>NC_135258.1:23201710-23510596 GCF_964204865.1 Styela clava | reverse complement strand
ACTGTTTTTAAGCGTTTTAGCAGGGTTATTGGTGTTTTTAGACAGTTTTTCACTGTTGTTAAGCGTTTTTGCAGGGTTATTGGTGTTTTTAGACGGTTTTTCCGTGTTTTTTAGCGTTTTAGCAGGGTTATTGGTGTTTGTAGACGGTTTTTCACTGTTTTTGAGCGTTTTAGCAGGGCTATTGGTGTTTTTAGACGGTTTTTCACTAATTTTAAGCGTTTTAGCAGGGTAATTGGTGTTTTTAGACGGTTTTGCACTGTTTTTGAGCGTTTTAGCAGAGTTATTGGTGTTTTTAGACGGTTTTCACTGTTTTTAAGCGTTTTAGCAGGGTTATTGGTGTTTCTAGACAGTTTTTCACTGTTTTTAAGCGTTGTAGCAGGGTTATTCGTGTTTTTAGACGGTTTTTCAATGTTGTTAAGCGTTTTAGCAGGGTTATTGGTGTTTTTAGACGGATTTTCACTGTTTTTAAGCGTTTTAGCAGGGTGTTTGTGGACGGTTTTTCACTGTTTTTTTTTGCGTTTTAGCAGGGTTATTTGTGTTTTAAGACGGGTTATCACTGTTTTTAAGCGTTTTAGCAGGATAATTGGTGTTTTTAGACGGCTTTTCTTTGTTTTTAAGCATTTTAGCAGAGTTATTGGTGTTTTCAGACGGTTTTTCACTGTTTTTAAGCGTTTTAGCAGGGTTATTGGTGTTTTTAGACGGTTGATTTTAGACTGTTTTAGCAGAGTTATTGGTGTTTTAAGACGGGTTTTTTCAGTGTTTTTGAGCGTTTTAGCAGGGTTATTGGTGTTTTTAGACGATTTTTCACTGTTTTTACGCGTTTTAGTAGGGTTATTGGTGTTTTCAGACGGTTTTCCACTGTTTTTAAGCGTTTTAGCAGGGTTATTGATGTTTTCAGACGGTTTTTCACTGTTTCTAAGCGTTTTAGCAGGGCTATTGGTGTTTTCAGACGGTTTTTCACTGTTTTAAAGCGTTTTAGCAGGGTTATTGGTGTTTTTAGATGGTTTTTCACTGCTTTTAAGCGTTTTAGCAGGGTTATTGGTGTTATTAGACGGTTTTTCATTGTTTTTAATCGTATTAGCAGGGTATCGTATTAGTTTTTCACTGTTTTTAAGCGTTTTAGCAGGGTTATTGGTGTTTTTAGATGTTTTTTTACTGTTTTAGGCGTTTTAGCAGGGTTATTGGTGTTTTTAGGCGGTTTTTCACTGTTTTTGAGCGTTTTAGCAGGGTTATTGGTGATTTTAGACGGTTTTTCACTGTTTTTAATTAAGCGTTTTAGCAGGGTTATTGGTGATTTTATACGGTTTTTCACTGTTTTAGGCGTTTTAGCAGGGTTATTGGTGTTTTTAGACGGTTTTTTCACTAATTTTAAGCGTTTTAGCAGGGTTATTGGTGTTTTTAGACGGTTTTGCACTGTTTTTAAGCGTTTTAGCAGGATTATTGGTGTTTTTAGACGGGTTTTCACTGTTTTTAAGCGTTTTAGCGGGGTTATTGGGGTTTTTAGACGGTTTTGCACTGTTTTTAAGCGTTTTAGCAGGGTTATTGGTGTTTTTAGATGGTTTTTCACTGCTTTTAAGCGTTTTAGCAGGGTTATTGGTGTTATTAGACGGTTTTTCATTGTTTTTAATCGTTTTAGCAGGGTTATTGGTGATTTTAGACGGTTTTTCACTGTTTTTAAGCGTTTTAGCAGGGTTATTGGTGTTTTTAGATGGTTTTTTACTGTTTTAGGCGTTTTAGCAGGGTTATTGGTGTTTTTAGACGGTTTTTCACTGTTTTTGAGCGTTTTAGCAGGATTGGTTATTGGTGATTTTAGACGGTTTTTTCAATGTTTTTAATTAAGCGTTTCAGCAGGGTTATTGGTGATTTTATACGGTTTTCACTGTTTTTGAGCGTTTTAGCAGGGTTATTGGTGTTTTTAGACGGTTTTTCACTAATTTTAAGCGTTTTAGCAGGGTTATTGGTGTTTTTAGACGGGTTTTCACAGTTTTTAAGCGTTTTAGCGGGGTTATTGGGGTTTTTAGACGGTTTTTCACAGTTTTTAATTGAGCGTTTTAACAGGGTTATTGGTGATTTTTGACGAATTTTCACTGTTTTTGAGCGTTTTAGCAGGGATATTGGTGTTTTTAGACGGTTTTGCACTGTTTTTAAGCGTTTTAGCCGGGTTATTGGTGTTTTTAGACGGTTTTTCACTGTTTTTAAGCGTTTTAGCAGGGTTATTGGTGTTTTTAGACGGTTTTGCACTGTTTTTAAGCGTTTTAGCAGGGTTATTGGTGTTTTTAGACGGTTTTTCACTGTTTTTAGGCGTTTTTGCAGGGTTATTGGTGTTTTTAGACGGTTTTTCACTGTTTTTGAGCGTTTTAGCAGGGTTATTGGTGTTTGTAGACGGTTTTCGCTGTTTTAGCAGGGTTATTGGTGTTTTTAGACGGTTTTACAGTGTTTCTGAGCGTTTTACCAGGGTTATTGGTGTTTTTAGACGGTTTTTCACTAATTTTAAGCGTTTTAGCAGGGTTATTGGTGTTTTTAGACGGTTTTTCAATGTTGTTAAGCGTTTTAGCTGGGTTATTGGTGTTTTTAGACGGTTTTTCACTGTTTTTAAGCGTTTTAGCAGGATTATTGGTGTTTGTAGACGGTTTTTCACTGTTTTTAAGCGTTTTAGCGGGGTTATTGGGGTTTTTAGACGGTTTTGCACTGTTTTTAAGCGTTTTAGCAGGGTTATTGGTGTTTTTAGATGGTTTTTCACTGCTTTTAAGCGTTTTAGCAGGGTTATTGGTGTTATTAGACGGTTTTTCATTGTTTTTAATCGTTTTAGCAGGGTTATTGGTGATTTTAGACGGTTTTTCACTGTTTTTAAGCGTTTTAGCAGGGTTATTGGTGTTTTTAGATGGTTTTTTACTGTTTTAGGCGTTTTAGCAGGGTTATTGGTGTTTTTAGACGGTTTTTCACTGTTTTTGAGCGTTTTAGCAGGGTTGGTTATTGGTGATTTTAGACGGTTTTTCAATGTTTTTAATTAAGCGTTTCAGCAGGGTTATTGGTGATTTTATACGGTTTTCACTGTTTTTGAGCGTTTTAGCAGGGTTATTGGTGTTTTTAGACGGTTTTTCACTAATTTTAAGCGTTTTAGCAGGGTTATTGGTGTTTTTAGACGGGTTTTCACAGTTTTTAAGCGTTTTAGCGGGGTTATTGGGGTTTTTAGACGGTTTTTCACAGTTTTTAATTGAGCGTTTTAGCAGGGTTATTGGTGATTTTTGACGAATTTTCACTGTTTTTGAGCGTTTTGGCAGGGATATTGGTGTTTTTAGACGGTTTTGCACTGTTTTTAAGCGTTTTAGCCGGGTTATTGGTGTTTTTAGACGGTTTTTCACTGTTTTTAAGCGTTTTAGCAGGGTTATTGGTGTTTTTAGACGGTTTTGCACTGTTTTTAAGCGTTTTAGCAGGGTTATTGGTGTTTTTAGACGGTTTTTCACTGTTTTTAGGCGTTTTTGCAGGGTTATTGGTGTTTTTAGACGGTTTTTCACTGTTTTTGAGCGTTTTAGCAGGGTTATTGGTGTTTGTAGACGGTTTTCGCTGTTTTAGCAGGGTTATTGGTGTTTTTAGACGGTTTTACAGTGTTTCTGAGCGTTTTACCAGGGTTATTGGTGTTTTTAGACGGTTTTTCACTAATTTTAAGCGTTTTAGCAGGGTTATTGGTGTTTTTAGACGGTTTTTCAATGTTGTTAAGCGTTTTAGCTGGGTTATTGGTGTTTTTAGACGGTTTTTCACTGTTTTTAAGCGTTTTAGCAGGATTATTGGTGTTTGTAGACGGTTTTTCACTGTTTTTGAGCGTTTTAGCAGGGTTATTGGTGTTTTTAGACGGTTTTTCAGTGTTTTTGAGCGTTTTACCAGGGTTATTGGTGTTTTTAGACGGTTTTTCACTGATTTTAAGCGTTTTAGCAGGGTTATTGTTGTTTTTAGACGGTTTTGCGCGTTTTAGCAGGATTATTGGTGTTTTTAGACGGTTTTTCACTGTTTTTAAGCGTTTTAGCAGGGTTATTGGTGTTTTTAGACAGTTATTCACTGTTTTTAAGCGTTTTAGCAGGGTTATTGGTGTTTTTAGACAGTTTTTCACTGTTGTTAAGCGTTTTTGCAGGGTTATTGGTGTTTTTAGACGGTTTTTCCGTGTTTTTTAGCGTTTTAGCAGGGTTATTGGTGTTTGTAGACGGTTTTTCACTGTTTTTGAGCGTTTTAGCAGGGCTATTGGTGTTTTTAGACGGTTTTTCACTGTTTTTAAGCGTTTTAGCAGGGTAATTGGTGTCTTTAGACGTTTTTTCACTGTTTTTAAGCGTTTTAGCAGGGTTATTGGTGTTTTTAGACGGGTTTTCACTGTTTTTCAGCGTTTTAGCAGGGTTTTTAGACGGTTTTTCACAGTTTTTAATTAAGCGTTTTAGCAGGGTTATTGGTGATTTTAGACGGTTTTTCACTGTTTTTGAGCGTTTTAGCAGAGTTATTGGTGTTTTTAGACGGTTTTGCACTGTTTTTAAGCGTTTTAGCAGGGTTATTGGTGTTTTTAGACGGTTTTTCATTGTTTTTAAGCGTTTTAGCAGGGTTATTGGTGTTTGTAGACGGTTTTCGCTGTTTTAGCAGGGTTATTGGTGTTTTTAGACGGTTTTACAGTGTTTCTGAGCGTTTTACCAGGGTTATTGGTGTTTTTAGACGGTTTTTCACTAATTTTATGCGTTTTAGCAGGGTTATTGGTGTTTTTAGATGGTTTTTCAATGTTGTTAAGCGTTTTAGCTGGGTTATCGGTGTTTTTAGACGGTTTTTCACTGTTTTTAAGCGTTTTAGCAGGGTTATTGGTGTTTGTAGACGGTTTTTCACTGTTTTTGAGCGTTTTAGCAGGGTTATTTGTGTTTTTAGACGGTTTTCAGTGTTTTTGAGCGTTTAACCAGGGTTATTGGTGTTTTTAGACGGTTTTTCACTGATTTTAAGCGTTTTAGCAGGGTTATTGTTGTTTTTAGACGGTTTTGCGCGTTTTAGCAGAATTATTGGTGTTTTTAGACGGTTTTTCACTGTTTTTAAGCGTTTTAGCAGGGTTATTGGTGTTTTTAGACAGTTATTCACTGTTTTTAAGCGTTTTAGCAGGGTTATTGGTGTTTTTAGACAGTTTTTCACTGTTGTTAAGCGTTTTTGCAGGGTTATTGGTGTTTTTAGACGGTTTTTCCGTGTTTTTTAGTGTTTTAGCAGGGTTATTGGTGTTTGTAGACGGTTTTTCACTGTTTTTGAGCGTTTTAGCAGGGCTATTGGTGTTTTTAGACGGTTTTTCACTGTTTTTAAGCGTTTTAGCAGAGTAATTGGTGTCTTTAGACGTTTTTTCACTGTTTTTAAGCGTTTTAGCAGGGTTATTGGTGTTTTTAGACAGGTTTTCACTGTTTTTCAGCGTTTTAGCAGGGTTTTTAGACGGTTTTTCACAGTTTTTAATTAAGCGTTTTAGCAGGGTTATTGGTGATTTTAGACGGTTTTTCACTGTTTTTGAGCGTTTTAGCAGAGTTATTGGTGTTTTTAGACGGTTTTGCACTGTTTTTAAGCGTTTTAGCAGGGTTATTGGTGTTTTTAGACGGTTTTTCACTGTTTTTAAGCGTTTTAGCAGGGTTATTGGTGTTTGTAGACGGTTTTCGCTGTTTTAGCAGGGTTATTGGTGTTTTTAGACGGTTTTACAGTGTTTCTGAGCGTTTTACCAGGGTTATTGGTGTTTTTAGACGGTTTTTCACTAATTTTAAGCGTTTTAGCAGGGTTATTGGTGTTTTTAGATGGTTTTTCAATGTTGTTAAGCGTTTTAGCTGGGTTATTGGTGTTTTTAGACGGTTTTTCACTGTTTTTAAGCGTTTTAGCAGGGTTATTGGTGTTTGTAGACGGTTTTTCACTGTTTTTGAGCGTTTTAGCAGGGTTATTTGTGTTTTTAGACGGTTTTCAGTGTTTTTGAGCGTTTCACCAGGGTTATTGGTGGTTTTAGACGGTTTTTCACTGATTTTAAGCGTTTTAGCAGGGTTATTGTTGTTTTTAGACGGTTTTGCACTGTTTTAAGCGTTTTAGCAGGATTATTGGTGTTTTTAGACGGTTTTTCACTGTTTTTAAGCGTTTTAGCAGGGTTATTGGTGTTTTTAGACAGTTATTCACTGTTTTAAGCGTTTTAGCAGGGTTATTGGTGTTTTTAGACAGTTTTTCACTGTTTTTAAGCGTTTTTGCAGGGTTATTGGTGTTTTCAGACGGTTTTTCCGTGTTTTTTAGCGTTTTAGCAGGGTTATTGGTGTTTGTAGACGGTTTTTCACTGTTTTTGAGCGTTTTAGCAGGGCTATTGGTGTTTTTAGACGGTTTTTCACTGTTTTTAAGCGTTTTATCAGGGTAATTGGTGTCTTTAGACGTTTTTTCGCTGTTTTTAGGCGTTTTAGCAGGGTTATTGGTGTTTTTAGCGGGTTTTTCACTGCTTTTAAGTGTTTTAGAAGGGTTATTGGTGTTTTTAGACGGTTTTTCACTGTTTTTAAGCGTTTTAGCAGGGTTATTGTTGTTTTTAGATGGTTTTACACTGCTTTTAAGCGTTTTAGCAGGGTTATTGGTGTTTTTAGACGGTTTTGCTCTGTTTTCAAGCGTTTTAGCAGGGTTATTGATGTTTTTAGACGGTTTTTCACTGTTTTTAATCAAGCGTTTTAGCGGGGTTATTGGTGATTTTATACGGTTTTTCACTGTTTCTGAGCGTTTTAGAGGGTTATTGGTGTTTTGAGACGGTTTTTCACTAATTTTAAGCGTTTTAGCAGGGTTATTGGTGTTTTTAGACGGTTTTTCACTGTTTTTAAGCGTTTTAGCCAGGGTTATTGGTGTTTTTAGACGGTTTTTCCCATTTTTTAATTAAGCGTTTTAGCAGGGTTATTGGTGGTTTTAGACGGTTTTTCACAGTTTTTGAGCGTTTTAGCAGGGTTATTGGTGATTTTAGACGGTTTTTCAGTAATTTTAAGCGTTTTAGCAGGGTTATTGGTGTTTTTAGACGGTTTTGCACTTTTTTTGAAGCGTTTTAGCAGAGTTATTGGTGTTTTTAGACGGTTTTCACTGTTTTTAAGCGTTTTAGCAGGGTTATTGGTGTTTTTAGACAGTTTTTCACTGTTTTTAAGCGTTGTAGCAGGGTTATTGGTGTTTTTAGACGGTTTTTCAATGTTGTTAAGCGTTTTAGCAGGGTTATTGGTGTTTTTAGACGGATTTTCACTGTTTTTAAGCGTTTTAGCAGGGTTATTGGTGTTTGTGGACGGTTTTTCACTGTTTTTTTGCGTTTTAGCAGAGTTATTGGTGTTTTAAGACGGGTTATCACTGTTTTTAAGCGTTTTAGCAGGATAATTGGTGTTTTTAGACGGCTTTTCTTTGTTTTTAAGCGTTTTAGCAGAGTTATTGGTGTTTTCAGACGGTTTTTCACTGTTTTTAAGCGTTTTAGCAGGGTTATTGGTGTTTTTAGACGATTGATTTTAGACTGTTTTTTACTGTTTAGCAGAGTTATTGGTGTTTTAAGACGGTTTTTCAGTGTTTTTGAGCGTTTTAGCAGGGTTATTGGTGTTTTTAGACGATTTTTCACTGTTTTTACGCGTTTTAGTAGGGTTATTGGTGTTTTCAGACGGTTTTCCACTGTTTTTAAGCGTTTTAGCAGGGTTATTGATGTTTTCAGACGGTTTTTCACTGTTTTTAAGCGTTTTAGCAGGGTTATTGGTGTTTTCAGACGGTTTTTCACTGTTTTAAAGCGTTTTAGCAGGGTTATTGGTGTTTTTAGATGGTTTTTCACTGCTTTTAAGCGTTTTAGCAGGGTTATTGTTGTTATTAGACGGTTTTTCATTGTTTTTAATCGTATTAGCAGGGTTATTGGTGATTTTAGACGGTTTTGCTCTGTTTTCAAGCGTTTTAGCAGGGTTATTGGGTGTTTTTAGACGGTTTTTGACTGTTTTTAAGCGTTTTAGCAGGGTTGTTGGTGTTTTTAGACGGTTTTTCACTGTTTTTAAGCGTTTTAGCAGGGTTATTGGTGTTTTTAGATGGTTTTTTACTGTTTTAGGCGTTTTAGCAGGGTTATTGGTGTTTTTAGGCGGTTTTTCACTGTTTTTGAGCGTTTTAGCAGGGTTATTGGTGATTTTAGACGGTTTTTCACTGTTTTTAATTAAGCGTTTCAGCAGGGTTATTGGTGATTTTATACGGTTTTTAACTGTTTTAGAGCGTTTTAGCAGGGTTATTGGTGTTTTTAGACGGTTTTTCACTAATTTTAAGCGTTCAGCAGGGTTATTGGTGTTTTTAGACGGTTTTGCACTGTTTTTAAGCGTTTTAGCAGGATTATTGGTGTTTTTAGACGGGTTTTCACTGTTTTTAAGCGTTTTAGCGGGGTTATTGGGGTTTTTAGACGGTTTTTCACAGTTTTTAATTGAGCGTTTTAGCAGGGTTATTGGTGATTTCAGACGGTTTTTCACTGTTTTTGAGCGTTTTAGCAGGGTTATTGGTGTTTTTAGACGGTTTTGCACTGTTTTTAAGCGTTTTAGCCTGGTTATTGGTGTTTTTAGACGGTTTTTCAATGTTTTTAAGCGTTTTAGCAGGGTTATTGGTGTTTTTAGACGGTTTTGCACTGTTTTTAAGCGTTTTAGCAGGGTTATTGCTGTTTTTAGATGGTTTTTCACTGCTTTTAAGCGTTTTAGCAGGGTTATTGGTGTTATTAGACGGTTTTACATTGTTTTTAATCGTTTTAGCAGGGTTATTGGTGATTTTAGACAGTTTTTCACTGTTTTTAAGCGTTTTAGCAGGGTTATTGGTGTTTTTAGATGGTTTTTTACTGTTTTCGGCGTTTTAGCAGGGTTATTGGTGTTTTTAGACGGTTTTTCACTGTTTTTGAGCGTTTTAGCAGGGTTGGTTATTGGAGATTTTAGACGGTTTTTCAATGTTTTTAATTAAGCGTTTTAGCAGGGTTATTGGTGATTTTATACGGTTTTTTACTGTTTTAGGCGTTTTAGCAGGGTTATTGGTGTTTTCAGACGGTTTTTCACTGTTTTAAAGCGTTTTAGCAGGGTTATTGGTGTTTTTAGATGGTTTTTCACTGCTTTTAAGCGTTTTAGCAGGGTTATTGTTGTTATTAGACGGTTTTTCATTGTTTTTAATCGTATTTGCAGGGTTATTGGTGATTTTAGACGGTTTTGCTCTGTTTTCAAGCGTTTTAGCAGGGTTATTGGTGTTTTTAGACGGTTTTTGACTGTTTTTAAGCGTTTTAGCAGGGTTGTTGGTGTTTTTAGACGGTTTTTCACTGTTTTTAAGCGTTTTAGCAGGGTTATTGGTGTTTTTAGATGGTTTTTTACTGTTCTAGGCGTTTTAGCAGGGTTATTGGTGTTTTTAGGCGGTTTTTCACTGTTTTTGAGCGTTTTAGCAGGGTTATTGGTGTTTTTTGACGGTTTTTCACTGTTTTTAAGCGTTTTAGCAGGGTTATTGGTGTTTTTAGACGGTTTTTCACTGTTTTTAAGCGTTTTAGCAGGGTTATTGGTGTTTTTTGACGGTTTTTCACTGTTTTTAAGCGTTTTAGCAGGGTTATTGGTGTTTTTAGACGGTTTTTCACTGTTTTTAAGCGTTTTAGCAGGGTTATTGGTGTTTTTAGATGGTTTTTTACTGTTTTAGGCGTTTTAGCAGGGTTATTGGTGTTTTTAGGCGGTTTTTCACTGTTTTTGAGCGTTTTAGCAGGGTTATTGGTGATTTTAGACGGTTTTTCACTGTTTTTAATTAAGCGTTTCAGCAGGGTTATTGGTGATTTTATACGGTTTTTAACTGTTTTAGAGCGTTTTAGCAGGGTTATTGGTGTTTTTAGACGGTTTTTCACTAATTTTAAGCGTTCAGCAGGGTTATTGGTGTTTTTAGACGGTTTTGCACTGTTTTTAAGCGTTTTAGCAGGATTATTGGTGTTTTTAGACGGGTTTTCACTGTTTTTAAGCGTTTTAGCGGGGTTATTGGGGTTTTTAGACGGTTTTTCACAGTTTTTAATTGAGCGTTTTAGCAGGGTTATTGGTGATTTCAGACGGTTTTTCACTGTTTTTGAGCGTTTTAGCAGGGTTATTGGTGTTTTTAGACGGTTTTGCACTGTTTTTAAGCGTTTTAGCCTGGTTATTGGTGTTTTTAGACGGTTTTTCAATGTTTTTAAGCGTTTTAGCAGGGTTATTGGTGTTTTTAGACGGTTTTGCACTGTTTTTAAGCGTTTTAGCAGGGTTATTGCTGTTTTTAGATGGTTTTTCACTGCTTTTGAGCGTTTTAGCAGGGTTATTGGTGTTATTAGACGGTTTTACATTGTTTTTAATCGTTTTAGCAGGGTTATTGGTGATTTTAGACAGTTTTTCACTGTTTTTAAGCGTTTTAGCAGGGTTATTGGTGTTTTTAGACGGTTTTTCACTGTTTTTGAGCGTTTTAGCAGGGTTGGTTATTGGAGATTTTAGACGGTTTTTCAATGTTTTTAATTAAGCGTTTTAGCAGGGTTATTGGTGATTTTATACGGTTTTTTACTGTTTTAGGCGTTTTAGCAGGGTTATTGGTGTTTTCAGACGGTTTTTCACTGTTTTAAAGCGTTTTAGCAGGGTTATTGGTGTTTTTAGATGGTTTTTCACTGCTTTTAAGCGTTTTAGCAGGGTTATTGTTGTTATTAGACGGTTTTTCATTGTTTTTAATCGTATTTGCAGGGTTATTGGTGATTTTAGACGGTTTTGCTCTGTTTTCAAGCGTTTTAGCAGGGTTATTGGTGTTTTTAGACGGTTTTTGACTGTTTTTAAGCGTTTTAGCAGGGTTGTTGGTGTTTTTAGACGGTTTTTCACTGTTTTTAAGCGTTTTAGCAGGGTTATTGGTGTTTTTAGATGGTTTTTTACTGTTCTAGGCGTTTTAGCAGGGTTATTGGTGTTTTTAGGCGGTTTTTCACTGTTTTTGAGCGTTTTAGCAGGGTTATTGGTGATTTTAGACGGTTTTTCACTGTTTTTAATTAAGCGTTTTAGCAGGGTTATTGGTGATTTTATACGGTTTTTCACTGTTTTAGAGCGTTTTAGCAGGGTTATTGGTGTTTTTAGACGGTTTTTCACTAATTTTAAGCGTTTTAGCAGGGTTATTGGTGTTTTTAGACGGTTTTGCACTGTTTTTAAGCGTTTTAGCAGGATTATTGGTGTTTTTAGACGGGTTTTCACTGTTTTTAAGCGTTTTAGCGGGGTTATTGGGGTTTTTAGACGGTTTTCCACAGTTTTTAATTGAGCGTTTTAGCAGGGTTATTGGTGATTTCAGACGGTTTTTCACTGTTTTTGAGCGTTTTAGCAGGGTTATTGGTGTTTTTAGACGGTTTTGCACTGTTTTCAAGCGTTTTAGCCTGGTTATTGGTGTTTTTAGACGGTTTTTCAATGTTTTTAAGCGTTTTAGCAGGGTTATTGGTGTTTTTAGACGGTTTTGCACTGTTTTTAAGCGTTTTAGCAGGGTTATTGGTGTTTTTAGATGGTTTTTCACTGCTTTTAAGCGTTTTAGCAGGGTTATTGGTGTTATTAGACGGTTTTACATTGTTTTTAATCGTTTTAGCAGGGTTATTGGTGATTTTAGACGGTTTTTCACTGTTTTTAAGCGTTTTAGCAGGGTTATTGGTGTTTTTAGATGATTTTTTACTGTTTTAGGCGTTTTAGCAGGGTTATTGGTGTTTTTAGACGGTTTTTCACTGTTTTTGAGCGTTTTAGCAGGGTTGGTTATTGGTGATTTTAGACGGTTTTTCAATGTTTTTAATTAAGCGTTTTAGCAGGGTTATTGGTGATTTTATACGGGTTTTCACTGTTTTTGAGCGTTTTAGCAGGGTTATTGGTGTTTTTAGACGGTTTTTCACTAATTTTAAGCGTTTTAGCAAGGTTATTGGTGTTTTTAGACGGTTTTGCACTGTTTTTAAGCGTTTTAGCCGGGTTATTGGTGTTTTTAGACGGTTTTTCACTGTTTTTAAGCGTTTCAGCAGTGTTATTGGTGTTTTTAGACGGTTTTGCACTGTTTTTAAGCGTTTTAGCAGGGTTATTAGTGTTTTTAGACGGTTTTTCACTGTTTTTAGGCGTTTTAGCAGGGTTATTGGTGTTTTTTGACGGTTTTTCACTGTTTTTAAGCGTTTTAGCAGGGTTATTGGTGTTTTTAGACGGTTTTTCACAGTTTTTAATTGAGCGTTTTAGCAGGGTTATTGGTGTTTTTAGACGGTTTTTCACTAATTTTAAGCGTTTTAGCAAGGTTATTGGTGTTTTTAGACGGTTTTACACTGTTTTTAAGCGTTTTAGCCGGGTTATTGGTGTTTTTAGACGGTTTTTCACTGTTTTTAAGCGTTTTAGCAGGGTTATTGGTGTTTTTAGACGGTTTTTCACAGTTTTTAATTGAGCGTTTTAGCAGGGTTATTGGTGATTTTTGACGGTTTTTCACTGTTTTTGAGCGTTTTAGCAGGGTTATTGGTGTTTTTAGACGGTTTTGCACTGTTTTTAAGCGTTTTAGCCGGGTTATTGGTGTTTTTAGACGGTTTTTTACTGTTTTTAAGCGTTTTAGCAGGGTTATTGGTGTTTTTAGACGGTTTTGCACTGTTTTTAAGCGTTTTAGCAGGGTTATTGGTGATTTTATACGGGTTTTCACTGTTTTTGAGCGTTTTAGCAGGGTTATTGGTGTTTTTAGACGGTTTTTCACTAATTTTAAGCGTTTTAGCAAGGTTATTGGTGTTTTTAGACGGTTTTGCACTGTTTTTAAGCGTTTTAGCCGGGTTATTGGTGTTTTTAGACGGTTTTTCACTGTTTTTAAGCGTTTCAGCAGTGTTATTGGTGTTTTTAGACGGTTTTGCACTGTTTTTAAGCGTTTTAGCAGGGTTATTAGTGTTTTTAGACGGTTTTTCACTGTTTTTAGGCGTTTTAGCAGGGTTATTGGTGTTTTTTGACGGTTTTTCACTGTTTTTAAGCGTTTTAGCAGGGTTATTGGTGTTTTTAGACGGTTTTTCACAGTTTTTAATTGAGCGTTTTAGCAGGGTTATTGGTGTTTTTAGACGGTTTTTCACTAATTTTAAGCGTTTTAGCAAGGTTATTGGTGTTTTTAGACGGTTTTACACTGTTTTTAAGCGTTTTAGCCGGGTTATTGGTGTTTTTAGACGGTTTTTCACTGTTTTTAAGCGTTTTAGCAGGGTTATTGGTGTTTTTAGACGGTTTTTCACTGTTTTTAAGCGTTTTAGCAGGGTTATTGGTGTTTTTAGACGGTTTTTCACTGTTTTTAGGCGTTTTAGCAGGGTTATTGGTGTTTTTTGACGGTTTTTCACTGTTTTTAAGCGTTTTAGCAGGGTTATTGGTGTTTTTAGACGGTTTTTCACTGTTTTTAGGCGTTTTAGCAGGGTTATTGGTGTTTTTTGACGGTTTTTCACTGTTTTTAAGCGTTTTAGCAGGGTTATTGGTGTTTTTTGACGGTTTTTCACTGTTTTTAAGCGTTTTAGCAGGGTTATTGGTGTTTTTAGACGGTTTTTCACTGTTTTTAGGCGTTTTAGCAGGGTTATTGGTGTTTTTTGACGGTTTTTCACTGTTTTTAAGCGTTTTAGCAGGGTTATTGGTGTTTTTAGACGGTTTTTCACTGTTTTTAGGCGTTTTAGCAGGGTTATTGGTGTTTTTTGACGGTTTTTCACTGTTTTTAAGCGTTTTAGCAGGGTTATTGGTGTTTTTAGACGGTTTTGCACTGTTTTTAAGCGTTTTAGCAGGGTTATTGGTGTTTTTAGACGGTTTTTCACTGTTTTTAGGCGTTTTAGCAGGGTTATTGGTGTTTTTTGACGGTTTTTCACTGTTTTTAAGCGTTTTAGCAGGGTTATTGGTGTTTTTTGACGGTTTTTCACTGTTTTTAAGCGTTTTAGCGGGGTTATTGGTGTTTTTAGACGGTTTTTCACTGTTTTTAGGCGTTTTAGCAGGGTTATTGGTGTTTTTTGACGATTTTTCACTGTTTTTAAGCGTTTTAGCAGGGTTATTGGTGTTTTTAGACGGTTTTTCACTGTTTTTAGGCGTTTTAGCAGGGTTATTGGTGTTTTTTGACGGTTTTTCACTGTTTTTAAGCGTTTTAGCAGGGTTATTGGTGTTTTTAGACGGTTTTCACAGTTTTTAAGCGTTTTAGCGGGGTTATTGGGGTTTTTAGACGGTTTTTCACAGTTTTTAATTGAGCGTTTTAGCAGGGTTATTGGTGATTTTTGACGGTTTTTCACTGTTTTTGAGCGTTTTAGCAGGGTTATTGGTGTTTTTAGACGGTTTTGCACTGTTTTTAAGCGTTTTAGCCGGGTTATTGGTGTTTTTAGACGGTTTTTTACTGTTTTTAAGCGTTTTAGCAGGGTTATTGGTGTTTTTAGACGGTTTTGCACTGTTTTTAAGCGTTTTAGCAGGGTTATTGGTGTTTTTAGACGGTTTTTCACTGTTTTTAGGCGTTTTAGCAGGGTTATTGGTGTTTTTTGACGGTTTTTCACTGTTTTTAAGCGTTTTAGCAGGGTTATTGGTGTTTTTAGACGGTTTTTCACAGTTTTTAAGCGTTTTAGCAGGGTTATAGGTGTTTTTAGACGGTTTTTCACTGTTTTGAGCGTTTAGCAAGGTTATTGGTGTTTTTAGACGGTTTTCCACTGTTTTTAACCGTTTTAGCAGGATTATTGCTGTTATTAGACGGTTTTTCACTGTTTTTAAGCGTTCCAGCAGGATTGCAACCTTTTTTTACCGGCGGGCCAGATTCAAGTAACTGAGTGAAGCCGCGGGCAGCACCTTTATTTAAAATAGACTTTTTAGTGATAACAGGCACAAAAATTGTTTATTTTTGCTAGTCACCTTACGGCATTATTAGGGTTCCTATGGAAATAGTGAGTTAAACGCATAAACCTCTGAAGTAACTGCTTTTTAAATTTATCGCCACACCGACTTTAATTCAATTCAGTGAAAAACACATTTTTGTAATATATATTGTATATTTTGCAACAGAATTTTGCTAGCTAGTTTTGCCAATATGACAGTGGCATTCAGGTTCTGATATGGGATTTGTGGCGCGGAAGGATTAGAATTGCCCGCACGTACCAGATTACCTAAACTAAATACTTGGTTCGCGGACACACCATTCAAAATTGTTATATATCCGTGGGCCGCACAAATTTTTCCTGCGGGCCGCAGTTCGTACATCCCTGTTTGACAGTCATCTACGTAACTCTCGCGACCAAACCTTTTTTGTTCTGTATGACATCACCTTAGCGCAGTTTATTACTGACTGGATTTTAATTGTGTCTTATGATAAGTTATTTTCTGTTAGATAGCACTGATAACGACTCTAATTTCTGTATAAACATGGGAAATTTGAAATATATACCTTTACTTTCTGCTCGGTGCCTGCTATAATTGACAAGCGATAACAAAAGTTATAGCAGCAAATGATAAGAAAAATTATTCTATAATCATGGGTTTCCTAATAAATTTGCTAATTTATGGCAGGATATAAAGAATATGGCCTGAAATATATAAATAACAGAACGATATTTATTTTTTAGTCGACGAAAACCCTCAATAATAACTATTGCCGAAATCGCGAAAAAAATGAATATGAATTGTCGATTGTGATTCAATGACTGAGAGGGCACATATTCTTTTCTCTGTTCAAAGCAGATATAAAACGAATATCATGTTGCCGAAAAGCGGTTACGTGTTATCTTTCTTTAGCCAATCAAAAATAGTGGTATATACATATACAAGAGGTTTCTAAACTTTACCAATTCGGGACACAATTACTTATAAAAATACGAGTAATGTCGCGCGGATAAACGAATTTCATTTTGTTGAAATTGAAACACACACATAAGAGTTTTACATTTCATGCACAACTAACCGATGCTACATGTGAGATTTGTGCAAATGAACGATTATATATCTGAAAATGTGTACTTCTCTTTCAAATTTAATTTGCAGGATTTCAGCGTTCATGCGGTCGAATAGAAAAGATTTATCAAATGAATTGGCATTTTGCGACACACTCAATATTATTTGGGAACCACTATCATGTCATTCGTTTATTTTTTACATTCATGTTTTTTTCGAGTATCGTCCTCGTTGTATTTCGTGTACCTTCACAAACGAAAACTCTTTGGTGTCATCGATCCTATTAGTGCAATTGTAATATATGGACACGTTGCAAGTGGCGTTGAAATGCGAATATT
Organism: Styela clava; assembly: GCF_964204865.1. NCBI lineage: Eukaryota > Metazoa > Chordata > Ascidiacea > Stolidobranchia > Styelidae > Styela > Styela clava. The sequence goes on along the minus strand of NC_135258.1, from coordinate 23,494,401 downwards.
TCATACTAGGTCCGCAGCATTAAAGAGAGTGCTATTTATAAATGCTGAAACTCGAAAGTACATGGCATTTCTAAAAAAATTGCCAATATATGATGTTTTCTACCCGATTTAAACTAACTCGCACGCAAATCAATGCAAGTCGACATTTGAAAATTACATGTATTTGCGTAATTTCTGAGATAGTATAATATAAATGTAAATTAGGTCAAGCTAGTTTATGAAAGGGGGGAGGATTTTTAAAGTGATCTTGCCTAATATTTCGGAGAAAATATTCCTCGGATAGAAAGTATGTCACTCTATCTCTCAAAACAGCGGTACTTTTATCATGGTGATTGTAGATTATAAGCGACTTAGTACTTATGATGAGGCTCTACAAGAAGCCTATAACGTGTTGGGCGGTGACACTTCGCGCTATTAACTTTCTTTTATGTATAACCTGCCTGGTTTCTCGATGTTAACAACTCCACAACTTGAATATGATTGAAATCTATTGAAGTCACGTGAAATACGAAATTGTGTGGTGATAAAAAACAAATGATTCCAGTATTGTAGAAGTCTGAATAAATTGATATAGCAATGTTGAGGTCCAATGATCATTGTATAATACGAATGATCAATTGTTGAGGTGTTGAGGGTTGCTAAAGTTTACGACCAACCCAACAGGCAGGTTAACTATATACTTAATTCTAGAATATGCAAACAATAGCAACGTTAAATTATGCAAAACGACTCAAACCCTATCACGTAAAGACAAGACAAGAAAACAACCCACTTCAACGTGACATATAAATTAACACTACTATAACGGCAAACTCCTAACACGAAGTAAATTGTAAACAGCCGACTGGCAACGATTCGAAATAATAAGCAAAGAAAAACAAAATAATAAACAAAATAAACAAAATAATAAACAAAGAAAAACGAGAGAAAAAGAAAAGGCCGATAACAGACTTTGTTTACGCCGACATGCTCATTCCTGCCCACGAACAGATGGTGAAATCGCTTTGAAGGGAGTAATTTCCTGAACGGTCATTCGACAAAGTGCAATGACCGATATATCTCGAGATAACCCCAGGTCAAATATATATGAAATAAAACAAAGAAACTTTGTCTGTAACAGTGATCTTTCAAAAAAAGGTGGCCGGGAGAAACATGACGTCAAACCATCTTTTGAAAGGGAGGAGGGCGGACTACTTTCAAGCATATTTATTCGGACCGGGAAGCGTGTTATACAAAAGTGATATCGATGACGGGGATGGTATTAGCCCGGGCTTTGTAGAAATGATCCCCTCCCTAGCTATGGCCGTTAGTAACTAATATCAATTCCAGCCTGCATGTATCAATCGTTGTCTGTTAGATCAAAGGATTAACACAAGTGTGCAAGGCTTTGCTGTCCACGCGAATGAGTAGGCTTCACTACTGACACGGATTGTTGATTGCACGAAAGTTTTGTTCGCGACAGGTGCTTAGCAGGTGTCCTTTCGTTACCGATGAATTCGCTTGTTTTAAACTAAACTCTTTTAATGGAAAGGTTTCTCTTTAATTCGCAATATTAACCGAAGGAGCGTATTTTAGAGCAGTGGTTCCCAAACTTTTTGTACCATCGCCCCCCTAATGTAGTTTATACAACTTCATCGCCCCCCAGCACTACAAAAAATGTAAAGCCAGAAACGAATATATTACAGACCAAATAAGAAGACAACTCATAGTTTATAGTGTTTTTTTAATGAGAGGGATGAGCTTGGTGTCCTTCAGCGAGCTTTTTATTATATCTGAAATTACCCCGTTTACTAATGGAAAGGCGATTTCGTTGTTTTGATAGCAATAGTAGCACGGCAGAAAATCCCTTTTCATCATATAAGAGGTCGGAAATGAAACAATCCAGGGTTTTGCCTTCTCAAAAACTGCCGTGTACTCTTGCCCTGTAGCATTTAACTCCTTAAATACACCCCATTTCACATTAAAATAGAGAAAACAGAGTTAATTTTTCTAAACTCATATTAATTATTTTCGTACATCTCGTTCGTCCCTACAGCCTGATGACCTGCGTCATAACGGTCTTCGGTAAAATACATCCCCGATTCCTCATCCTACCACATCCTCCAGTCCGATTACCAGTCCATAAAATTAATCAGTTATTTGTTTTGGATTCGTGCACTCGGATGTGGAAGAAGTCGTGACCAACTATCGGCTACGGCCCAGGTGTCGGCAAATTTGATGTCGCTCGTGGGACAAAATTTAGGGTTGCTAGTCTTTTGCGGGTCGCATATATTTTTTGAAAGTTAAAAACGGTACAGCGCGCAAAAACTGCGACAATTCGTGAACTCAACTCAGTCGTCCTATTGAAAAATAATTACAATGACATTTATTGTGACACTGTCTTGTTGCTGTATTACGCTTGATAGCTTTACGACGACAAGATTGGAACATTTTCTAAATGGGCATCACTAATCCTAGTTCTTTGTAATGTTCATTTTCGAAAATAATTGTTCGCACAAATATGTACTTTCAAACATCGAAGTGAATATTTTCGCATGGTTTGTGAAATTTTGATAAAGATTTTTTTTAAGAAGATACATTCTTACAAAAATTAAGCAGTGAACGAATCTCTCGAATAGAATATGAATTTAATTTCCTCATTGCATTGCAATATATTCGAATATTTGGGTGTTTCCTCGGGCATAGACTTTCTTGTTTACTTCGTGACATTGGCTAATCAGCAAGATGCAAAAATAAACGTAACAATGACTCCTTTCGCATCCGCTCAGACACATTTCTCACTCAGACAGATTTTCAGGCGCGGTCGTGAACATTACCTCATTTTTGCATTATATTTGTAAGTTTTAGTTGTTTTTTCGGGAATTTAAATATAAATCAAATAAGTCAATCATCACTTTGTCTTCCTAGGATCTTCAGTTTATTTACAGTAATCAAAAATTAGGTACTTTTAAAAAACACATTGTTGAATGGTATGAATTGGAATGCTAGTTTGAAACAAGTACCCCATTTTACAGGCAACAAGTCGCGAAACCACTCTTAGAATAAGCACCGAAAATTATAAAATGGTAAAGTATAGGAAGAATTTTCCGGGGTCAAAGGTCGGGGAAAGGTCCATTCAGTGAAGCGTCCCGGGTCTGGTTATTTTACTCCGGCCGTATTTTGCCGACCACTGGGATACGCAAACTGCCGTACCTTACTGCGAAGACGAGTCTAGCAATCCTTTCGCGTGTGATAATCGCCCACCTGATTCAAACCTACGAAAGTACGCAGAGTACAGTAATCAAGTGCACGATGCGCCTAACAAAAACAGGTTTCGCGAAATCGCCCCCCTATCGCCCCTTTCGACTTTTTCGCCCCCCTCTGTATCGTTTTCGCCCACCGGGGGGCGATATCGCCCACTTTGGGAATCACTGTTTTAGAGTATCTATGCAATTTGAAATGAGTTAAAACAAAAGCTAGGTCACCTAACTTGTTAAAATCGGCAAAAGCACTTTCGCACTTTTTTGTCGACTGCGAAGCACTTTCGCACTCATAATTTCCTTAGAGCAGGGGTCAACGAGAAGACTTCCAGGGGTACTTGGATGGCAGTCGAGTTTTTTTTCATATCTTTTAACCACGGAAAAGTAAGTAACTACCAGATGAAAATGAATGCCAATTGAAACTCAGCGTAAATTTTCACTGATCTAGCGTTGTTGTGATTGTGTGACAAGGTCCATAGCGCTAGTGCGCTACCAGTACTTGACTTTAGAGATCGCCCTCGCCCGCTATTGCCCACCTTAAATGAAGCGATATGGGCATGTTTTTGTCCGTTTTGCGTGTTACGCCACAAGGGATGTAGTGACACATTATAAAATATTCCCATAGCACGTTTCTTGGGTCTTTTTCCTCGCGGCCATAGTAAAAAACAGTAAAGTGGTACGCGGTCTGTAAAATGTTGTGAAACAATGTTATAAAGCGAATGAGCTCTTCTATAACGCAAATACGCAATAATCACATTTTTTCTGCATGCTTTGTGATGTAATAGTTAAGTTCACACTAGGCATTCACAGGTGACAAAATCATATGCAGAGTAGTGTGAATTAAAGTTATTATTATATGCTCTGTATTGGAAGATGTCAATCGCCACTTAACAAAAAATCACTAATGCGCATACGTATTATTTATACTACTCTTTTTGTGTCGTGATGGGCGAACCCAACCTTGGTTTTTGGCAAGTTCATGTTTCGAACAAACATTTACTTGTCATAAGATTTATTGTGAAAACACATCAAAATGCGGATTATATCCTATTCCCATCCTTTCACACCAGAACGTGGAACATGAACATTCCACAAACTGACTATTGCACTTGTGTATCGTACTAGAGTTTTGTTTGTATATTTCATGTCTGTTTTTGTACTATAACACAGCAGCCGTAAACTGCAGTTATAGGCTACTGTACTTGTTAGGGGTGCATGTCGCACCATTGATACCTTAACAATGGATGAAAATGACCATTGTCTTACCATTGTTATGCTCAAGATAGTAAACGCTTGACTGATCTTGTGTTCCGACGCATTTCTTGTAGCCGAATGCATGGGAATTAAAGGGTGAAGAGACAACCATACTTAGTAAAAATCTAATGTTTTGAAGCAGGGCTTCCCAAACTTTTGAGCTCGCGGCCCCTTTTAATATATTAAAATTTTTTGCGGCCCTTGTCCACGTTAAATAATGCCAAACAGTCCGAATTATGCTTTTTTGATGTTTTATTGGCACAGCTAATTCTCAACTTCAACATGTCTACTCATTAACAAAAACAAGCACATATTTATTCAGATTAACGTTTCTCAATTATTCAGTGTAATGGGTACGAATGCTTTTGTCTGCATAGCAAGGCTGTTTAGTTTATACAGGCCTAAATGATGAATTACGATGTCTGGCTACCGACGGCATGGTCCTTATCTCGAATTGTTCACTCTTATTGATCAAACCTAGCACAAGGCCGCATTTTGTGCGACGCCAAATTATCAGGGAAAAAACTCATGGCGCACCTACACGAAAAATATACTGCCTCAAAACAAAACACAATTTTGTCATGGTTAATATGTACTAAATGTCTTTTGAGGGTTTTAATTACGTAGGCCCGAGGAATAAAGGCAAAAAATTAACGTTTCTTTTTTTTTTATTTGCCTGGTTTTTCTTAAAAATGCTAAAGAAATCACTCAAGTTTGATGAACTTGGTTCAGCAAATGAATAAACTGCAGCCTATACGAGGTTTATCTCTTATATTACGTAACAACAGACCCTACGTACAGAAAGTAAACACATAGAACGGCAAAATGACTTGATTGAATGATTCATAACACGTCATTTGAAACAATAAAACATTTGGAATAAATATGATGTGTAATAATTATGTTTCGAGGCGCTCTCAGCAAATCGTCTTCGGAAACCGCTAGCCTAATGATTAAAGCCGTCATTGTTATGCAAACCGCAAATAGGGTTTCACGATCAGAATATGCATTGTTATGTAAGCGCGATCATTCTACCGTGTTTCCCCAAATATAAGACCAAGCCTGAATTTTAAAAAAGATTTCAATATAAGCGCTCGCTTTTAAAAAAGACTTAGTCGATAGCGCCATTTTTTTTTGACTCAATCTCGTGGAAGTGCGTCGTTTCAATTTTGCTAGGACGTCGCAAAATTTCGTGATTCGTGAATCTTTCAAACAACCCATATCTTCTACTTTCACTGAACAAAAGAGAGATTAAATCGATCTTACCTGTGATGTTGCTCTAATAGGAAAGTTTAATTCTGGAAATTCGGTTTTCTGTAGCTAAAAATTATTTGTCCTTCAAAAAGCGTTGTGCACTCCCATCTTCTTTGAGATTTATTATTTATATAAAACAGGCTTTTCTACCAAGGCGCATTAATTGCGATTTCACTGACTGTCGTTAAGTTTTGTTTGTTCGTTTATATAAAACTCATTACGAAAAAGGTCTTTTAAAAGGTATCAATACGTATTTTCACGGGTCGCAACTTGAGCATATTTTTGAAGTGCGTCACAATACGATGATGTGCGTCCCAGTCGATAGCAAGAAATATTTTGTACTTTTTTTAAATGGTTAATAGTCTATATGTAGCAGTTATTAAAAAAAAAGTGCTATAAGTAAACGGAAACCGGTATTCATATTTTGTATAATAAAAAATCTCATTTTTCTCTATTCCAAAAATAAGCCCTAGTGTTTTTTTCGAAAGAAAATTGAAGGCAGTGTCTTATTTTCGGGAAAACACGGTATTATGATGATGTATTCACTCGGAATCTTGAAATCTTTGTTTTACACTATTTGTATAATAATTGTATTTCGAATCGAAAGTCTGAAAAAAGTACAATATATATGGTACTTTGTGTAAAATTGGTGTTCTCATTGCGGCCCCTAAAATCCGTTTCGCGGCCCCTTCCAGGGCCGCGGCCCCTAGTTTGGGAAGCCCTGTTTTGAAGCACGATACGTGGGATATTTGGTAGTAATAGAACGTTTGTAACTTCAGATCAAGGATTTAGCTAATGAGGATCTTGATAAAAATAGGTGATCGTAAAAATCGATTGATTCTTAGAGGAAGGATTCCCCTATAATTTCCATGTATGAAGGCTTGCGAAATACTTATCTTAAGAATGATTAACCTAAATTTTACATATTATCCCGGCACAAAATGTTATAAAAACGGGTCGATTAGACTCACGTTACAATACACTCTTTTAGTGGCACAGCCAAGATTTTCAAAGCGGTCTGGATATCAGAATTCGGAAATTTACATGAATGGATCCTAAAACATTCACCGAATTACGCCACTCGTAAAAATAGTCGGATCTTTTCAGATTTTCAACATACAGAAGACCGAAAACTTGAATACCGCGTGTAGAGTTATTTGAGCTTGATTTAATGCAGTGCTTGAATCAGGGATGTCCAATTCGAATATCGCGACCTTCGAATATCGAGAGCAGCCGTGTACGCACGGCAATAAATTACAGCCACCTGAAAAGATTCCAATTAGCGCTGACTTGAATTGCTTATAATACGTCGAGGACGTTTTTGATTGAAAATGTTTTACGAATAATATATATTTATATACGAAATTATTATCGTATATTTAAATTTAGTCGAGATAGTTCGTTCGGCCTCGACAATAATTCTAAAAGCAAATTATGTCGGGTTAACTCATTTGAATCATCGAATGGTTTAGTGAGCAAAATGAAATAATAATAAAAACTCCGACCGCCGCCCTCTCACTCCCCACGGTCTACGTTCGTAGTTTTTATTTATTATTTCTTTATTCTTTCTATGTATACATTTTCTATTTATTATGTGGTAATTTAATTCTGACATGTAATTATGTAATTGTTACGGGTTTACCCAGTATCATATTTTATACAAAAGTTATGTCCGAGTTTTGTGTAGACTTGGAACGAATTAGGGCATTTATGTGAAACTGCGTCCTTACTTTCAGAATTTCCTACCTACGAAGGGGATTCCGAAACGAATTAATTTAGTAGGTAGAGTTTCTGCTGTATTGACAGCCAGTTGTGATTATTTTTCATAAGATATCGTTGTTAGAAAAATTCCAAGATCTACGATAAAATCCCAAAGTCTACCCAAATTTATATTGGTACAATTAATAAATTGCTTCAACGTACTTTATCTTAATCAGGCCATAGTAAGGATTTTCAAAAGCGGTTCAAAATAAATATTGATCGTCCCGGAATCCTCGCGGAACGGCTCCTGAAATTGAAGCGCTAAAAGAACCGACTTTTTACTGACTAATAATTTTCCAGTTGCGCCAGGTATTCACGACCAATACTAGACTATTTAAAATGTCTTGCTTTGTTGAATTAAATGCGGTGCGCCGACTTACATCAGAATAAGAGCATCACTATAAAATATCAAGGCAATGCCAAAGAATGGAATACTGTCTGATTATACAGTATTTATCGCTAGTTGTGATTCGTATTTTCGCGATGTTGCAAATTCTACAAATCCAATATGTTCTCACAACACTGACTCCGCTCTGCCACTCCTATTATTTTTCATTTTTCAACGCTAGAAGAATCTCTAGGTCTGGGATAAAATATCAAAAAACTACGATTTATTTTAGTACATTAAAAATTGACTGAATATGCATTACATTAGTTATCTTATATTTTATAATAACCAGAGTAAAAGTTGCATGTGGCCCCGACGATAGTTTCAGAATGCCCTAAAACAGGGATGTGCGAACTGTGGCTCGATAAGAAAATTTGTACGCGTTTTAAAGGTTTTTGATCTTTCGTATGTAGAAAATATTAGGTTAGCCGAAGCTATATTACGAGAAGAATTTTCGTAAGTTGATAATTTGTATCCAGAGCCTTTCATAGGTAGAGTTTTTAGGTGCGGCCCGCGCTTTATCCAGTAACTTGTATCTGGCCTCCTGTCAATGAAGTTTGCACATCCCTGCTCTAAAAGATATATCGCAGGCATAGTGAAGGAGAATAAATAACGACGTAAAGGTGCTCGGAGTCCAACGTTACCGATCACACTGAATTAGATCGGCTAATATAACAAAATGCAATCGCACGCCATTCAGACATTTCCACAATCCTCGAAATTTGATCAAAAACCACCCTCTGGTCGCATATCGAACTTTGGATTTAATATACGATGTCACCTACATGTTCGCACTTGAGGCCAAATATAAATTTGTCCAAATACATCATATTATTTCTATTTCAACAGTGTATATGAATACAGCCGTATAAACATATTGAATTTCCTGGTATAATATCCCATTTTACGAGATTTCATTCAGGCTTTAATTTCACGTGGCTCCGCCATAAGAAAAGCATTGTTTAAGCGCCCCAGAATATGATTTTACAGAAGGTCATTCAAGCGTGGCACGTCTGTGGCGACAACAATGAGTTTTCTATCCATTGTTAAGTCATTAATGGTCAGTGGTCACACATCCCTGTCTAAGGCTAGTGAGGTCTTGAACATGTATCCCGTCTCTGTTATACTGTTTAATTATTATACAGATACTGTTACATTTCTGAAGCAAATAAACATACATACATAATACGCTACGGTACTATAGTTGAAACAAACATAATGATCGAACCATTTGGGAAAAAAATTATATGTAATGTTGGATTTATAGAAACATTTTTGTGTATCACTGCCCATAATTGAAATTTGTTGGCGGGCCCACAGTAGAAAATACTTGGGGGCCCACAATTTGGCCGTGGCCCACACTTTGACAATCACTGATGTAGGACTACGATTGCATGCACTCAATTTTTAAAACAGACATTTCGATAAAGCATTCCAGAATGAAATGTGAAAAAATTTAATATGTAAAATTTAGGTAATTTCAAGTTTATACCATATTTTATGATTAGAATCATAATTTAAGTTTACGAATTTCATCAGATCCAAAGTCCGCCCTCAACGCAAGTACACGTCGTACTTCTGCTGGAGTAAGTCTCCATGTTAGAGGCCCAGAATTATGGCCCCAATAGTCTAATATTTCATCAACACGATCTAAATTCAAAATCGTTGCTGTTTGAGTCAGTCTTGCAAAACGATCACGAACAGTCCAAGTTGTCGTTGTTGTCAGGAAACTCACAAGTGACCGAAGCTCTTTATCAAACTGCATTCCACCTAGTCGATTAAAGGTAGACTTGAATACAACTTTTTCTAGCTGTATAGCAATTTCATTGGTCAAGTGACTGATGAGTTGGTCATATATCATTGATGAAAGTGCTTCATGAAATTTGTCAGTCAGCTGTTGCAAAGCATAAATTAACTGTTCTGCCCAAGGATCGTTTGCCTCATAAGTGGCGAAATCTGATTCACTTAAAATGTGACTCACAGATAAAAAATTCGTAATTAATGGGCGGATTTCTGGTTTTATACAAGATGAGCTGAGCTCAGTTACACCTGCTTCCAACAAGTCCTTGAAATTGGATGATAATGCAACAAGATCACTAAAACAACTTTCCAGTTTAGCCAAATCTTGTTTCGGTAGTTTTACAAAAACTTTAAAAACTTCAGCTTCTAGACTTCGTTTAAGTGTTTGTACATGTTGACTAGCTACATCGCAGTTATTGAGAGTGGTGATGAACATTTGACGCGCCATTGCATTTTGTTCATCTACACTTCCCAATTTACCTTGCTGAAGTGAAGTCTGCATAACATTGTACGCAGAACTAATGTTATCTAGCATTCCACCAGATGAGAAGCCTGCTTTGATTCTAGTTGTTAAAACAGAACGGAAATCGGAATCAAGCACACTGGCTGCATGGTTTAGCATTGCACAAACACAATCAATAGATGAACTTGTCATGGCCCTTTTAATACATTGCTTTAATATAAAGAATGTATCATCCACCATACTTGAAGTCAGCGAACCTTCTTCAATTGTGTCAAGTTGTATAGCTTTCGATGCTGATTCTCTCATGTAATATTCCTCCATCAAGATATATCCACCAACAATCTCCTGCATTTTATGACTGAGGTCACAGTTGGTCACCCACTTGAGAAGTTCACTTTTATTTTCCTTCTTTTCTTCCTCTGTTTGATACACAATGTCAATATCTGCCTGTACACGTCTCCGTAAAAATCTAAGATATAATTCACACCTTGCACTTATCAGAGTAACTTCAGCAAGCAACGGTTCAATATCTCTTGGATCAAAAGATTTCCTATTCAAATCATCAGCGCTCCGTCCTCTATTAACAAAAGCATTCTGTACTTGTTGGATTTTCCACTTGAATTTTCTGAATGATTCAAACTTATTAAGCACATATCTTGCTTGAATATCACACTCTTGTTGCAAGTTTTTCACAAGCATGAAAAGTTTTCCTGGACCATAATATGTTTCAACAAGAGGTTGTTGTTTCTCTACTGTTCTAGCTATTCCTTCAAATAAAAGTGTCAATGTGTCTGCAAATAGAACATGAAAACGTCTATCATTGGAATCAAGTTTCAGAGCAAGTTTCAAATTTTCTTGTGAACTTTTTGCAATTTCTTGCCGCAAAAACTTGGCAAATTTTTCCAGACCCTCTTCCTCCTTTTTTAAAAGAGGAAATATTTTAAAGAAACGCTCAACAGCTGTCAAGTCACCTTCTTTCACTGCCAAGTCGAACTGTTCCGAAACAACCTTAGACATTTGAACTCTGGCTTCTCTTAATACTGTCAGTGATGCATTGATAGTTGAACTTTCCATTCCCGCAATAATGCTTTGCTGAATTACATTTTCATCTAAGCACAAATATCTGTGGATATTTGCCGCTGCTTGTTCATAGTCATTCGACTCCATCGCAGTCTTGACACCATCAGTGCAAAACTTTAAATCCAGAATGTCATCAACTCGTTGAATTGCTTCAAAAACATGATTTTTTGCCAAATCAAGCTGACGAACTTTGGAACTAATATTCTCTGCTAAATCACATACAAAATTTGTTTGGCTACAGAGTCTGTCAGAGTCGCACTCAAGTAAATCAAGAAAAGGTTCCATTTTACAAATTCCTTTTATTTTTGCATCTAATTGTGGGCGTTCAATAATGTGTTCTTCCAAAGATTTTGTGCTTTCCTCTAGTTCTTTCTGCATTTTATTATATGCGGCTTGCATCTCATCAAGAGTTGAAAGACTTTCGATGGACAGAAGTTCTTTTTCATTTTCCATGATAAAAATCTGCATTCAAATATGCCCAACAAACGTTATTAAACTAATTAAATTACATGTGAACTACAGAATACAAAAAACACAAATATGAACATTCAATGGATATAACACTACCTACATTCCACAGATCACTCTAGTCGTGAGAGGTGGGGTTCATGGCTTATTAATCACTGATAAATAAAACATTACTAATGAAATTTTTATTCAATATTTGAAACCAAAGAGTCTACAATAAAAATGGTAAAAAATATAAGAATTTTTAGATATGTTGTTTCTTAGACAAATTAGTATATTTATTTACCGATAGTTCCTTACATTTTTCAGAAGATATAGCCTAGGCATTTTACGGTGAAAACTGTTTAAGTAATCTAAATTAGCATATTTTGTTTTTAATGTTGAAGGTGTAGAGTTTTTCAAATATGGACGAATCCATTTATGGGCTCAACAATTTTCACATATATCATTCCTAACTCCCACCTGACTAGGTCACCAAAAGATTAAGTCACTACGATGTCACAGTGGCGTAATAAAGTCCTCCAATGTGTACAGATGGTCGTCCAAAACGCGCAGACAATCACCCGAAATTGAGCAAGCTATTTCTCGTCTCAACGATCCCGCTAAAAGAGAGACCGCTGGCGTTAGTGAATTCGTTATCGTCGGCGCAGATGCCGTTTCGGGCGATCATAGCTAAACTTTGGCAAGCTCTATGACATGATTGTAATGTCGTAGCGACGTAAATTTTGGATGACATAGTCAGGTGGGGGTTAGGAATAACATACGCAAAATTCGTTATGCTGCGTCCAGAGGAAGTAAGTACTTGTGGTAGATCCCATTTATGGGAGCTTACTCAGTTTTTTAACATTTTGAAAGGTAAATATTTGCGACAATAACTATCACCGTACGGGTAATCTAATTAATTAAAAAATTAAATATTGAGTTTATAAAATTATGAATCGATTTTATTCTGGAACTACCGGTAGCTATTACAATTTGAAAACGACAGAAAACCGAATAATGCAGGGGGACCTAGAAACAAAACCAATTATATTCTTTGTTCCGTTTACTGTTTCAGGAAAATTTAAGTTTGCTTACACTTGAACTTATGTTCAGATGTTTGTGTATGGTTGTACCCAAAAGTTCCAGTAATGGCAGAATGGCCTACCGGTATAGATTCAATCGTGTAGTTTCGTACGGTACCTCACACTGTGTCATAACTCGTAGAGCTTGCCAAATATACGTACAATCGCTCAAAATGGCATCGGCACCGACGATAAAGAACTGACTAACGTCCAGGGCTGCCACTTTTGCCTGACTATAAAATCATCTAGATTGACCTCGAAAAACATCTAGAAACATCCAGATTGAAAAATAGAACATCTAGAAAATACATCTAGATGTGAAGTCATTGAATTTACTGAAAAGTAACCATAATACAGTAATATCAGATGTCGAAGAAGCTAACATCATAACCTAGAATTCAATTCCCACCTGCAGAAGTTACAAAAGGCCTTGTTCTGTTGTTATTATCATCTGAAGGGACCAAGGTTACTCTAGCCCACAATTTGCCAGCCCACAATTACATGGTGATCAGAGGGTAGGCTAAATCACCAACGTTACTCTAGCCCACAATTTCCCAGCCCACAATTACTTGGAGATCAGAGGGTTAATCATGCATATATTTACAGCGATTAAAGGACTTTAAGCAAGGCAAACCTACTGAATTTAGTTATGGGACTAATAACGTGTTCTTTTACATTAAAATCAGTACCCACAATCGAATGTGCCGACCGCTAAACTGCAATGTCGGCTGGCATAATCAGAATTGTGGGCTAGCGTAACCGAAATTGTGGGCTACCGGTAGCGTAACCGAAATTGTGGGCTGGGGTAACCGGAATTGTGGGCTGGAGTAACCTTGCTCTACAACAAAATGCCACTGTGTCCACATGTATTAATTATATCCCTGATAACTTCTTATCTTTATCTAGTTAATCTGAAGCAAAGTTATGAACGATACCGGTACCTTCGCGTTACTCTAAAACTGGAAACTGAAATTGTGGGCTAGAATCACTTTTTGCAGCAACAGAAGACTTACAAATTATCCGAAAACACTAGATGTCAGTAAATAACCAAGGGCAATATTACCTATATTAAAAATTGTACATTGCAATTAAGTAAATAAATTAAATTACACAAACGAGTGCAACCTTGAATTCGTATTCAACCCAAAGGTAATAATGTGGGATTGTGGAATTGTTGAAGTAATCCTTTTCTACTTCTGAAATAATTTATTTTCGTTCAATATTCAATAATATAAATAGTTTTTTTAAAGCAATTGCCACGCATGGGTATATAACAGTTCAGTAGAGTATAAAAATACCTTTCAGAAAATAATAAAATAAACTTGACCTCTTTGAGGAGTTAATATGCAAACTAGCTTTGAAATAATCCTCTTCTGCGTCTGAAATAATTTAATTTCGGTCGATATTCAGTATTAGTTATTACTACTTTCTCAAGACTTGCCACGCATAAGTTTATTATAGTTGGATAGAGTATACAAATACCTTTCAGAAAATAATAAAATAAACCTGACCTCTTTGGGCAGTTAATATGGAAATTAGCTTTGAAATAATTCTCTTCTACGTCCAAAATAATTTTATTTCGGTCGATATTCAGTATTAGTTATTACTACTTTCTCAAGACTTGCCACGCATAAGTTTATCATAGTTAGATAGAGCATAAAAATACCTTTCAGGAAATAATGAAATAAACTTGACTCCTTTGGGGAGTTAATATGCAAATTAGCTATGAAATAATCCTCTTCTACTTCTGAAATTATTTATTTTCGGTCAATATTCAGTATTAGTTATTACTACTTTCTCAAGACTTGCCACGCATAGGTTTATCATAGTTGTATAGAGCAAAAAAATACCTTTCAGAAAATAATAAAATAAACTTGACCTCGTTGGGGAGTTAATATGCAAATTAGCTTTGAATTAATCCTATGCTACGTATAAACTGATTGTTTGATCGTTATTCAGTATTAGTTATTACTACTTTCTCAAGATTTGCCACGCATAATTTTATCATAGTTGGATAGAGCATGAAAATACCTTTCAGAAAATAATAAAATAAACTTGACCTCTTTGGGGAGTTAATATGCAAATTAGCTATTAAATTATCCTCTTCTACGTGTGAAATAATTTATTTTCGGTCGATATTCAGTATTAGTTATTACTACTTTCTCAAGACTTGCCACGCATAAGTTTATTATAGTTGGATAGAGTATAAAAATACCTTTCAGAAAATTATAAAATAAACTTGACCTCGTTGGGGAGTTAATATGCAAATTAGCTTTGAAATAATCCTATGCTACGTATAAACTGATTGTTTGATCGTTATTCAGTATTAGTTATTACTACTTTCTCAAGATTTTCCACGCATAATTTTATCATAGTTGGATAGAGCATGAAAATACCTTTCAGAAAATAATAAAATAAACTTGACCTCTTTGGGGAGGTAAAATGCAAATTAGCTATAAAATTATCCTCTTCTACGTCTGAAATAATTTTATTTCGGTCGATATTCAGTATTAGTTATTCCTACTTTTTCAAGACTTGCCACGCATAAGTTTATTATAGTTAGATAGAATACATAAATACCTTTCAGAAAAGGATAAAATACACTTGACCTCTTTGGGGAGTCAATATGCAAATTAGCTATAAAATTATCCTCTTCTACGTCTGAAATAATTTTATTTCGGTCGATATTCAGTATTAGTTATTACTACTTTTTCAAGACTTGCCACGCATAAGTTTATTATAGTTAGATAGAGTATAAAAATACCTTTCAGAAAATGATAAAATAAACTTGACTCCTTTGGGGAGTTAATATGCAAATTAGCTATGAAATAATCCTCTTCTACGTGTGAAATAATTTATTTTCGGTCGATATTCAGTATTAGTTATTACTACTTTCCCAAGACTTGCCACGCATGAATTTATTATAGTTGGATAGAATATAAAAATACTTTTCAGAAAATATTAAAATAAACTTAACCTCTTTGGGGAGTTAATATGCAAATTAGCTATGAAATTATCCTCTTTTACGTGTGAAATAAATTATTTTCGGTCCATATTCAGTATTAGTTATTACTATTTTCTCAAGACTTGCCACGCATAAGTTTATTATAATTGGATAGAGTACAAAAATACCTTTCAGAAAATAATAAAATAAACTTGACTTCTTTGGGGAGTTAATATGCAAATTAGCTATGAAATAATCCTATTCTACGTGTGAAATAATTTATTTTCGGTCGATATTCAGTATTATTTATTACTACTTTCCCAAGACTTGCCACGCATAAGCTTATTATAGTTGGATAGAGATTAAAAATAACTTTCAGAAAATGATAAAATAAACGTAACCTCTTTGGGGAATTAATATGCAAATTAGCTATGGATTTATCCTCTTCTACGTGTGAAATAAATTATTTTCGGTCGATATTCAGTATTAGTTATTACTACTTTCTCAAGACTTGCTACGCATAAGTTTATAATAGTTGGATAGAGTATAAAATACCTTTCAGAAAATGATAAAATAACTTTGACCTCGTTGAGGAGTTAATATGTAAATTAGCTTTGAAATAATCCTATGCTACGTATAAACTGATTTTTTGATCATTATTCAGTATTAGTTATTACTACTTTCTCAAGATTTGCTACGCATAAGTTTATCATAGTTGGATAGAATATAAAAATACCTTTCAAAAAATGATAAAATAAACTTGACCTCTTTGGGGGTGTCAATATTCAAATTAGCTATGAAATAATCCTCTTATACGTCCGAAATGATTTGATTTCGATCAATTTGTAGTGATATGTATTACTATTTTCTAAAAAAACTTGTCACGCCTATTATTAGTACGGGGGTAAGAACGCCCAGACATTTTCCCCTAAACAATCCATATTTGTGTTTTACTGTCACGTAGTTGAGACCGACGGTCTCGGAATCACTATGTTAACGCTGAGTTCCTATACAACTTCCAGGGAAAGCTACTCTGGCATTCCATGGTCATTCATACTGAGACTTAACATATGTGAAAATTGTATTTTTATTACGTAAAATAATATTGAAATGAATAAAAAAACTCAGAATGAAATTGAAAATTTGTTTCAAATTGTTTTTTAAAACACCTTGGTTTCATCCTTTTCTATTATTTTTGTCACTGCACGGTCCAATTTTTTCATATATATTTTAAGTCCAACATCGGAGAGGTGAAGGCGGTCGCTCCAGTATTCGCCAGAGCTGCCGACGTCGAGGTCCAATAGCGGTACTATAGCATCCGACGCTATCGTCCCAAGAACAACGTTGGCCAGGTGAACAAGATAATGACGTCCGGTCTGGGGCAAGATTTTTGCCAACAAAATCTGGGGAAAAAATCAAATATTAGCAGGTGATTAACAAAAAAAAACGATTTTAAAGTGTATCTTTTTTGTGAATTGAAAAAGCATCATATTGTAATTTGCCTACATACGACCAATACGACCGAAACTGCTGATACTGGGTGAAATACATTTTTCTGGCTTCTAATTACTATTTTCTGATTAGTTACGCCCGGAAACTGAAGGAAAAAAACGTAAATTTTTTAAATACCGGTTCAACCATCGTGGTTGGAAATTCACAATAAAAATATCCTTTTTTGAAAAATGTTAAGAGTCAGTTAGTATTAATTCCTCCAATATTTTTTACATAGAATACACGACACACATATCTGAAATATCAAAAATACTAAAGAGCACCAGGTTATGTTATACATTGAAAGTTTTACGATGTTTTATATCGCCAAACCCCGATTTCGAAAATTTAAATTATGTTTGCTCAATGTTGCTTCCTTGTCAAATCTAACTCGCTTCGCAGTCAAGAAACCGATGGCTGGATGGCGACGTCTTTCGCCGGGAGGTGATTTTTTGTGACTGAGGTTT
Organism: Styela clava; assembly: GCF_964204865.1. Taxonomy (NCBI): domain Eukaryota; kingdom Metazoa; phylum Chordata; class Ascidiacea; order Stolidobranchia; family Styelidae; genus Styela; species Styela clava. The sequence continues at coordinate 23,476,728 of NC_135258.1, read as the reverse complement.
TAGAATTTAAATGAAAGTAATGATTCACCACTCATTACATAAGAGCAATTCAGGCATTTAGTCTATTATCATCTCGATTTTATTTTCGTAAAGCCAAAATCAACGCAACTGTCGTTCCATTTTCGTATTTTGCGCATTAGGAATTTACAAATACGTTTTTGCCTTGCGTTATAATATGATAGCGAAGGTTATCTCGAAGACGCAGTTTAGTGAACCTGCACAGAATAGACGGCCAACCGGCGAACTATTTTGATTGGTAGATTTCAAATTTCATTATGATTAAACAATTCGCGCACAAAAAAGTGATAGATACGGTGATCCCAAATAATCTATTCATGCAATAAAACTGCGATGAACGCTTGAGCACTGAATTTTATTTTATAAGGAAAGTATGCAATCGAAGTCGCTTTATGATCAATTATTAGCCTTGTACCGTTACCCCCCATGAACTGCTTCGTGCCCGCGAGTGAGAACCACTGTCCTAGGGCTTATAATCGTTTAAATCCGACACTGCTCATATGACTAAACTTGCATTCGAGCTTCTAAATATGTCGTTAACCTCACCTTGAAATCCGGATAAGCTTTCCTGCACTTTTCTAGGAAGTTCACTGCAACTCTGTGAGAGTTCCTTGAAAACGATCCTGAAGGCCCATTGTAGTTGGCGACGTCATTCGTCCCCAGCGCAACTACCAGGTAGTCAATGCTGGGGAATGGCGTAGACCTCAATTCTCTTCCTCCAGCCAACATATCCGCACCCGGCAAGCAGTTGGCAGAAAATGCGAACTGACAAGAGCGTGAGGGAAAGATTACCTGCAATACAAGTTTGAGCGTGTATTATTATCAAAAATGGTTTCATGATAACTGCGGAATTAAGAAATCGAAAATTTGCTTTTGTCGAACATTCTAAATGCAGCATATAAGTTTACTGCTATAGAATATTGTTGTTCCGTTAAATAAATAAATGATTCTTTATGAAAAGATAGATTTATAAAAGTGACCTGCATAAGTGTCCAGTCGTAATTAAATAGTCTTGATATTAAAAATATTTCAAGCTTCGTAATAATATGACGAGTTATTTCGTTCCGTTCATGCAGATATCGATATTTATGGTAAATAAACGTATTAATGCTGTTAAATCTTACCTATTTCGTAACAATTACCATACATTAATGTTCCAATTTACCAAAATCGCTTGAATCAATGGTTACCTAATCATGGAAAGTTATATAGCAATCGTTCGCCTGCGGCCCGATTTAAATTATTATAGAAGCACTTCGAATGTATAACTTTGTATGTGAGAGTTTCTGTCACAAAATTCAATAATGTTGTTAGACCTCGTCACCCCCTTCTTCCATATTACATTGATTACTTATCGATCGTGATCAGTGAGTATGTTGATAGGTATATTTGTATGTCTGTTTGTTAGACACTTTCGTATGTTACGCGATATCTCACGAACGCGAGGTTGAATCTGCTCCAAATTGCGCATGTGCATTCATCATATCTCGGACCAGTGACCTATAAATTTTGGATGATTTATGTCGTATAATTAGCGAGTTATTAATTAATTAGTGATATGCCACATGGTGTCACTATAGATAAAGAATCGAAACCGCACTTTCGATCGATAAGTGTTTGGTCTCCGACAGATATTCGAGTTTTATAGTTAGATAGTTATAACAACATACCCGGGGATGCACTAGATTTCTTGCATTGCTGTCCGAAAACAGCAGCAGTCTTTTTCTTCCATCGGGCTTAGCTCTCAAGTACGCAGTTTGCTTTCCAGATACCCCCCTCGCATATTGAATTGGCCTGGTACGATAACCTCTCATCGTGATACAACCCTTGGAAGTTCTTGATATATTTTTTACCGCAGTAAACTCCAAAAATTCGTATTTGTATAGTATTTGAGACGCAACACTGTAGCATGAAACGTGGAAATGGAACGAATTGCAATGTGAATTTGCATTTATTCGACGGGGACCAGTCGGTTAAATCCTTTGATCACCGCGCTCTCGTCTTGGAGACGCAGACTCTCGTTTTGTAACTGTACCAGTCAACTGAATTGCACAATCTGCATTTCGTGCAATAATGCCTAATCGACAACCAAAGGTTAAATTAGGTGACTGTACATTTGAACCCATACATTTGCACCCGTATATCACCCGCGGGTTCAATCAATATGCGGGTGGTTAAACCCATGAGTTAGGGTCAGGCTATAATTTCTGGTACAAATACCACCGGAGTCATTTCGCTAGTCTGAAATTCGCAATAGTACCAAAATAATAAAAATTAGGATTAAATTATGGTCTATGACCCATATGTGAAATAATCGTTGAATCCTTAGATTCGTCGATGCTTTTGTGCGTTAGGCTCCATTGACTGCACCTGATGATATCTGAAGAATCAACCACAAATGTTAAATTTATTATACTCATCAATGATATAAAACGAGATTATCGGTCGGAGACCGAACACTTATCGATCGAAAGCGCGGTTTAGATTCTGACTCCATAGCGACACCATATGTCATATCACTAATTAATTAATAACTCGCTGATTATACCACATAAATCATCCAAAATCTATAGATCAATCATCCAAGATATGAATGCAGATGCAAAATTTGGAGCAGATTCAACCTCGCGTTCGTGAGATATCGCGTAACATACGAAAGTGTCTAACAAACAGACATACAGACAGACAAATATACGTATCAACATATTCACCGATCAAGAACGATAAGTAATCAATGTAATATGGAAGAAGGGGGTGACGAGGTCTAACAACATTATTGAATTTTGTGACAGAAACTCTCACATAATAACTAATACTGAATATCGACCGAAATAAAATTATTTCAGACGTAGAAGAGGATTATTTCAAAGCTAATTTGCATAATAACTCCCCAAAGAGGTTAAGTTTATTTTATCATTTTCTGAAAGGTATTTTTATGCTCTATACAACTATGATAAACTTATGCGTGGCAAGTCTTGAGAAAATAGTAATAACTAATACTGAATATCGACCGAAAATAAATTATTTCATACATAGAAGAGTATAATTTCATAGCTAATTTGGATATTAACTCCTCAAAGAGGTTAAGTTTATTTTATTATTTTCTGAAAGGTATTTTTATGCTCTATCCAACTATGATAAACTTATGCGTGGCAAATCTTGAGAAAGTAGTAATAACTAATACTGAATATTGACCGAAAATAAATTATTTTACATGTAGAAGAGGATAATTTCATAGCTAATTTGCATATTAACTCCCCAAAGAGGTCAAGTTTATTTTATCATTTTCTGAAAGGTATTTTTATACTTTATCCAACTATAATAAACTTATGCGTGGCAAGTCTTGAGAAAATAGTAATAACTAATACTGAATATCGACCGAAAATAAATTATTTCACACATAGAAGAGTATAATTTCATAGCTAATTTGGATATTAACTCCTCAAAGAGGTCGAGTTTATTTTATTATTTTCTGAAAGGTATTTTTATGCTCTATCCAACTATGATAAGCTTATGCGTGGCAAATCTTGAGAAAGTAGAAATATCTAATACTGAATATTGACAGAAAATAAATTATTTTACACGTAGAAGAGGATAATTTCATAGCTAATTTGCATATTGACTCCCCAAAGAGGTCAAGTGTATTTTATCATTTTCTGAAAGGTATGTTTATACTATATCCAACTATGATAAATTTATGCGTGGCAAGTCTTGAAAAAGTAGTAATAACTAATACTGAATATCGACCGAAAATAATTTATTTCACACGTAGAAGAGGATAATTTCATAGCTAATTTGCATATTAACTCCCCAAAGAGGTAACGTTTATTTCATCATTTTCTGAAAGGTATTTTTATATTCTATTTAACTATGATAAACTTATGCGTGGCAAATCTTGAGAAAGTAGTAATAACTCATACTGAATAATGATCAAAAAATCAGTTTATACGTAGCATAGGATTATTTCAAAGCTAATTTGCATATTAACTCCCCAACGAGGTCAAGTTTATTTTATCATTTTCTGAAAGGTATTTTTATACTCTATCCAACTATGATAAACTTATGCGTGGCAAGTCTTGAGAAAGTAGTAATAACTAATACTGAATATCGACCGAAAATAATTTATTTCAAGCGTAGAAGAGGATAATTTCATAGCTAATTTGCATATTAACTCCCCAAAGAGGTTACGTTTATTTTATCATTTTCTGAAAGGTATTTTTATGCTCTATACAACTATGATAAACTTATGCGTGGCAAGTCTTTTGAAAGTAGTAACAACTAATTCTGAATATCGACCGAAAATAAATAATTTCAGAAGTAGAAGAGGATTATTTCATAGCTAATTTGCATATTAACTCCCCAAAGAGGTCAAGTTTATTTCATTATTTCCTGAAAGGTATTTTTATGCTCTATCTAACTATAATAAACTTATGCGTGGCAAGTCTTGAGAAAGTAGTAATAACTAATACTGAATATCGACCGAAATAAAATTATTTCGGACATAAAAGAGAATTATTTCATAGCTAATTTCCATATTAACTCCCCAAAGAGGTCAAGTTTATTTTATCATTTTCTGAAAGGTATTTTTATACTCTATCCAACTATAATAAACTTATGCGTGGCAAGTCTTGAGAAGGTAGTAATAACTAATACTGAATATCGACCGAAATAAAATTATTTCAGACGCAGAAGAGGATTATTTCAAAGCTAATTTGCATATTAACTCCTCAAAGAGAACAAGTTTGTTTTATCATTTTCTGAAAGGTATTTTTATACTTTACTCAACTGTTATATACCCATGCGTGGCAATTGCTCCAAAATATCTATTTCTATTATTGAATATTGACCGAAAATAAATTATTTCAGAAGTAGAAAAGGATTACTTCAACAATTCCACAATCCCTTATTTTTACCTTTGTGTTGAATTCGAATTCAAGGTTGCACTCGTTGTGTAATTTATTTATTCACTTAATTGCAATGTACAATTTTAAATATAGGTAATATTGTCAATTTCCATCGAAAATCCAAGTTCTTGCCCGTGGTTATTTACTGACATCTAGTGTTTTCGGATAATTTGTAGGTCTTCTGTTGCTGCAAAAAATTACTCTAGCCCACAATTTCAATTTCCAGTTTTAGAGGCTCTAGTTCAGTTCAAGTATTTCTGTAACGCGAAGTATCGTTCAAAACTTTGCTTCAGATTAACTAAAAAAAGGTAAGAAGTTATCAGGAATATAATTATTACACGTGGACACAGTGGCATTTTGTTGTAGAGCAAGGTTACTCCAGCCCACAATTCCGGTTCCGGCATGATTGATCTCTGATCTCCAAGTAATTGTGGGCTGGGAAATTGTGGGCTAGAGTAACTTTGGTCTACAATCTAACCCAAACCCTACGACTAAAAAAAAGCACCAAACGGTAAACCAGACAAACACAACACCAGGGGTCGGCAAACTGCAAGCCAAATGCGCCCGCGAGCTAATTTGTTGCGGCCCTCGAACGACCCGACATTTAATACATGAAACAAAAATTGATCCTAAATTTATTATTGTCTTTACACGGATTTATGTGGTGACAAATGCTGTACGGCGCTTTTTATGTAACAAGTAGCGTCAGTTGTATGTCGTTCAAGTTAATTTTGATTTTTGAAATTTAAAAATGTCTGGGAAACGGAGCGATGGGGTCGAACATTCCAAAGTGCTTAAACAGAAAAATATTTTTCTTTCTTGCGCATTTCAAAACGGGTTTGCTCGATATGCCCAGCATCGCAGTTGTTAAGGGTTTTAATGTTAAAAACTCGTTACGAAACGAGTCGTCGAAAATTCGACCTCGAGAACCCGGACTGCGCTACAGCTCATATGTGCGACAGTGCAATACGTGAAATGTGCACGTTCGGAAGAACATATGGCCTTGAGCAGCTTTATCTAAAATGCATTACACCTACATTAAATTTTGTACTCGCTTGTCAGATCATTATTTGGACGACAAGTTGCCATAAAAACATCATTTTTCACATTGATAATGAGTAAATAAAAACAATGTATTGTTGGATAATAGGCTATATTAAAAAAATGCCACATACATCTCATTGGGACAGGCTCTCAGCACACAGATAGAAGGGGAGCAATGCGAATGTGCCATATTTCAGTAATTTGAAGTTTAATTAATGTAGCTATTGTTGAAGGCGGAAATAAAGCGGCCCGCGCGCTACCGGAAATGTGTATATTTGTCCCGCAAATACATGGAGTTTGCCGACCACTGCACAACACTATTGAGAAGCATGTCTGACTTCATAAACAACTGCCATGTCAGTATGTCGCAATAAGAAAGCCCGTAGAAGAATCTCTCTCATCAGTCCGAATAATATCTCCCCAACAGAATTATACAGGCATTGTTAACTTTCCCGAAATTTTATTAATGTGAGGCCTGGTTTTCAATATTGGTAACTACAAAAACGAAATATCGAAGTAGGCTAGATGTAAGAAACACGGGGTCTCATGTACTTTCTTACATGAATAACTTCTAGTGGGCGTGGCGATATCCCATTATGACCATATTTCTGTACCAATAGCTCATGTATCGTGCTACAATCTGAAATAGAGCGTTATGCGATACAACTCTAACCAAGGCTTTAGACAAGCAGAAAATACATGTTATTTTACGCAATGGTTGAAGTTGGGTACCACACACATAGAGACTTGTTATTTTATGTCCAGCTCCAGCAATAGCTCATGTATTGTGCTACGATCTATTAATAGGGTGGTATACGATACCGCTCTAAGCATGACTTTAGACAAACAGAAAGAACATTTAATTCACGCAATGAATGAGGTTGGTTACCGCAGACATAAAGACTTGGTATTTAATATCCAGAGACTGATCATGTATTGTGCCACATTTTATTAATAGGACGTGGAACGCTTTCACGCTATGCAAGGCTTTAAGACAAGCAGAAACCGACATATTAATTTGCCTTAGCGCAATGGATGTAGTTTCTTATCTCAATAACTTAATACTTATCTTAGCGTAACAATTTTTGCATATAATATTCCTGACCTTCACCTGACTTCATCATCCAAAAATTACGTCAATGCGACTTCACAATAACGAAATAGAGCTTGCCTAATAATAGCGACCATAATGCAATCGTGATAAATACGCCTGTGTGTCCGCTATGGGTTAAGTTTCGTACCTCAATAACTTCTAGTTGACTTAGCGTAACACTTTTTGCATATAATATTCATGACCCTCACCTGACTTCATCATCTGAACATTACGTCAATGCGACATCACAATAACGAAATAACGCTTGCCCAATAATAGCCCAATTTTTGCATATAATATTCCTAACCCTCACCTGACTTCATCATCCAAAATTAAGTCAATGCGAATTCACAATAACGAAATAGAGCTTGCCTAATAATAGCGACCATAATGCAATCGTGATAAATACGCCTGTGTGTCCGCTATGGATGTAGTTTCGTACCTCAATAACTTCTAGTTAACTTAGCGTAACAATTTTTGCATATAATATTCATGAACCTCACCTGACTTCATCATCTGAAAATTACGTCAATGCGACGTCACAATAACGAAATAACGCTTGCCCAATAATAGCGAAGATTACTAGTAATGCCACCTATGGATGTAGTTTCTTACCTCAATAATTTATACTTATCTTAGCGTAACAATTTTTGCATGTAATATTCCTGACCCTCACCTGCCTTTAGCATCCAAAAATTACGTCAATGCGACTTCACAATAACGAAATAGAGCTTGCCCAATAATGACAACGGTAACCCGTAATGTCACCTGCGAGTTTGTTAACAAACTGAATAACGCCAGTAACCTCTCTATCACAATTGCCAGAAGACTTTTTTATTTTAATGTCCAGCGATAAACCATGTACTGTGTCATCATCGTGGGCTATTTATCAGGCACCGCTAAGTAAGCCGGCGCACAACGTCGATAACATAACATAAAAAAAAACAATATCCGCCGAAAATATGGGCCATTTGTTGCCTGATTAATTGCAGCGACAATTTTAAGGAAAAATTCCCCAATTTACACCCCCCTTCTTAGGTAATTCTGACAGAGCCCTTGAACGTATTTCAATCTAATCCAATTACGGTTTCAGGGTGAGGGCTAGGAATGCAGATTGCGGCGGAAATTCAAATTATCAAATCAATTGGCGAGGGCTTTGTACAAAAGATCTGTACTTCGCATGCTTTCGGTTACAGAAATTAAAAACGAAACAATCCTATCATCGACTAACCGAGTTTGAAATGTAGGCAATTTTTCAAGATTTTCCATTGTTTCAATCATTGAGCGGAACTTATGAACATTCTTTCTGATTTCCCGTGTGTCATGCGCCAAAGTATTTATTACATTTTCACAAAGTAAGTCTAACCTTCCTCCATTAATCCCTATGCGTTTGCCGATAAGACAGCATAACTAGACTACGACAATCGTTGTTTTGATCCATTGCTCACCCAACAAAACAAGATGTATTACTAGCGCTCCCGATTTCCATGTACAATCCCCAAAGTTTTATACTTAAGCCAAACATACACTGAATCGCCTGAATGCTTCGCGGGCCACACGAAACTCCTTGTCGGGTCGCGGGTTCGTCACCTATGGTCTATGTCAGGGCTCGGAAACCCCTGGCACGCGTGCCAATTGTGGCACGCGAGAGGATTTCTCATGGCACGCCAAGCGATTTGAGCCATATTCAGATATATATTTTCGTAGTGCGGAAAACATTCTACAATTAAACAAAAAAATAACAAATCGACAAATTCATTTAAAAAACATGCAATATTTAACTGCAATCGACGATAGGCCGAAATCTGTAGCCAAAATCGGTGTGGGTAAGCGTGTGCAGTCGATTATCCCCCTTCTTTCAAATTTTTGGAAAACTGAAAAAGTCGCAAATAACGCGTGCGATTGCTTTTTGCTAAAATTCCTGATTGTTTTTATCAGCGTGACGTGTTACTTAGGCCGTAAACACTTTTAGTTGGTGCTTATTCTCCCTGAATCACAACAATTATTTCACGACAACGATAATAATTGCTTTATTTTTGCCCAGAATTGAAATTCACTGAGAGTTGTTATACAATCAATCGAAACTAAATACAATTAGGCATGTTTATATCATATTTTTACATCAAAATATTGGAGAAGAACGAGAAGACGTAACCGCGAGTTACGTTGGACACAAAATTATATCAATATAGAAGAAAGTTTTAGATTCTCGTAGCTGTCATGAAATGAATATTTTACTGGAAAGAAAAGTTGTTATACGCTGAAAAACTCTGAACTGCGCGCCTGGCTGATTTTCATCATTTCATCGTGAGCTACATGTAGCCCTTACAAAAACGATGAAGTAAAGGCGCTCCGTAGTATGTGCACCAAAATGGCGGACACCGGAACGTAGGATGTGTACCAGGTTTGGGTTTCTGCTTATAATTAATGTCATTTTTTAGTTCCGCCTCTTTGCCATATTTCGAGGCTATATTGTTGTCAGATTTTATCAAAGCTGTTATTGCTTCTTTGAACAGTTACAAAATTAGTCAGTATTTTGAAAAGTAATCGAATAGCTCGCGGAGCCCCTGGATTTTCTCTCGCGGAGCCCTGGGGCTCCGTACGGAGCACTTTGAGAACCTATGCTCTAGTCTAGCGCACAATTTCAGTTTCGAGTTTTGGAGGCTTTTGTTTAGTTCCGGTATTAATGTATCGCAAAGTTTCTTTTACAACTTTGCTTCAGAATGAATAAAAAAGGGTAAAAAGTTAACGTGGAAATAAGTAGGGCATTTAGAAACAGTTGAATTTTGTTGTAGAGCAGGGTTACTCTAGCCCACTATTTTGATTACCCTAGCCCACAATTTCGGTTATGCCAACCGACATTTCTGTTTAGCGGTCGGCACATTTGATTGTGGGGATTGGTTTTGATGTAAAAGAACATGTTATTAGTCCCGTAACTAAATTCATTAGGGGAACCTTGCTTAGAATACCGTAATCGCTGTATATATATATATATATATATGATTAACCCTCTGATCACCATGTAATTGTGGGCTGGCAAATTGTGGGCTAGAGTAACCTCGGTGTACTGTGGCGGTACAGTGACTGTCATAGATATTTTAGGTCCTGTGACAATGATTCATTATTCTTGATTATATTGAAACATCAATTGAAATATCTCGTGATATGAGTCAATTATGTACCGTATTACCTTATGAGGTACCGAACCACAGTCACATTTCACATAAAAACGTTACAATATAACATGCGTCAACTTAACACCACCTGAATTGGGGTACAAATTTCGGTACAGTGACTGTCATAGCCGTTTAGGGCTGATGGACAATTCGACTACACGGACAACTCACCAGGCCTATCTGTAGTCGAGTTGTTCGTGCGTAGTCGAGTTGTCTGCCTCCCAGTTCACATGCCCAGTGGCAATGATTTATTCTTCTCCATTCAATTGCAACATGAATATAAATACTAAGTAATCCGTTTCATTACCTTCTCCTTTATTGGAACAAAATTTAAAATACAAGCCCCGCTTTTACCAGACAGCTACGAGTCAGTTCAGCATCACTGCGCTGTGTTACGGTACCGGAACTGCCCTATCTTTAGCAGTTCCTGTCTTGTGACAGCGTGAATTGAAATTGCAAGATGGTCCGACTCACAACTGTAGTAATACCAACGATCCGAGTCACTACTGTAATATAACACCAAGTACGGCACTATTCGCTATACTGTTGATTATTTTAGTGCAATCAATTAATATGATGATATATTTAGCATGCTTAGATAAAAATTGCATGGCGAGTGGTCCATGGCGAGTCAGCCTCCATGGCGAGTTAGCCGTCATCCTTCACCATTTCTCAAATCTTAGCAAAGCAAGGATTTCGACGTTCGATGGCACATGTTCAAAAGAACATGAAGAGGAGTGCCATCATATGCGTCCGCAGAACGTTCGGTGACGTCATAGAAAACAAAAACAAATCTCACAGGGCTAACAGAAATATTTGAAATAAATAGAAGTAATACCCTTCTGGAGAAAATTTACATCTTTAACCACTAACAATTTCAAAGCAATTGGTCAAGTATTCAATGAGAAAAGCGACCTTTTAGGTTTTTCACTAGATGCCTAAAAACGTGTCAAAAAACAAGAACAACAAGAGGGCTATGCTCAAATATATGGACACGTAGCGCCACCTATAGGCAATAATTTTGATGACGTCATAGCAACAACAAAAAAGTAATAGCCTTTTGAAAAAAAAAATTATCTTTAACCACTGAAAATTTCAAAGCAATTGGTCCAGTAATCAAAGAGAAAAGCGACTTTTTAAAAACGTGTCAAAGAACAACAACAACAACATAATATTGAAACGATCGCTATGTCCACTACGTGTCCAACAACATAATATTGAAACGATTCATAGGTCCACTACGTGTCCAAAAAAAGATAACTCAAAGCTGAAATTGAATAGTGACCTCCCTAGATGCAATTTTGAAATTCTCGGGCAACAGTTTTATCTATATTAATGGTTGTTTATCATTTTGCTGAGAATTACACAAAAACACCCGAATTCATGATAATTGACTAAATAAGGTATTGAGAGTTTTTGAAATTTCAATTTTCAAAGCCCTAATATATCAATTTATAAATTTCCAATACCCTGGAAAGAGAAGACAGATATTGAAATCACAAGAAAAATTACAGAATAACATTTGTTCAAGCATTAACTGGAGTTAGTTGAATGTATATATTTACAAATAAGAAATCTGAATCAATCCAAGACACTTCTCCATCATTCTAACCACGAATTTATTGCTAGTTAATACTATAATTTACTTGGATTTCATTTGGTAATAGGTCTGAATCATCTTACTTGTGCATACTTTATGTCAAGTAAGGTTTAATGTTCAATAAAAATATCTCAACTCCTAATGTGTGATATTTTAGAAAATCGCAATTAAATAGCACCGAAATTCCCTTTTTCACATTTTTCGCTAAGTATCGACATTGTTTGTTTTATATCTTTCAAAATAATGTTCATGCGCAATATTTCCTATGTTCTAAAAAGTATATTTAATGTATTTCAGTGTACAATAATTATATATATCTACTCCAAATGGGGGATATTTTAGAAAATCGCATTTAAATAGCTTCTTCGAAACGCCCTTTTTCACATTTTTCGCTAAGTATCAACATTGTTTGCTTTATATCTTTGAAACTAATAAGGATGCTCATTCTTTTCTACATTCTAACAAAAAGTAAATTTAATATACTTCAAAGTACAATAAAAATATTTCTACTCCTGATGTAGGATATTTTAGAAAATCGCAATTAAATAGTTTCGAAACGCCCTTTTTCACATTTTTTGCTAAGTAATGACATTGTTTGTATTCTATCTTTTATACTGATATGAATGCTCATTATGTTCTATAGTCGAAAAAAAAGTACATTTAATGTACTTTAATGCAGTGGTTCTTACCCTTTTCAGTTCGGCGAACCTTCAAAATTAACAAAAAATATCATGAACACAAAACATATTTAAAAGAATGCAATTAGGACAAAAGTAGTCGGTGCAGAAAAGGACAATCTAATTTAATGAGAAATTGGCTGCTGTTTTTTTTTATATTAAACGTGTTAAACGCTGTTCTAATGAAGTTTATGCAAGGCAAAATAGAGCTGTTTGAACTGAATAATATTTTGCTGTTTGTTTGCCTTCATTTTATTATCAAACCTCGCTAAATTTTAGGCCTACTGTCAAATTACGGAACGTGCAAACTGAGAATTTTTCAATCACGTACCGTACTATGTTGGGTTGGGACCCCAGGAAATCCCGATCCAGAAATCCCGGGTTTGAACTGTTTTCCATCCACGCTTACAGTTTGAGTCAGCCAGACAAAGTGGAATTATTGTGCGAAATTTTACCATAAAATTATTATTTGACTAGTAAAATTGCCATTATTGCCGACTTATTTAATCATAATTTGAACTCAAAATAGCATTTAGGATTTATGCAATGACTTTGCAGGGTTTTTATTCATTATTTAATACAAAAATAAAACATCCACAATAGAAAAGTAAAATCAAGAAGATCAACTATCGTCTTCAAAAATATCCACATTACGCGTCAGAAATGATAATATTTTTAGTTTAAATTTAAGAGAGGTAATTTACAAACGGTGACAAAAAGATCAAAGCCGACCTAAAAAATATACACATCGGAATAAAATCCCGAATTCAACCTGGTATTCGACAATTCGTTAAAATTATTCGATTCGATGGAAATATATTATTTTGCCCGCCCGATCTATCTGTAAGCACGCCAGCAATCTAGCAAAGCGCGGAACGTGGAACGGCGAGCAAAACCGAAGCGCGTGATCGGCGGAGCGTTTGAAGGCCATGTATTTTACAATAATGTGAGGTGCTCCGAAAACGCTTTCGTTTACATTAAATTACTGATTTACATTAACCCAAGGAAATAGTTGAAATATCGGGAACTATTAACCATTTGTTCGCGTTCGACTATCGCACTTTTTATGAGTAGGAAATGTTCGTGTTTTGTGATAGGTGTGGCGCGAATATTTAAGTAGCTAAATAGTGTGCCGCGATAAAAAAAAAAGGTTACGAACAACCACTGGCCTAGATGCTCTAATATTTCTGTGTCGATATTACAGGAAATAAATACGTGATTTTATTGTCTTGCAAGTTGTTTCGAACTTTTACTTAATCCCGATAAAATCCTGGGATTATACGGCTCAATACCCAAATTTCAAAAACTGGCTGCGAAATGCCAACCCTAGTGCTATGTGCTATCAAACTTCTTCGTTATGACGTTAGCCGCCGTTATGAGTTCATAGACTCAACAAACATCCAGCCGTTCGGGGCCTAAAATGGGCAGAGGACCTCTCACAAAGTTTGGTTATAAAATGAATGGACACGCCGTCAATACTTTGTATTTTGCAATTTGCTATTAACATATTTATATTGAAATATCAACCTGAACTCAGGTTGTGTACCAGGTGAAGGTTCAGGTTGTGCGACATTTTGGTGCGCATACGTCAGGAGCACTGGAATATATTTCGCCGACCGACAGCAAGGTTGCCGCGGACCGGCACCGGTCCGCTGACCGGCGGTTGAGAACCACCGGTTTGAAGGATTCTTAATAGGGGACCCCGGCCTCTTTGGAGGCTACGGATCGGTTATCTGGAAGCACAAACAAATAGATGGAAATGCGAATATATAATAACAGTGTATTTTTATAGAAGAGATGAAACAAAAGTACTGAGATTCTTTGGTAATTTGAAAAGCATTGGCATGGAACAGAGGGATGAACTACATTCTTTCCCTGGGATATACTATAAGACGTAGCAATTTTCTTATTTGTGTTCTCGTGATAGCATTATCTTACACTGCATCGTCGTGATCATCCCACTGCATAACAATCCTTGCTAGCAAATAATTAACTGTTCTCCATCGGGTGTATATCCACCTAAACCACTGCCGACTGCATTAGCAGGCTTGTATTGTTAATTGCAACAATAGCGGGTATTTTGAGATGGTACTCTTTATTTCATGCGTATGTTTCAACAGTATTTCCCTATATATGGGTCGGTCGCGACCCAAAGCTGGGTTCAACAAATACTTAAAAATTATTGATTTTATTTCCTAGTAAATTTGGTGCTTCCGTAGTTTGTGCACAAAGATGACGCACAACCTGAACATAGTATGTGTACCAGGTTAGGGTTCAGTTTGTGCGCTATTATGGTGCACAGATTTGACGAAAAACACTCATACAAATATCAAGCCGTAAAAAAATTGCCCAAGGCTGCAAACTCCACACCCATGTAGAAATGATGGGCAATGACCCCAAGATGATTTATCACAAATATAAAAAACATTATGTCTGAAAACAAGGTTGGGCCCAAAAAAGCCCCTTATCTGCCGGACTATTTCTTCTTGTATTTTTATTTGCCTGTATATTGCGTATGGGAATTTAGACCCACCCTCAATTCTGCCATGATATTTGAACTATCGCTTGGTCGCACCATAGTTCACTTTACTGAATATAGTTCGCTCACGTCCGGTTCGCTACGCATGAGTGATGCGTTACACGTCATCAGTTTGCTATATTTTGAAGCTTTCGGAAGAGGATTTCCGTTTGAATTAATTTGGGTATTTGAAATGGTTTTGTTGGTTGAAATAACTCAAAAGATATACTGACGCATTAGGATAAAGTAGGTGGTCGTGGCATCTGCCAATCATCTCTGCGTCGGTACCATGAGTTATCAGAGTGGAGTAGGGGCAGAGTAATTCTGCCGTTCTGTGATTGCATTTATTGGGTGCTAATTAAAGGGTATACCAGGAATATAGCACAAAAGCGAGAATTCAGATACTCCCAAGTGTGGGCGATATAGAATACCGAATCCGGAGCATTTGAATCCTTAGGACTCTGTTTCCGTCTCTTCGGCGCTGTGCGTCAATTTTTTATGATTTTTATAATTTATTATTTAGGGACGAGCGTTATTCTCTCGCGACAAAATCTGTCTCGCGTGATTATACTTGTGTTTTCTCGCAAAGAGCCCGCAAACAATATCAAACACCGTAATCCCAGCTTGAATATTCAGAACGCGAAGACGGCGGTATTGCACTATTTTATTTATTAGCATTCTTGCCTACTGCCATCTCACAGGCGATTTTCCGATTGCAACAATCTTAATTTTTTGGAATAGTGAAACATTCTTTAATTTATATTAAATGACTTTTCGAGTTCTCCTGGAAAATGATGAGTACCCGAAGTTAGATGATAAAACATTATTTGCGATTAATTTAGATAAAATTTTACTTTTAATTTTCACGACACCCGGTTTCCGAAAATACGAAGGTATAACTCAAAACAATGCGCTTTGTCACATTTATTTTGCGCTCCCAAATAAATATATATGAACCGGATTTCAAGTTGCTGATGAATCCGTTCCTATCGCTTAAGCGCGACACAAGCCTGGTCGAGTGTCGGGTGGTATTTTAGTCACGATGAATTAAAAAGTTGCGATGACAACTGGAAATTAAAATTTGGTAACAGAAATGAATTTATCTCAAGTTGTTATTTTATGAGTTTTTCCCTCAGAAGAAATCGTTTTCTGTCAAAGGCACAAGACATTCAAACAATATATAACGATATCATACAAGTCCGATAGCCCACATCCTCGTCAGACATCGGCTACAGCCAGATAACTGAGGACTACAAGCGCCATAATATCGCGCTGAGAGAATACCATGACGCATCTCTCAAGCGTAACGAGAGAACTGTCTAACATAAATAAACGAAGACGAGAAAAACGTGAGCGAACTATATTAAGGTAATTATGGTCGCACACACAGGTCACCGTCACCGTGCGAGTCACTTCACAGCAAAGTGACTATAACACAAGTGAGGACATGCATTGGTAACGTTATAAGCGCTCGTGTGACGTCACACCAGCCATTTTGTGTCCAGAATTCTATCTCTGTATTAGGCCGCGAGCCGAGGCCATTTATCTTTCAGTTTCGTAGCGCACATAAGGTAACTACCTGAAAATGATTTTAAAATGTTCCGTAGAAATTTAGTAACAAATATTGCCTTGTTCCCACTATCAAAAGTTGCACGTTTTACAGAAAAGACGCTTTTACTACAATGAATATGTGTTACCATTTGTCCTATTTTCTCTGCTTTTCCGGTATCATGGGCCAATGAACGCAGACTTCTGCATGACGTAACAATCAAATTAGTCAGCTGTAGGTGGATCCCCAGTGGTCGGATGAATATCAGATGTACTACTACTGCTCGCTTTTGCGTTGAGTAGTTTTCCATAGTTTTTTCAGTTATTATTAGTTCAGTTATTCTAAGGACGTGTTGAAAAGTATAAGTAAGATATTAAACACTTGTATATCCTTACCATAAATAGCAATTTTAGTTGAGCACTAGCTCATAAGACGTTGTTAAATAGGTACGGTGCGGTAACTCCGAGGAGGGCTAGACCTAAAATAATATGTCACAAACAACGATATTTTCTGGCTTGCATGAAATGTTTGTGATTAATTTAATGACTCTTCTTGACTATTCAGCAGACTTATACTACTATATAGGCCACAGCATATTTGGAAATATAAATTAATGGCTATTTCTGTAATGCACGTTTGTGTGAAAGAGAAGAAAATAATCAATTTTACCAATGTCGGTTGGTCTAAATCTGAATTCATAGAGTCGACAAGAACCTGGGAAGCAATGATAAGTTATGCAGGAGTGGGAAGAAAGTAGCACTGGAAACGATTGAGAGGTGAGAAATCAATTGTATTGTATTGTAGACAGACAGTTGATGTTTTAAAATATAGTCTGTGGTCCATACTCATACTGTCATAGAGCATTTCAGACTGTGATATATCAAAATTTAGTGTAGATATAGTCTAGTAATGATATGCAAACACTGCTGGACTGTAGTACATGCAATGAGCATATATACGCTCATTGAGTACATTAGATAAAATGCATTATGTATTCAAGGTATTAGTTAGTATTTAGTGGTATTTTTACACTCATGCTGTTCCAAATATGATTTTCTTCCTCATTTTAGATACTGTACCACAAAAAAAGAAAACGGCAATGTTCCACCAATCCGACCTAACGCAGGCTCTAATCCTTGCTGCTATCAGTGCTATAAAATGGATTAAACAAGAAGTCTTGAAGCGTAAAGGTATATGAGAATCATAATAGTTGCAAACAGCTTAGATGGCCTATTCATATTGAAATACTATAGCACTTTTCTGCAATTGGAACTGCCCATCAAACTCATGTTGGAGACTTCGTTGAGGTTTTCAATTCATTTTTCTCAACTATGAAGATCTTTTGAGGATAACGAGGCATTAATAAATAAAGCTGAGGAATTTGTTTGTTCACTGTATGAAGAGGATATGAAGAATGTAAATGATACCAGGGCACGTCTATTTAACAATGGCAAACATAAGGATTATACTCTTCCCACCCAACAATAATTCACTGAAGAAGCATGTGGCCCTCAAATCAGTTCTTGATTTGGCAAACTGCAAGTGTAAGAAAAATGATCAAAATAATTTATGCAAGTGTGCCAAAATCAACTTAAATTGCACAGATTTTTGTTTTTGTATTGACTGCAAAAATCACAGTACACTCATAGAAGAAAAGTCGATTTTCGAGATAGTGGATTTCGAAAACAATTCAGAAGGAAGTGAATTAGATGTTGCAATTGATTTAATAAGTATCATTTATTTGTTTTTTTTTCGGACATTCGTTAGTGTCGTAGTCCTGTTTCTAGAAATAATATTGCCTTTGTTCAAATACATAACCACTTAAACTAAAAAAGACCAATTGTAATATTTCTGTTCACTATGTTATGTACATTCATTTAATTTTCTTGACTTTTCCGGTAAATTTTTAAGTGAGAAGTAACTGATTTATTTGTGTTTTCGTGCTCACGATGTTAATTTGTGAATTCCTTGCTTAAAATAATTACGTTTGATAGCTTCTATAAAATGGATGTAGCTTTTTATGCTGTTCTTGTTGTAAACTGCTTGTGGTTATTACATAAAATTTATTCGCTAATGTGAATCAACGTTGTTGGTGTCGCTGCTTTCGAGGTCACTCGCGACTCCTGTCACACAATTAAAGTATTTTGTTGTCGATTACATGTATGCCATATTTTTCGTAATCTACCTAATAAATTATGATTGACTGAGGAAGTCCGATTTTGGTCAGGGAAAACATTACAGGAATACATCTGCGTTAGTGTGCTGTAGGGCTGTCGAATTACATAGTTCTTATGTATGTGTTGTAAACTGATGGTTATTGAATTTCCGGGAACCTCTTATATTCAATTTCGCATCAGGATTGTGCAACAAGCTGTAATGCTTTCAGTATGCTCATTTTCACACAAAACTGAAGAATTTATTTAGTTACCAGATGTGCGCTACGAAACTCATTTTCTGGGCGTTTTCAAGGCTTCGTCTCACGGTTCATATCCGTGGTAAGAATCTACAAGTGTTTAATTAATAACTCACTTGTACATTTTTCAACAATGTCTTAGAATAACTTAACTAATAATAACTAAACAGTGCTATGGAAAGGCTGCCCAACTCAACGCAAGGTCGAGCAGTAATAACTGATATTCATCCGCTCGCTAACAGCTGATTCGATTCAATTGTTACGTTATGCAGAAGTTATTGTTCATTGCCGAAAATGTAGAGAATATAGCACAGATCGTAGCACATATTTCTTGTAGTAAAAGCGTCTTTTCCGTGAAACGTGCAACTTTTGGAAAAGGGAACAAGGCAATATTCGTTACTAAATTTTTAAGGAACATTTTAAAATCATTTTCAGGTAGTTACCTGATGTGCGCTACGAAACTCACTTTCTAGGCGTTTTTCAGGGCCTCGGCTCGCGGCCTATATGATCCCAACTAAGTGATTTAAACCTGCGATCGTTAAACAGCTGAATAAAAAAAACGATGCTCAATAATTTGGACCAAACTTTCGCAGCGGCAAAACGAATGAACATTCTTCTGAAAAATTAACTGTCCGCAGATGTTTCTCGGATAACTCGGCTCGGCGGTATGGTCAGCATATACGAAGTTAAGGTTAAAGTCATCCAACTTCACTCGATAAATCAACACCCAATAAGACCTAAATATTAAACGAAAGATACACATTTTATTATAAAATTAATATAAAATTCCTGATGTAAGTATCGCTACTTGCACAAAACCTATTTTAACAAACTGACAGAACTACAATATAAATTATACTACAGAAACTTGCACTATTTTTGCGGTTACATGTCATGATATTAATGTATGCGTATCGCAAATTTTCAACAAGGTGTACTTTGCCAAAATAATATTAAAAAAATATACTACATGCATGGAATGAAGGATAACGGCGTATATCAAGTTTACAAGAACATCTAATAATTTGGAGTGTATAAAATAGTATATTAGCTATATATCTGACTTGAGCTCTTGCCGCAGGTCTACTAGCATACCGTTTTTCAATAATTTTATTTGTCTCCTCTTTCGCGTGAATATTTAACCTTAAATTAAGAAAACGTTTCAAAGTTTTAAAAGCGATATTGTGGCAAGATGGGAAATTATATTTCAAGCAACTTTATTTGTCAGAAAAGTAACAGGCGAACATATATTATGAAAGGCATTATTATTGGCGCGAAATATAGTTTATGCTTCTTGCAAAAAGACGATTGCTTTTTTGGATGGGTGGCATAAATATTGGGTAAAACTATCAATTTTCAAATATTTATCATGTGTGTAAGACCTAAAAAGATCTAGTAACGATTGTGGGCATTCATCGGGATTGACACTTTCCCTAGAAACAAACAAACAATTCGAAGCCCGTGTCTCTATGGGGTTCCCCCGGAAACATCAAGGCTATTTTTTCACTGTTGGATATCGATAAAATTACGATCAAGTTCTATCAACGAGAACGTAGAAGACATGATGGCGTCGCTAGATCACCTAGTAAATATTTTACATTTTCCGACGCAAAAGAATCGAAATATCCTGCCAATAATAGGTTGATAAGAGCTGCAACACCAGTCGCGGCGGCTGGTTTTTAAATTTTGTACCTTATAATGTACATGCTTCGATGAAATTCATTAGGCCGCACAATGTGCTAGCCATGAGATCGTTTACATTCTATAATTTTTGGAGCAACTGTTGCAACAGCTCGTTGAATTAAGAAAAATTTTCCCGAGAAAATTCATTTCATCGGTTTCTGGAATGATTAATGTGAAACACAGGCTTCAAACTTTCGGCATGGTGTGAACAGGTATCATAATACCAGTTCAAATAGTAGGCCTACCTGATTTAAACGTATGCATTAGGTTAATGACGTTTCACACTTGCGAAGGAAAGCGATAAGTGTTTTTGATACGGAACGTTGCTACGTAATTGCGTAACGAAGTAATTAGGGAACGTTGTTGTTTAACTCAAGTTGGCGCAGTGGACATGACAAGAATTGGAGAACATTGAATGGAATAACTTATACAATTTTACTGGTGCACGATAAATTCTATCTAATTTCGAAAGCTATTTTTAACCTCCGCAAATGTGTCGATGTCATATTAGGTTAAAAAAGGAACAAATCGAAGTTTTTGTTATTTAATTTGAAAGCTTTTCAAAAAAAAATCCACGCTTTTCAATTTTTGTATGATAATCTCTACATTTTATCTCCATCTCATAATTAGTCTCTTAGATTGTCTCTCAAACAATATAAAACTTATCTGCATATAATATAAGGTTCGTGAGATATGAGGTTTTAAAGTTGCATAACTCACACGAGATGATAAGATAACTATCGTAACTTTCACGACCAGTATGATTCCACGAGGCAAATAGCAAAAGAAAAATAATGAAATTACCCGAATAAAATGCAAACCAGGGTAAAATTTTGCACTCGGTGTCTCCGCACTTGGTTTATAGTCACTTTGCTTCACAGTGGTGTGAGCACGTTGGTGTTAGGCACAAACATGTTTGGAACTCCGAAAATGGCCATCTGGCTGGGTTTTCGACAAACATCTAAAGCTCATCTCTCAGGTCACCTGCATTTTGTTTGTTGTTGTTTTCGGTTTCGAGGACTCCCGGCTAAATCTGGGATGCTTTCTCTAATCTGATTCAATAACATTTTCAAAATGACTGCTTGGCTTGGGTACCGTAACAGTACCGATAACAGAGGTACAGTACCGCCACCACAGGGGTACCGTACCGTGCGTATCATATCGTAGCCTAGTCATTAAAATATAGGCATAACGGTAATTATCTCCTATTACGGTACCGGTATGTTACAGTGTTAGGCTGTTAGGAGAGTAGGACGAGTTATACATCAGCATCTGAGCATACCTGTACCTCAGTAGGGTACTGGCGCGGCGGTGTGGCTCAACGGGCTAAGCGTTAGGAATACGCTCGCCACCGCACCTCTAATTACTCTGCGTGGTTTCGAATCCCATGCAGGGATGGTTATGTGCGAGAGGATTGCTGGACTCCTCACTGTCGTTGGGTGGTTCACGTAACCGCTGGTCGGTTACGGCTTTCTCCACCACCAAGTCCATGCTTCCGAAAAACAAACAATATAACTAATCCTGTAATCCCATACCCGACTTGGTAACCGGACGAGAGGCCATGGTTCGCCATATGGATAAGCCGTCTTATCGGCTTTCCTCTCCCCCGGGATAAATATGTAAATCCTACTGACTGACTGATGGGTATTTGTTTTCAATAGTGTTTCAGAATATACCGTACTGTACTTTTTAAAGTGTTGTGACAGTGTGATGCGGCTGTCAGTACAGCATCCGATTCCGGATTTGCGGCTGTATTCTGAAACATCGAAGAAATGCATGTGTGTCTCTGAAACCAGGGACTTCGAGCCGACTGGAAGCTCGATGCGTGAGCAGTCTGATGTCTTGAATGCCCCAGTCCAGCAGTCTGGATTTCATGATCTTTTCCAACAAGAAATTGGGGGTGCAATCAGAAATTCCATTCCATATACGCTATGACATAATTCATCCAAAATTAATAGGCTTCTGGTCCGAGATATGATGAATGCACATGCAAAATTTGGAGCAGATTTACCTCGCTTTTGCGAGATATCGCTTGTATCTAACAGACAAATACCTATCAACATACTTCTGTACTTACCGATCAAGATCGATAAGTTATAAGGTCTTTTTTGCTATGCATTTTTCAATTAGGCCAAATCTTGGAAGCTAGAGTATAGTCAACAGTTGTGGAGCTACAATTCTGCAATTTGTCGGCATCTTTCTATTACTGGAGCGCTAGTGCCCTCGGCCTTGCACCTGCCATGGAATCCAGTCTGGTGAATTTCTCAATGTGGCATTGAATTGAGTTATTCTCGTATAACAGTATAAATTACGCAAGTTGAACATTTGTGGCAAATGAATGCTTCGATGCAGCATTGGAATAAATGATTCTGCTAATTTGATTCTCGTTTTCTTCGATCTATTCTTGTATAAATCATAAAGTTGAACATTTGCGGCATAGGAATGCCTCGTTGTGGCATTGGCTCAAGTTATTGTTTTTATAAATTAAATCATCTAATGCCTCATCGGGTTATTAAGTTTACTGTTTTAGTCTAGATTGTTGGTGTCCAAATTCAAATAAAGTATGATATCATATATGTTGTTATCAAAATGTGATTTTCATGTATTATCGTCAACACGCCATCATATAGTGTGCCATCCTGGATTACAGGATTATCAAATAGCCTATGTTTCAAATTGGGCATATTTTTAACCGCCAATGAATGTCCACTCAATGAGTTAGTACAGGGTGGTCCAAACTATGGCACACACCGACCGGTCTTACTACTTACTGAATACAGCGCGAAACACCACAAAGAGCGCGAAACAGCGGAAAACAGAGGGAAACAGCGCTAAACAGTGGGGAAACAGCGCGAAAGAGCGCAAAACAGAGGGAAACAGTGTGAAGCAGAAAAAAATTTTGCAATGAGTTCGAGGCACCTTGTTTTGAGTTGGAGTACCACGGCAGCAAATTAAAAACACAAACCAACGTATGTAGCCAGTAATGCTGTAATGGCAGGTCTGCCCCTGCTGGTGACACATTTTAGGTACCATAATTAGAACATTTTCCATATGGATATGGTTGACTTTGGGGTTAGGGTTAGGTAAAAAGGGTCCTCCAGAAGTATGTGCACCAAGATGGCGCACAACCTGAAAATAGTATGTGTGTGTGTGTGTAGCGGATTCAGGTTGTGCGACATATTGTTGCACATACTTCTGGAGCACCAAAAAGGTAGATAAAATTTCGCATGATGACCTATAATCCGGTACATAACCTTGTAAATATACCGGAAATAGCGCCATAAAACCATGGCGAGAAGCGCCGTGGTTCTTTCGTGGCAGGAGGTGGTAATGACTGCGTCTCCTGTTTTGCGCTGTTTCCCTCTGTTTTGCGCTGGTTTCGCGCTGTTTCGCGCTGTTTTGCATTCTTTGCGGTGTTTCGCGCTGTATTCAGTAAGTAGTAAGACCCCACACCGACGCATGCGGCCCGCTGAACAATTTTAGCGTACACCAAACCATTGGCAGATATTTGTATTTATTAGCAAAATATTTTTTTATCTATTACAACTGGGATTGGGATCTTGAGATTTAAGTCTTTATCACAATTCCGATGTCAGGAATGATATTTGTTAAAATCACATAATTTCAAGGTTGGCATTACAAATATGCAGACAGTACCCAGAAATTCGATGACACATGCATTTAGGGACTAAAACTAGTTTTAAATCTTTTTTGACATCTCTGCCTATATTCAGACATTGCATAGTTTCGGCAGTGTTCAGTAGGGCACAGTTCTCTGATTTTTGGCTAGAAACTCTAAAGAGCTGCGGTAATTTTTTTCCTTTGGTAAATCAGATTATTTTTTTCTGAGGAATCCCTTGGGCTTCCTTTTAATTCATTGTGCAGTGCCAGTTTTGAATTATTGTCGATTATGGAGGCCCAAATTGTCTCGTAATAGAGGGGTTTGCACTTACTGTTTTAATTGATGTTCTTCAATATGCAGATATGGGAGCTATTCTCAGAATCAGAGAACTGTGTCATACTGAAAGTAGATTTGTCAATGCTCCTATTTGGAGCATGACTTTCTGCATTGTTATTCGCCCTAGCCCTCGAGCTCTTTGTTATACCTAAACCAGTATGGTATACAGTAACCAGTAACTGAGTTAATCTTTCATTGGGTTTCAGTGAAGAAAATCTTAAGTTTATTTGGAATATAACCAGTTAGGCGTCTTCTCATAACCATGTCTGCTCAGCAAGTGCCATCACAGCCGACAGGTAAGCCCACAAAAATAAGCTCTCTCATTTTTTACACTCTTCTGCCCATAATTAAACTGTAGCATTGGAGCATGAATTTGATGTGGTTACGTTATGACTACCACTATGCTACTTTCTGACTTTATTGTCAATTGTTGATATAGTACCGTACCTTGTGTTGTACCTTATGGTACAGTGGTAACTTGGCCAGTTTTAGTGTCTGCCAATCTAGTCCACTCTACAATCAGATGACAGGATGACTATTTAACTTGATCTGTTTTAAAATTCAATCTTAACCCAAAAATAGCAGCACCATGTCAGTTATGTCTCTATGACTCCCAATACTGTAAAACCGGCTAACTTCGGATGCCTTGCAACTTTGAGAAATTATCAAAGCGTTTATGTGTCGTCTTTACTTTGGCCGCTTCGAAGAAGTGTAATATACATATATAAGAGGTTTATAAACTGAGAACGCAATCACTCTTAATAATACTAGTTAGGAAGCATGGCACAAAAATATTCATTTTATTAACATAGAAATAGGCCCATACAAATAGGAGTTTTCTTTCTTGGATATCTGACCGATGCTACACGCAGACACGTTAGATTGCTTTGTGTACAAACGATTATATCGCGGCTGGACGTCTGATATATGAGAATCAGTAATTTTCAGGATTATACCGTTCATGCGGGCGCATGAGAAATACTTTTTATAGGAAATTTATTTCTTATTCCTGAATGCTATAGTGCTACCGTAAATTTTTATTTACTTCGGTAAATCAGGATTATTTTTTTCAGATAGCCCAATGGTAATGTTTTTAGGTTGTGCTTTTTTTTAGTTTATTGTGCAGCGCTGATATGGAGGCCCAGAATGTCTTTTAATTAAAAGAGGGGTTTGCAGTTTGGAGTAGTGAAGCAATGCTGAGGATGAATAAATAGCAATATTCTTATTTTATGTAGGTTGTTTATACTCTCATTTTATATATCCCTAAATTGTGTTATTGTTATATTTGTAGGTAAAAAAGGAAAAAAGAAGAAGGGAACAACAATTTCTTTGATAGATTTTCTTGGAGATTCTGCACCTGCACCAGTTAGTAAAAATCTTGATTGGGCTGATGAAGCTGATGATTTTGATGGAGCAGGTATCTATGTCCTATATTTTGCTCACTTATATTTGACTATCATGTCAAAAATAATGTTATCCTATTCAGTGGTTCTTAACCTTTTTTAAATTTTGAACCGGTAAAATTTCAAAACGAATTTTGCGGACCGATGAACCTTCAAAATTAACCCAAAATGTCAAAAACATAATTAATAAACGAATGAAAAAATTGCTGCTGTACTTTTGACATAATACGGGTTAAACGCAGTTTTAATGAAATCTCTGCAAGCTGAAGTAGGGCGTTGACTTCACACAATTTCTCTTTTTGGTCTTAATGACAGATGAAGATGAAAAGCTTTTCTCACATAAGTAATTTTCACAAAAATCAGCAGTAATTTAATGGCTCTGTCACTGAGCTCCAGATTTTATTTTTCTAGTGATATCTAAAACTGTGGCAAAAGTATCCTGTTCAGCGCTTGAAATGGGCGTAGGACCTCTGACCAAATTTGACTCAACAATGAAACACAATAAATGGGAGGCGATCAATGCCTTGCATTTTGCATTTGAGATATAATAGCCTATTGCAGTGGCGCAACCAGGCCATTTTCAACGGGGGGGTCCGACCGGAATTTACACAGTGCAACCACGACTTAAGTCGCAACGCCACTAGGTGTCACCCTGCTGAAACACGATAAATTGCTCGTGGTTAAAAGGGAAACGCCATTGATTAAATCCCAGCCTTTCGCTTACCTTGCCCCCGTTCATTAACGGCGCTTCGCTATGTCTTGCACCTCGTGGGTAGCCGTTCATTACATTCCAGCGAATTGCTAACGAAAAGCTGTTAATTATTTTCAACGTTTACCTCGCTTTGCGCCTCGTGGATAATGAAACACGGCTTGAATAAATTCCAGTGTTTCCCTCGTGCCGCGTCTTGCTCGTTGGGTGAATTCGTCAAGACTAAAAACAAAATGCACTTCTTGCGAATAGACCTTTTCCCGACCCTAACCCCAGAAAAATTCTAAACTAAACTGAAGCTCACCGGAAGGCATAATGACAATTAAAATAATTGATTCACTACTAACTAATTTTTGGAAACACAACTAAAAACTGACTAATTTAATGCAGGGATGTCCAAATCGAATTTAAATTCAAATATCGCAAACTTCAAATACTGTTTTTTTGTGTTTATATTTAATCCCGAATATGGCACACATATCCTAGCGTCGTCGTCCATGTGTGGTTCGGCAATATATTACAGCTGACATGAAAGAATTTCGATAAACGCCGACTTGAAGAACTTATAAGACTTCGAGGACTTTTGTGATTGAAAATATTTTCTTATCGTGTATTTTAACTTAGTCGAGATGGTTTAGGCGTCCTCGGCAAATTGTGTCTTAATTAGTTGATTTCATCCTCAGTTTCGATAGTGACCGAACATAACAGGAAATTTTTTCATTTTTTGTAATTTAGCGCGTATAAAATAGCTCTCAAATCTTATTTAATAATACCTATCGCGGATTTCGTCGGCATCCGGCGTTGATGACAACATCGTTCCGTTTAAGTTAGCGGTATTCATTTACAAACAAAAATACATAACAGCCGACATGAAATATTCAAATCAGCGCAGAGTTCAAAAATAAAACACGTTTTATGGTCTTAATATGCACATAGAAAGAAGAAAGGACAGAGAAATAACGACTAAGAACGGTATGGTATGTTTGTGTACTTTTGTTTACCATCGTCATCATAATCAAATTAGCTAAACCCGATTCCCAAATTTCCGTCCGCCAATAGTGGAGAATAAAGATGGAAAAACGTGTTTTACTTTTTGAGTCGGCGTTGATTTAAATTTTTCATGTTATTTTTTGATTATAAACCAATACCTCCAACCTAAAATGAACGATATTGTTATCTACGACGTCGGGATAACGATAAAATCTCCGATAGAAACCAAATAATATTTAGAAGCTATTTTATAGATTGAAAGAAATTAAAAAATTTTCCGTTAAGTTCGATAACTATCGAAACTGAGGATGAAAACAATTAATTAGGGCAGGATTTGCTTTTAAGTTTATTGCCGAGGCACACAACATATCTTGACTAAATTGAAATATACGATAACAAATGTAAAAAATTTTCAACCAAAAACGTCCTTGACGTCTCATAAGCACTTCAAGTCGAAGTTTATTGAAAACCTTTCACGACGACTGTTAGTTATTGCCGTGCCACACATGACTGCTTTCGATTGCGATAAAAAACGGGGGCGGTAGGATGTGTACGGCGTTTTCGGTTTTCGGCCTTTCATATGTAGAAAATCTTAGGTTAATCGAAGCAATATTTTTCCAAAATTAATTTTCGTATCCAGATTTTCAGAGTTTCTACTGCATTATTATAACATGAAGACGGGCGGCGTTACATTGCGTCAAGATGATGAAGCACGAGAGTATCCGTCACAAGAGAGAGAGTGATAGCATTATGCTATTGTCGCTTTCAATTCGCATCGACAGCGCGCGATTTCTACTTTTTTGAGGTAACATATCTCATTTTCGAATACAAACATATACGCGGGGATAGCGATTATTACGTAACTAACAGCAAAAAGTATGATTGAATTCGGACGGTGTTAAATTACGTCGAGGTGATAAAGCACTGGAAAAAGAGTAGTTTCCACCGGATTGTTATGACCGTAGAACGACGTTGTTTGAACATAGAACAATAATAAAAAAAAACGAATGTCAAACGGGGGGGACACGACCCCCGTAACCCCCCCGCTGGTTGCGCCACTAGCCTATTGTTATATATTCAGTGGATCGGAGGTTGAGAACCACCCCCATCTAAAGCTAAAATTACAATTGTTTTGTCTTTAAAAAAATAAAGGATAAAGGATTTACATTTTTATCCTGGGAGATGGGAAATCCGATAAGACGGCTTAATCATATGGCAAACCACAGCCTCTCATCCAGATACCAGTTCATGTCGGGTATGGGATTAGTTAGCCAGTTTTTTGTTTTCGGGAGCATGGACTTGATGGTTGAAGAAGCCATAACCATCTAGCGGTTACGTGATTTTAGTGACATGTTTCTAAACGGTGACCAAATATAATGTGTGCCGTAGGCCCAGAAAAGCATTTTTAGGCGATCCTGGGACTCAACAAAACATATCGTTTACGGTTTTATATTCAGTATTCTATATTCTAATTTAGATCGCGGATTTACTCCTGCATATGTATTTAGAACAGGGGTGACGAACCCATTTGCGGTTGCGGGCCACTTTATCAGTCACCGTGAGTGAGCGGGCCGCACAATTTTTAGTTGTACTACCGTATGATACCTGTTGATTTTCATCTACAAAACGAACAACGGCATCCATACAGCTGATGTTATTCAATTATATAAGGCAATATAAACGCTCGGCTCGGATGTTTGAAATCCGAATTTCCATTCGAATACCACAGCATTTTTAACACGAAAGTTTGAGTCTACTACCTGCATGTTAATGCAAAATCAATTTTTAATGTACTGATTGAAATAGTCTTTGATATTTTATAGCAGATCTAGGGATTTCTCGGACGTTGATATAAATATCTAGTGATAGAGACAGTCAGTGATGCAAGAACATCATAATATTTGTATAACTAATTCGTAACATCGCAAAAATATGAATCAAAACTAAATATAATCTGGCAGTTGGAAACACTTTTTATAGCCGTGGATTGATGTAATATTTCATTGTAGTAATGTTCTTAATTTGTAGACGCAGCTGCATGTTACATTAAACACAGAATTAAAGTTAGAAAGCAATAAATTAAAAATATACTCCTATTTGTCGCCAATGAAATATTTTGCACAACTGCAAAATCGCTAAACGACAACATAACATAACAGTAAAAAACATTATCCGTCGAAAAAGTGGGCTCTTTTCACGAGTAACCTGCCTAATTGCGTCGACAGTTGCATAAAAATTTAAGGATTCGTTACGATTTACCCTTTTCCCCCAATGATAATATCAACCTACGCATTATCGAATCTTAATTCATGACATTTTGTGTCGCGTTAATAAGGAAAATTCTAGTTGATAATGCCTCAGAAAAGTATTTCGGGATCCTTTGTACAAAGATTCCTTATAAAAAACCAGCGCCTCCGCTCAAAATTGAATGTGAATTATAAATAATTCAATTACATTTTTAGAGTGGGTGGGGGCTAAGAATCCAGATTGCGTCGGAAATTCAAAACCTCAAATCACTCCTAACCCGAACCGCAACTGGATAGTTACTAATTTGTTATTTCAGAACGTAGTTTGTTTTTTTTAATTACACATTTTTGCATTAGTGATGGAGGCTTTGTACAAAAGATCTGTATTTCGCAGGCCTTCGGATACAAAAATTGTAAACGAATCCCTCTAATCACATTAACTGATTTTTAAAACATAGTCATTTTTTTGGGATCTACCATTGTTTTAATCATTGAGCAGAAGTTATAAACTTTTTATTACTTTCAAATATCACGTGTATCGTGCACAAAAATATCACATTTCATAAAGTGAGATTACTCCTCCATTAAACCGTATGCGTTTGCCGATAAGAGAGCGTAACTATGCTACGACAATGGTCATTTTGATCCATTGTTAGAGGTATCGATGATCCAAAAAAATAGATGTGTTGGAAATAGTGTTGTTGCCAGTAATATGAATACGGTAACACTTGCGCTTCCCTTCTCTATGTACAGTTCTTGAAGGTTTGTGACTTTACGCCAAACATACACTGAATTGTCTGAATGCTTCGTGGGCCGCACGGAAGTCCTTGGCGGGCCGCAGGTTCGTCACCTCTGATTTAGAACCTTGCCGCCGATGAACGTATAATAACTCTCACCGAATTCACAATTCTGTGCAGGTACAAAAATAAAATAATTAACCAATGTAAAGGCATTTACGGCCTAAATAACACACTGATGGAACGATCGACGATTTTAGCAGAAGGCAATTGCACGCGTTATTGACTTTTTCAGTTTTCACTATTCTGTGCGAGCACAAAAATAAGAAAATAATTATCATTGTTACCGTGGCACAAATTTGTGATTTAGAGAAAATAAACACCAATGTAAAGGCGTTTCCCCCCCCCCTGGCTGCGCCACTGCACTAAGTTCCAGTCACATGGTACACAGTTTCAGTGATACGCCTTTTTGGTTGTTTAAGCTTGTTTTTTCGTAGCTTGTTTGATCGTTTTTTTTAACTTTTTGCCCTTTGTTATGGACTCAAAGCGTAAAGAGATGTTACTAATGTTAGTGCATCAAAGAAAATAAAGGCCATCAGCATGGAAGTGAAATCAGACATTATTAAGTGATCTAAAATGGTGAAACACTCGCTTGGCCTTAGTCGTTCGACTGTGACTGTAATTTATGTATAATTTTCCGACTGACATGGAAATTCGGGTTACATCGCATCTCAAGAACGGAACAACGTTGTGAGTCGAGGACCTCCTGTGCTGTTATCATGTGTGGTTGCATTAAAACGGATGTTAATACGACAAAACCATATTTTGTGTAAATTTGGTGATTTCGCAAATTTGTGGGATGCTGTTAATTGAATATTTCTCTTTTAATTCAAAAAATTATGGGCTAAATTAACATTACATCACCAAACTATGCCATGTGTGGCATCAGAACTTTCTGAATGGCAGGGGAACGAGTACCTGAAAAACTTTCACTTTTAATTTAATGCATTTTCATTCAGATATTTTTGCACTAGCAAATTGTGCACTTTGGTCAAATGAATACTCTCGTTCATAGAAACACCAAGGCCTTGCATTCTAATTTCAAGCCAATGTCGTCGAGCATTTTTGCGGGAGAAGTGGAAGTGGAGTGCTTGTATAAAACATTATATTATAAACATGAATTTTGCCGTTAATGCCAAATTCAGATAGCTTTATCTCCCATGTCTGCACCTCATAGTTATAATTTCCTCAAATATCATTATGTAAAGCAAAATTGGCTTACAAAATTACTCGTACACAGTTTATTAGTCAACTTTCTACTCACAGGCAAATTATATGTCAACTTTTTCGCTCCAAAAAAAGAAAAAAATGTTGATTTCGCGGTCTCTAAAAATAACTGCGAAGGTGCCTCGCAGTTTTCGCAAAAAAATTCACTAATAGTTAACACTGATGTGCAGATTATCGTTCGTGATATATTGGAGTAGAGTGCTTTGATTTTGAAGTTGTCGTCGCAACTGCGAGTTTAGAGCAATAAATATTAAAAGTCATTTTAAACTGACTCATATCAGTCATGAATTGAATATTTTATACAACCGAAAAATCATATTTCTGTTGAATAAGCCGACTGTTAACAAATAGCGTAATTGAATTGAATATTTTATACAACCGAAAAATCATATTTCTGTTGAATAAACCAACTAGTAACGAATAGCGTAATCGACTACTGTTTCAGAAACCTTCCATGGGGATTTCGAAGCGATGGATATGTATTTTTTGATATACTAATATACGTCATATATATTTTTATTGTAGACTTCTGGATTAAATTGTACTCCCTGGGATTTTATAGGAAATATTGGAAATTTTTTTAACTACGATAACGAATTCGCGAGATTGCTAAAATATGTATTAATAAAACTAAATATAATCGGGCAGTTTATTTAACATTATTATGTCAGCAGATTGCCTTGATGTTTTATTAGAGTGGAGTGCTTTTATTTTGTCGTCGCAACTTCGAGTTACCATTAGCAAAATTAATATGGAAAGACATTTCAAATGCTCGTATCGGTCACGGAATGAATAATTTGCGCAACAGAAAAATCATTATTTGCTGAAAAAATTGGCTGTTTCAAGCACCATGTTAGCGGCGACTGTTTTATGAGAAATTCTAATTTTGAACTATGCGGCCTAACAAAAAAATATTTGAGCGACCGTCGTCACAAGCTTTGCGCACTGTTTAAATTACAATCAACTATAGTAAAAAGAAAAATATTCGAATATAACGCTAAATGGAAACGATGAGGATATCCCTAATAAGTTCGTTGATACTACTCAAGACTCAAGGTGTCTATTTAGTAAATTTTGCATTTCTGTAATACACTAATATTATTAAAATATTTGGGATTCAAATGGTGATGTTGAATTATTTGATTCCGTTCTCAATTTTGGAAATAACATCTGCTTTTCACAGATCTCAACTATCAGAGCTCATACAACAATAAAAAAATATTATCCAGTCTTCCCACTGGCCCCAGAGCTTCAAGAACTATTGAGGTTGATATGAGTAAGCTTCCTAACGAACCACCATATACTGCATTTGTTGGAAACTTGCCATATGAAGCTGATGAAGAAATGTTAGCTGAGTTTTTCCAAGATTTGAAGGTATTAGTCATTATAAATATACTTTTTGTATTGTGGACTGACAAATATACATTGTTTATACTATTTTGAGATTGAGAAATATCCTTTTTTGAAACCTCCTTTTGTTTCTTTTCTTCTTTAATGCTAATTCTACCTAAAAAGGGCCTTCTGGCCCTATTTTAGGTCATTTTTGCAATAAATTCTCACGGTACATATAATTGAAAAACTTTTTAGCTTTTCAGCTTTGAATATTCATTAAAGGTTATTTACAGACACTTAACAACTACTGCACATAGGCCTACATGGTTTATATTATCTGCTCAAATATTAAAATAAGAACTTTTTGTCATCTATGAAAATTTTTATATATTTTTCAAAACCATGTTGAACACCTTTTAAAATTGCCCACATAAATTTTATTCACTTTTCTGAAATCCAGGGACATAGGAATGTTATCATTGTAAAGCCGCTGTAAATACAAGTGGCATGTGTGATAAGATTGAAATTAGTGGGTTTTTTTGCTTGTGAGAAAAGAGACTTAAATAACGTACAGTATTCGCACCTATGGAATGTAGGGTATCTTGGCAAGCATAGAAAAAGGGCAACTATGCAATGAGTGAAATTTTTTAAAATCTACAGAAAAATACTTAATAACAGCACAAACTTTTTTGTTATAAATTTTGACTGTTTATTGTCAGAGTGAGTGTTATTTAGCCCATTGACATGGTTTAGCTAAATTCCGCCACAATTATCCCGCTACACAAGAATTAATTGATGTGCTACCACAGGTTTTAATTTTTATTTAAGACCGAAAAATATTTCATATTAGATGTTATGCTTTCATATTTACCCATATTTAATCAACGATGCTGGGATGATGATAAAATCCGCGACAGATACTAAATAATATTTAAAAGCTATTTTATACGCTTTTTTAAATTGCAAGAAATACAAAAATTTCTCGTTATGCCTGATTAATATTGAAACTGAGGATGGGGACAATTAATTATGACACAATTTGCTATCAGATTTATTGCCGTGGCCTCACAAACTATCTCGGCTAAGTTGAAATATACGATAATAATTGTAAAATATTTTTAATTATAACATCCACATGTTATAAGCACTTCAAGTCGGCGCTAATTGAAATCTTTAATGTCGGCAGTAATTTATTGCCGCACTGAACATATCGGCCTCCCATTACGAAAAAAATCAATGTTATCAATCTTAATGTGGACGTCGGCGCTAGGATGTGTGAGCGATATTAGGTATTCTTATGGTCACAAAAACGGTATTCGAATATTAAATTCGAATCGGACACCCCTGCTTTGGCTGCTTGTTCATTGTCTTTCTATGAAGTCTTGCCCATTAATGACAAGGGTCATGAATAATCCGAAGTTATAAATATTAGGAATAACATCATCTCTTTCCACGAAATATCAAGTATATTTGTGAGCTTTCGTTAGATTATAGTTTAACTTCTTCAGACAAAACAAGAACTGGCTGCAAATAATAAAGATCAATAGTCAGTTTAAAATATTATAATAAAAATTATGTAAATATTAGAGAGGGGTGGGATAGGTCTGTCTCTACTGTGCTGTCTAAAAGATTGATGTTGGGGGTTTCCAGGTTTGTCTATTTGTATGTTCCAGTGTTTGTTTTTGAACTTTTTTGTTTGTGTTTGTTTAAAATCTTTTCCTTTAAACTTGAGTCTTTTATGTTTATTCCTCGTGGTTGCCGGGTTCTCAGTCCAGTTATGAATATAACATATTATATATTAAATATAACAGATTTTGTTAGTTATTGATACACCATAAAGGTTTTTTGCTTGTAAAGAAAACCACTCTGCCATTGTTTTTCTCCCAAGGACCTCATGTAGGTATGAAATTCACTTCGTTTCAGTTTTTTCTTTGACAGTGTTGACTTCTTATAAAGTTTCCTCCTAATCTCTATCTACTGGTATCTGAATTGGTAGCTGATAATTTTAAAGAAAAGTTTCTTGTTGAAGTAATTAATCAAATACTATTCACGATTTCCAGCTCATCTCAGTTCGTCTTCCCGAAGAAAATGGTCGTTTCAAGGGCTATGGATATGTTGAGTTTGAAGATAGGCATTCTCTTGCTCAGGCTTTGCAACATAATGAAGAAACTTTTAACAAACGACAAATAAGAGTGGATGTTGCTGGATCAAAAAATCAAGGTACTGTACATCAGTGTGAAATTGCTGGCTACAGTTTGCAATAACAAGTGGTTTCTAGTAATTTCTAATTCCTTGGAATTCTATTGCGGATCTTAGTAAGTATGATAATAAGTATCAAGATTTGATTATAATTGGGCAGTTTGCCACAGATTTTATGTCTGCAGATTGCCTTGGTATTTTAGTGTAGTTATTAGGGATGGGACGAGTCCGACATTACAGAGATTGGACGAATCCGAGTATTAGATCAGGGACTCGTCGGTGACGTCACAATGTTAAAGTAGAAAAACACGTTTTTGACCATACTACAGCATTGTGCGCTCACGAACATACGTCGTAGCTCATATTTTTTGCCTAATGGTTACGCAGATAGCTGTTGAATCAATTTAAAAATATATTTATTTTTTTTTTGGCGGTTATAATACAAGCGTAAACGTGGGTCAATGTGCGCCTTGGCTGTGAACTGGATTTTTAGCCCACCACCTTGCGTCAATTCTGGGCGGCTATTTAGAAATTCTTACATGTCAATATGGAAAATGAAAAATATTTTGACTCGGTGCTTTCCCATAATTCCAGATATTTCTAGCCTTAAATTTACTATATCGCGTGCGCAATTGGTAGAGAGTTGCCACTCATCGTCAATACAATGCTTGCAATTTAGTAGTTTATGTAAACATTCTAAAACGCTCCATGCTTTCCATTGCTCCCTTTTAGAGAAAGGATTGCATGTAATAAACTCGATTTAAAAGAGGTATTGATGAGATTCCCATTTGGGTTGATCCTGATCATGTTACATATTTATTTACGCGTATCGAAAACTCAAAATATTGCGCTAACACATATTTTGTTGTGTGCCACATGTATACCAAAAAAGATAGATAGTTTGAAGGCGATTTGCGCATCATTTTTATAAGCTATCGATAGTTTTTAACTCGCGTTATATTATCTGGATATCTGTCGTCGTTTCTATTAGGAGTGTTTATAATGCACACGAGGGATATTGTTACAAATCTAACCTTGAATTTCAACTAGTTATTAAGGTATGTAGTGAGATTTATAGAGGTAAAAGTACAAACATAAGCGTAAATTGGTAAAAACAGAATTGATTATAAACTCGGTAAAAATGACGTGGACTCGAATCAGAGTCAAAAAAAGCGCATCTCTAGTGCTAGTATGCTTTTATTTTTACGTAAGTCGGCTCAACCATGAGTTACATTAAACAGAATTAAGTTGATATGGCAAGGCATTTTGAATGCTGATTTCAGTAATGGATTAAATATCTTGCGCAACAGAAAATCATCCTTTGGAAAAGTCTATTCTTTTAACTATTATTATCAAAATTATTTGCCAAAAAGTGAAAAAGGGATAAATTATTTTTTCCTAACCGTCCAAATGATTCAATTTGTTTTTCTTACTTGCGACAATTTATTGGGTATCGTAACAAAGCGCATGAACTTATTTATTAATAATATCTGACCTTTGTTGGATCTATACGAGACGCGTGAACCGCCATCATTTTAAATATTGCTCTCCATTAATTTGACCAACCATTTTCAAGAAATACTGGATTATGTCAAATTTAAATAAGAGTACAAAATATTTTATCAAATTTGGAATTGGCTGGAACGCTCTGCGGGGCGGCTTTCTAAAAGTGAGTGTGTTTGGTTATTAAATACGGCTTTACGTTTTTTATCAATTTTCTAATGTAACTGGGAATGAATGCGTAAATGAAGTGGTAGCCCTGCAAGGAATAGCAACAATGTCCACAGCGTAGCGTTACAGGAATGTCGCCTCATTATGCTCCGCGCGTTCACGCAGAAGATAACAAACAATCAACGTCCACAATGCAGCCTTGCGGGAATGTCACAACAATATGCGCTGCGCGTTAGGCGTTTGCACAGAAAATAAAAAAACAATCAAATTTCCGATTCTATTTCATCGTCATAATAACAAGTAACAAAGCACGGAAAATCGTTTGATTTCCCTCACCAATAAAACACCTTGCTGACGGCACAAAGTCGCCAGTATTCAGAATTATTTCAACATTAGCTGAGATGGTATTCGAATATTGTGAATATTCGATTCTTTTTGGACAACTCTTGAAGTGAGCTCACAAGCACAACTTCGCGTCATACCAGGGCTGTCCAAAACGAATCAAATATTCGAATATCAAAGTATTCGAATACTTTTTTGGATGATTTTCGATAATTCCAATCTGTGGACATGCGTGGTAAACTGCCCGATTACAATCAATTTTTGATTTAAATTTTTGTACCCATGGAAAAATAATTTATATTATTTCCCGCTTTAGAAAAATAATTCTGAGAATGATAGTTAAAAGTATGGACTTTTAACTGGGATGATTTTCTGTTGAGGCAAAATATTCAAATCCATGACCGATAACAGCATTTAAAATATGCCTTCCGTATTATTAATGTAATTGTGTTTAACATACCTCATGGCTGCATGGACTCGCGAATAAATTAATGCACTTCTACATTTATACGGCGATGGCAATCTGTGGAGTGTGGACATAAAATTTGTGGTTAACTGATCGATTATAATTAATTTTTGATTCCGAGGTTCGCTCTTACGAAAAACAATAACATTACAACTTTAAATAAGTGACAATCTTTGGACATAAAATGTGAGGTAAACTGCCCGATTTTAATTTTTGACGTAACTCATGGTGGCGTCGTCCTACGGAAAAATAAATGAATAACTTTTTTTAAAATAACTGTAAAATCAATCCCACAGCAATCTGTGAACATGAAGCATACTGCCTGATTGTAATTAATTTTGATTCTACTCTCCTACTTACGAAAATAAAAAGGGCATGCTACTATAAAATATCACGGCAATCAGCGGATATAAATTTTCTGGTAGCCAGCTTGTAGGTAACAGTGATTCCATTGTTTATCGTATGCTAATTCCTTCATACACTGAAATAAGCTTCCTTTACTTGAATTTATTTTCGAGGTATTCAAAATTTCATATTCGGAAATAATAATTTCGAATGTATTCGAAAGAGTGAATTATTTGGTATTGGCCATCCCTGCCTCATACTTATTTGAATATAAAAAATGGTATGATGATCTGTATTTAGATGGTCGACGTGGCAATAATAGATATGGTAACCAAAGCTTTGGAATGGGAGGTGGTTTTGAGGGACCAGATGTAACTGAGGGAGAGTGGAGAAGAAAACCAAATGAAGATTTCAGACCACCGCAGTCTAACAGGGGTATGCAATTTTTTTTCTTTTAAAGGAGATTAAAAATCTTTAGTCAAGGAATTTGTTGGCATATCAACTTTTTCTTATAGTTAATTTCATGTTCATTTTTTGGTGAGGTTACGACGAGAGTGCCTATCGCTCAGTCCGAGAAGACCGCCGATATGGCGAAAGAGACTCTTATGGTCGTCGTGATTATGGCAGATATGACAGTGGACACGGTCAACGCTCTTATAGAGGTAGTAAGTACCTCAAAATAGTATCTAGTGATATGGTCTCATATAATGCTCAAGTATGATTTGTTAATAATAAACTTCTGTTTAACACATTCATACTTCACATGTGCACATTTTCTCTTACATCATATGTAACTATGACTGTTATATAGGCCTCTGTATAATTGTCATTGTATGCTTAGTTCCCTGATAGAGAACTTTCTAGTATTGCTCAATGTAATGTTATTGTAGATTTGTTTCGGGGATAGATAAAACTGGCAGAGTACAATTTCATCTTCTAGATTATCAAAGAACAGATTCTTACGGTCGAGATGATCAAAACAG
This sequence comes from Styela clava, assembly GCF_964204865.1. NCBI lineage: Eukaryota > Metazoa > Chordata > Ascidiacea > Stolidobranchia > Styelidae > Styela > Styela clava. The sequence goes on along the minus strand of NC_135258.1, from coordinate 23,437,385 downwards.
AGGAGGTGATTATCAAGATCGTGGATATGGTGGTGATCGAAGATATGAGGGAAATCGGGAGTATAGTGGATATAGCAAAGATAGGGGATATGACAGAAGCTATGGTGGTGATCGTGGATACGGAAGCGATCATGGTTATGATAAAGATCGTGGCTATGGTGGGGACAGACGTTATGGGAGAGACAGGGATTACGGTGGTGGAATGTATGGTGGAGAAAAAGACTCGGGATATTATACTAGAAGTGGAGGATATAGAAGTAAGACTTTATTTGAGTAGACGAGAAATGAACGACTCTTCATATTAATCCCAGTCTTATTCATCTCAATCTTGTTTTTAGATGAATATAACAACAGGGATGGCGATTATGGTAGAGATAGATATCAGGTAACTCATTTTTTTAAATTATAGTTTGTCTAAGAATTGCACAAAAGAAAGTACATGTGAACAATCTATATAAAAAGGAGCATGTCACCCTAACCATTCTGTTGATGGATGCAATTTTTTTGTTTTTATCAATGTTATTTTCAGGCTTATTTCAGCGCATCTTACTTTTTTATTCGTAGGATGAACGTCGAGATGATTATGGCAGAGGTGAAGAGGGTTCAAAATGGAGAAATGAAGTAATTAAATATAGCATTATCTGTACATTTAGATTTGAATGTTCGGAACATTTTTTCTATTTATAATTTTTCTAAATCTATTGTGTAGGGGAAAACACGAACTGGCCTATATGTGCTAAACCAGTAGTCCCCAACCTTTTTTGGCTCGCGACCCCCCTTTGGTGGTTTACACATACTTCGTGACCCCCTGCCTCACTTTCTATACTTATCAATAAAATGAGCGGCAAAGTGAACATTGTGTAATTTAATTTTTCATCAAGCTGCAGTTTTACTAAATGTGACAGCTGGCATTGAAAACCACGTAATTCGTGGTTGAGTTTTTGAAAAAACTAATCTCATATCATCCCCGACTTTCATTCTATTTTGTGCCTTTGTTTTTATATGAAGAAGAGCTGAAGAAGGTAGCAGAATTCGGGAAGCTAGTTCAGCCAGTTGTGGATAGGATTCATACATGGAGCACCAGAATTGGGCTAGTGATTTTTCACAAAATAGGTCACGTGCGACTGAATCACAACGAAGATCAAGAAATTGATCTTGCACATCCTCTGGTACATCGGTTACGTCCAGAGAAGGGATTACGTGTCAGAATAGATTCATTTTCTTCTAGGTCTGGAAAGTACCTTCGAAATTCTGACTGCAATTAATCAAGGTGCTCTACAATACAGCTTTTCAAATCTTCTTGAAGGTTTTCCGAATCTTCATTGACGCTTGATAATCTCTCAAACATTGCAATGTTTCCTTCAGATACTTTTCGGCGCCAGGTTTTCAACTTAAAGACAAATGCTACCAGATGATCATTATGCTGAATATGTTTGCACCCTTCCCTTGTAATTTAAAATGTTCAGTTTTTCGAAAATATCGGCCAAATAGGCAAGAGAATTCATCCACACAATTGATCATTAAAGTAGGAAGGAAATTCAGGTTTTTTCATCGCAGAGAAAAACTTCAATTCTTCCTCCATCTCAAAAATGCGGTTCAGAACATTTCCTCTGGACAACCATCGCACAGCCGTATGGAAGAATACAACATTGTGGGTTGAATCCATATCTTTGCAAAGTTCTTTAAACTGGCGTGTGTTGAGGCTTCCGGTTTGGATGTATTTTTACGATTTTGACTACCGAATCTAGTACATTTTGCAGTGAGGTTGGCAAAGTTTTACTTGCAAGCGCATATCTATGAATGTCACAGTGTGTACCTTTGGCTTCAGAAGCAAGTTCTTCGACTTTCTTTTGAAACCCCGAACGTGACCCTAGCATGGCAGGAGCTCCATCAGTACAAACTCCACAAACACGTTTCCATTCTAGATTTACGGATTCGAAAAATATTTTAATTTTCTCCATAATATCTGAGCTTGTAGTTGTACTGGCAAGCTCATGACAAAAGAGGAATTCTTCTTTGATGTCTCGTGAATAAAAATATCTTGCAAAAACCATCAGTTGAGCGCATGAACTAATGTCTGTTGATTTATCAACCTGAAAGGAAAACATTGAAGATGCTTTAATTTCATTTCACCAAATCTTCGCCTTCGGACATATCTGAGATGTGCCTCTGAACAGGAGTGTTGGAAAGGGAAAGTTGTTTTACTTTTGCCACGCTTTCTTCTCCGAGAATCAATTTCACAGTTTTCAACAAGCACGGCTTAACAAGAGTTTCTCCAATTGTGTGAGGCTTTTTTTTGCAATTTGCAGAGAAACTTCATAGGACGCTTGCACTAAGGCCTGTTTTTCTTGATAGAAGCTCACTGAAACATCAAGTCTTTGACGTTTTATAGCGGTAGCGGCTTCATGTCGTTCTTCGCGGTGTATTTGTAATCCTTTTCTCCAAATGACGTTTCAATTTGGACGGTTTCATGGATTCAGCACTGAGAACAACATTGCACAATACACACTGCGGCTTCTCAATGCCGCTGGTGACCAAGGATGTAAAATCATACTTCAAATAGTCTTCTTCATATTGTCGCTTCTTCGCCATGGTAAATAAAATATCGGAATTATTACATTACTGCAGGATATATGAAAATCTGTAGCCCAGACAGCCAAAATGAGAGATCTATATGTTTCGAATCTTGTTGTAGTCACTTGACCTGACAATTATTTTTATCTTTTTTCTCCGTCATATCTTGTTTTGCCTGTTTACAAAAGCTAACAAATACTGTTGCTATTGGGTTGAAATGAGATCATGGTATTCCTCTTTATCACTTTAATATCTTGTTCGATTATCCTTGTGCCCACATAAGGATTCACAGTAGGAGGTAGACAAGGAAAAAGGATTTATACTTCAATATACAATGTTCTAGTACCTCTTATTATATTATATTTAGAGTTTGCAAGGTCCGGAACGTCAAAGATCAAATGAAGGTAGAGATGAGCCACCATCCAGACCACAGCTAAAACTTCAACCTCGAAGTATTCCACTGGAAGAAAAGACCGAAACGTAAGAATCATTGATAGGAGATTCGTAATAAAGCTGCAAAATATCTCGTATAATATTTGAATTTTGTGCAAAGAAACACCGGCATTAATTTTATTTCCTACAAGCTCTCATGAGCTCAATTGAAGAGAAGACAAACTTAAAATTTCACTAAATGATCTGACTAATGTTTGGGCATGTTTACAGTACTCGGTCATCTTCTATATTTGGATCAGCAAAACCAGTTGACACAGCAACACGAGAAAAACAGATTGAAGAAAAAATGAAAAAAGATGAAGAGAATGTTTTCCTAGTTAAAGATGAACGGTGATATTTCTCATTTTATTCATTGTTACTGCGATTTTGAATGCCTAAGCTCTTACGAATATATGTTTGTCTTACTGATTATTCATGCTTGAGTATATTCTACTGCATGAATCTGAGCTCTATATATATACAATGATCTATTACATGGGCTACTCAACTGGCGGACCTTGGTCCGAATCCGAACCTTTCGAGTATTAAATTTGGACCGTGACTGCTTCATGATTTCGAATGCATTGTTTCTTTTTATTTCGTGATCGTAATGCATTTTTCGCCAAATCACTGAGGTAAAAATTGTCGCAATATAAGTTTCTCAGAACATTGACTAAACTGTTTTGTTCCCTAGCATTGGCTAATCAGCAAAATGTCAATGATGGCGTGCAAACTGAAGATTAGGCCGGCCGTTTGGATTCATTTTCACAGTTTTTAAAAATGGTGGTAAACATTAGCTTGTTTTTGAAGTTTTGCATGCTATTTGTCAGTTTTTACGGTAGTTGTATTTCCAACATTTAAAAATAGATCAAATAACCCGATTTTTGCAAAATGGTATACTCTCATTTCCTAGGAACAGGATGAAAATAATTGGCAGAACCGAATAAATGTAATTTCACAGACTAACGATTCAAAAATAACTTTGCTATCGGACACGAAGTCAATTAATGAATCGTTTGCTAGAATTCTTGTGGACGCTGTGGTTCTCCTTATTGTGCTTGGAACCAATTGTTTTTGTCCGCGACTAATATATTCCAAATATTCAGTCCTAAATATAATTTAAGTAGCTTGAAGACTTTTAAATATATATATATTTATGTGTGCTATGTGGGGTGAATATTTGAGATCTTTTCAGCAAAGTTGGCGCTCAGCTACAGAACTGAACCCTTGTCATACCGGCAATGAAGCGCGATATTGAACATTGCTCTTGTACTTTGTCAAACAATGCATTTCAAATTTTGTCTGCGTTTTTAAGATATATTTTTTGGGAATGACCGGACCCCAGTAATTTTTAAATTGTGTACAGACCTTGGTGAAAATAATTGAGTAGCCCTGATCTATTGTATCCTTAAAACTTAATTTTTCAATAGAACAATCCTCTAATAAGGGTCAACATTTTTATTTTCCAATATCTAGTGGATGCTTGAATGAAATAACATTCAATCTTTACTTTTTAGTAACGCTTATAAACGAGCACCTAGAAGATCTAGTGAAAGATCAGATGACAGTCATCCAACATCTCCAAGAAGAATTCCTCAACGAATTTTATCAGATAAAGATTATGAAGGTCTGCAATGTTTTTGATCGGGTTTCAAATGTGCAGGGTTTGTGAATGGTGCATTTAAAATGCCTTGAAAAATGTTTTTCAGTTCCACAAATTTGTTTGTTGTTATGTCTTGGTAAACAGGGAAATTCCAGGCCAACATTCTATTCTGTTGCCTACCTTTAATGTTGATGAACTTGTGACTGTTCTGGACCTCTTTTACCTAAATCTTAAATCTATCAAATACAATCATCGCTTTTTTTGACTTAATAATTCCATATGACTCATGTTAGGAGGTTTCAATGTACATATTATAATTGTATTACGAAAATGCAATCATTTTATGGATTAAATTTAAGGGTAACAATATGCGGCTAAACAAAACGAGTCATTCTGGGAAATAGCCTGAACGATTTGTTCAAACACTATTTTGCTAGATTCTCATAGAAGGCGAAGTACATCTCCTGGTCACCAACAAGATGGAACTGTAAGCAAAGACAAAGAGTCGCAACGAGATTATAGACCAGCACCCCCTCCTAAGCAATCAGCATGGGGAAAACGTTCCGCATCTGATAAAGATGACAGAGGATCACCTAGGAAACCATCGTCATCAGAGGTAATTACAGTCTTTCTAGGCACTTCTGGTCCCACAGCATTGCTGAATTCATCATTGTTGTTTCATGTTTGGTTTATTTATCTATTTACAATTCACACTGTCCACTGTCCATGTCCATGAAGAAAGAAATGTATTTTGGCTTTCCTTTTTGAATTGCAACTATTTTTAAAGCAGTCATAAGTTTGGCACTCAAAACTATACAATATGAGGCACTTACTTTAACATGGATTTTATACAGGATAATGCTGACAGTAAAAAAAAAACAGTTGTTCCTGCTCCTCCGCCTCCAACAAATCAATGGAGCAGAGGTCCTCCGAAGATTGATAGTCGGGGAGAACGAGAAGAAGCTGAAGGAAATGCTAAAGAAGATGATCTGGCTGAGAGGTACAAATTTATAAACAAACTTATTGAATATATCCATGTATATTCATTGATTACATTTTATGGGCTTCATCACCAGTGTGGACTGATAGTTGGGGTCAAGTTTTGGAAAACTTTTTATTAGTGTATCATTAATGGTTTATCTATCAATGTGTATACTGTATAATATTATTTTAGAATACTTGAAGGATCAGATGATGTATCTCGTAACAGTAACGGAAGTGCTGGTGATGGTAGTGATCAACAAACAGACTCAAATGGACCACGACAGAATGAAAGGGTATTTCTTTAAGTTAATTTCTAATATTCCAAACAATGATGATTGTGGTAAAATTATGTTGAGAATTTTAAAATGGCTATACTGTACAAGATGCCTGGATTACAAATTTAATGTTGTGTATATAATACATCACACATAAATCATAATAAAGTGCAGGTATCTGTCTAAATACTTAAATTACATGAGGTTTTGTTATAAATAAAGATTATGGTTTTTTACTGTAGCCCCGACAACATTGGGATGGTCGTCGAGATGATCGGGCTGGTCGAGATCCACCACAGCGTCATACTTATGAAAACGAATCAGACTTCCGCCGAAGAGGAGATGGTGGCAGTGGTCGTTCGAAACAAAGTCATGGAAGAAATCAGGATAACTATAAGCAATCTGATTATAGAAAAAATGAAGAAAGTAGTTCAAGGTTCGAGTACTTCCTTTTAATCTGTATTACGTTATTTGTTATTTATGCATTTGCGCACTACACACGATTTGCGACTCAGAATTGTGTTACTATAACTAGTATATTTTTTTGTGTATGTGTGCCATGATTTTTTCCCTGATAATTTGGCGCGGAATGAACAAAAAGTTTGAGAACCGCTGGACATATACATATACTGGACATATACATATACAGTGAATACCTTCATAATGCCTGAGACGTAAAATTTTAATTTCGTATGATATGCTAGTTATTCAAATTGAATTAAAAGGCTTAACCTCGACTAAAAATTTTTTTATTTGAATTTTCTCTCTCACTCTAAGTTATGACTTCTAGTCATATGCCCCAAGATTTGGGGGTGAACACCTCATTTTAAAAACACAACTTGTTATGGGAAACATGTGTGGTCACACAGTGTGACTCATACTAGGCCTCAAATGTTTATTAGGAAATGAATAAAAGTTTGATTGTCCTTTAACGAGATTTATGCTTGCGCTCATAATATTATCTTGTGATAATGTGAAGCTAACTTTGGTGTTCAGACATGTATCTATGGTAGGATATTGTCAGTACAGGAGAACTATCTTGTTGGTTGGAGGGTAATGCTCATTTTCGTCCTGTTAAAAGGGAAAGTAGCTCACGTCTAGGTTTTTCGTGCCACAGCATACACTGCAAGTGCTTATTATTCCTTTGCAGGAATGAATCTGCGAAAACTTCAAGCAGCCAAGAAAAAAAAAGAGATTCAAGTAGAGATTCGAGGCCAGAATGCGATAGATCTGCAGCTGGTACGTAGCGTATTCTTTGAGAAGTTTTCCATAACTGTTCAGTTGATATCAAGTATTACAGTGATACCTCTGTAGCCAAGCTTAATTCGTTCGGGATTAGTGTTCACTTACCGGTTTGTTCGTTACCTAAACTTTTTTTTCATAAACAATGGTAGTATTTTTAATATGTTCTTACGCATTCCGAAATATTAATAAAACTTCTACCTGAACAACAATAATTATAAGATAAGCAGCAACTTTTCCATATCCGTAATTACTTGAGGCCTTTGCTTACCAATTGCTGCACTCCCAGAACAACATTAGCTTTCTTTATGATTTTCTTATTTTATATAAACAAGGAAAATGGAAATAGTAGACTTCACCATGCCATACTGCAAGGCGTGATCAGACAATCTAGCACCATTCCCGTATTTCACAATAATTTCTTTTTTTAAATCTATGGTTGTTTTTACCCCTTCTACTTCGCTTTATCACTACTTTTCTTTGGAGCCATCAATGGCAAGAAGAAGCACTAAATCGCAAAAAATTAGGGGGACTATATATAGGGGACTCTTTCATTGAATGTACCGTAAGTGCCTTCTTATCAGAAAAGGTTCGTTTTCTTTCGCGAAAAAAAAATGCTTTTACAAATAATGTCATTATCAGAAAACTATTGATCATATTGCACGCAGGACTGTTTTGTCTGATTAAATGTTTCTTCTCCACTTACCAAACAAATTTTACCTGTGTGATTCATGGGCTCATGCCCTTTATTCTTTTGTCTTTTGTTACTTTCATTTTTTGCCTATTTTTAAAAAAAAAATATAATTCATTAAATTTGTTTGTGGTACTCTTCATTGATGTTCAACTTACAATAAATTTTAGCTGGACAAGAGCATGATTTTCACAAAGGGACGAATCGATCTGGGAGGCGACCACCAAGAGGACCTATTGAACTTGAACCTGAACCAGCAGTTGAATTTGTTCAAAAAAGTAAGTTTGCTGCACTGGCACTGGAAGACGATGAGGATGATGATTGTGTGTCAAATGGAAATGAAATTTCAACTGCAGAAACAGAGTAATTACGGAGCAAATTTTGCGATAAATGGTGGACTGAAATATGTATAAGTCATAAGTATATACATGTGTTCCTTCAACTAGATAAAATCGGTGTAAATCAACTAACTATGTGCAGGAATTAAATTGGTAAACATGTCTGACGATGTTACAATTATAGCCTTTTTTGATACAACACCCAGACGTCTGTTCAGAAAGAAAAATACATCTATTATCACAAACAACAGAAATGTCTGATATTTTGGTTGATATATTAGAGAAAAAGGATTCTTTTGTTTAAAAAAAATTAAACTTAACTTGGTTAATGATTGGTCTTTTATTTTACATTGTACAGTTTTCTTGGTTATGGCTTAGGACTAGCAAGAATCCTAATATATTTCAAGTAGGCTAATCTTTTCATGGAATAGGTGGATATTTAATTGGTAATATCAAAAATCAATGAATATGCAAATTGATACTTCAATTTATAAAACATGCCCTTTCGTGGTTGCCCAAGTTCCCTCAATTCGTGATTTCATCCACTTTACATATTGGAATCATTCGGCTACCCTAGTTATCATAAATTACATTTTTTGGGATATTGTAGAATCCCGAGCTTCGGTGAGATTTGTTGTTTTGTGGTGTTTATTTTACTGCAATCAGAAAAATATCGTGGAGTGTTTGTTTTTATTGACACATTTCGAAATTAAAGACTCCTGGTTCCAAATTCAAATTTTGTTTGGAGTTTGAATAAAAATAAGTTTGCAGAGCACTTGATGTTATCCTTTTCTAACAGGATTAGTAAGGTTCTTAAAATCTGTGTTGTAGCTATCCATCTATCATTGCTCTATTCAAAATTCACACCACTTCATTTAAAATTTCAAAAATTATTTATTCTAATTGGTGATTTTTGTCGGATTTTAGATATCTCTTATGAATACTTCATGTACTGATCTTAAAAGCACCTCTTGCTAAGGCTTTGTGCAAATCATATCCCAGCTGTTTCTATGGTGATATTGAATTGGATTATCAATTGGTGAATCTCGCCTGTCGTTAAAGCTCGCTCCTTACATCTATCAAACTCACTCATATATCACAGGCGTGGATATAGTTAATGATCCCGTCACACATTTTTGTCCGTGCATGAAAGTGAATGGAAATTTGTTGCAGCAATAATCTAGAAACCATTAATCGATCGTCGTATTGAACCGGATTTTATCTCCATACAAAGTGTACAGGATTTAGAAGAACCCCGACGGTTGACTTCAGTACAATTTCATGTATATATTTAGTTGCCAAGTGGGAGTGGAGTCTCTGGGTAAATTTAGGGGAGGGAATTATAGGGCGAACGGTCCACATTTGATACGATATTTGTTATTGTTTATGCGTCTTTGACGAATATGCAGCCAGTCTGACAGATCTAACAGAAATTTGTTAACACCAACCATACAATAATCATGCCGCACTACCAAGGGGAAGAAGGCGTTGAGATTACGGTTCGTATAAAGGTGGTGTGGACCAGATCAGATTATCGATCCACAGGTAACGAACTTCAAACAGAAAATGTTGGGAGAGACACTTTTTTCATTATTTCATTTCAATTTGCTAAAATCCGAGGTTGGTCAGTAGTTTTTCACATACTGAAAATACGAAAGTGTACAAAAAGTGACGTAAAATAAATTTCGCATCCAACTTCGTGTATACTGACCTAATCCTGTGTGTTTGTTACCCAAAATGTATTTACAGTTGGTATATATATATTTCGCCTTTCGTATAGCTTGTTTTAGTTTGGTCATATAAACGGCGAGCGTTTCATTCAATTATTCATTAATTGCTCCCATAATCTTTAATTCCACACCAAGCCTTTATTTTGAATCACTGCTATTCTCTGTGGGGGTGACGGAATTTAAGAGCAAATTATATATCCGCCCTCAAAGTAACCCATTCTATTGTGTAATTTGCTCTCAGAACGTCCTTAGAACGAAGTGCAGGTGACTTAATGAATAAAACTCATTTCAGTATGTCTGTTTACCCAATAGAAAATCAATGGGCCTCGTACATATACTCCGTCGTTGACTTCATTTTACACTTGTAATCGCCATATCTGCGTGGTCTAAGTCCAGGGTTTCTCAAACTGTGTCAAGATCGAATTTTCACAAAATTTTTGAGATCATTTCACAATAATCAACACTGCAACATGAACTTTATTACATTGCAATCCTGCAATCAGTAATGGGTGTAGTCGGTACCACACATATATATTGGGTGACCCAAATAAACGAAACCCAGTTTATTTGGAACATATTGTATGGGTTCAGTTTTTTTGGGTCACCCTGTATAATGATTTATTATTCTATGTCCACCAATAGGTGGTGTAATATGGTATATATATATATATATATACCGGTATATATAAGGCGTTATACGTTTTCGACCCCAACCCAACAATGCAAGTTTGTGTAATGCAAAGTCGCTAGAATTTAACTAGACAACCTTTTTCAAACTGTCAGCCGTAAAGATATTGAAGAGACACTTTGATATTACTTTTTCACATTTCATGTTTTTACATGAAATATTTCGAGTTCTCAATTCCACCACAAATTTCGCCATGCGGATTTTCTGTCAGTGTATCAGAACAACATATATATGCGATATAATACAATATATGTTATAGTACAACAAAATGTTTTTTTCATTTTCATATATTAATGTTCTGCGCTGACAGAAATTAAAAGCTAAAAACTATAAAGACTTGTTACAATTGACCCGCGAAATCTCGTTTCAATTTTATTTACTGTCGAAACGCATAATATTAACGGATAAGTGATTCAATAAAACTGATTTGGAATAATCGTGCCGCGACTTTTTAATCTTGTTGTTAGTGTACGCAAGCTGAAAAAGTCAAAACACAGCGTCGTCGTATCATCTCTGAATGATTTTGGTGACTTTAATTTCAACACAGACGTTTTGTGTGCATTTTCCAGCATTTTCGAACTGTGTGCGTCTTCTTCCTCTTCGGTTCTAGCTTTTTGTTTCATCGACCATCCTGGATCAGTAAAAATTCTCAACGTGTTTTCTGGATCGGTTTATAGTACCCACAGAACAGTCTGAATTGTTAACGATATTTTCTGTTAAGGCCCACCGACCGGAGGTAGTTTTGTCATATACCATATAAATAAGTATAGTTTAACGTCCTGAGATCAGCCATATTCCAATTCAAACAAGTAAAAATTTAAGCTGGGTAACACTCGAAGGGCACGAATACGTATCAACTATAATGGCAACGACAAACAAAGATCACAGGAGTGTGTTGATGTACGTTTACAAGAATTGTCATTTTCCTGTTTTATTGGTCCTGGAATGAAAATAAATTGCGCATTTGATTGTTCAATGTTAAACATCAGAATCTGTTCAAATCGTTTTTGAAAGTGGCCGATGACCTACCGTTACGAGAAATACTTAAAGCTGTAGGCCTATCTAAAGAATATTTCAGCTATTTTAGTAGCCTAATAGGTCAGCGTGCATGGCACAAAAAAAATCAAAAATGTTTATTCTATAAATAAACTAAAGGTATCGATTACAAATAGCAGAATTGAAATAGAAAATTATGAAAAAGAATCTAATTAATCGAGAGAACACAGTGATATATTTATTTCGTCCCAATGGAGGCAGACAGTTAATTGCTTCATAAGGTAACGACGTGAACCGAAACTCAAATTGTCTTCGAGTTAAAGCTTGGGATTTACGTCGCCAAAGACGCATTTTTTCCAACTTACTCGACGTTTGCTCCTAGTTTATCGGATAGACATTTTATTGTTCTACGGAACAAAGCCAAAGGAATGTTGATGTTATATTATATTATTTGTTACTATTTAAAACAACTCGCAATATAAACTGCAACGTCACAAATTGATCACATAAGTCCGGTATACATGCTTAAGAAATCAAACAGCGCTTTTGAAAAGAAACTGTTTGTATTGCATCAATATTCTCTCTGGCACTGTGAGTAATAACAACCGCGTTTAAATTAAATTTTGTCTGAATTAGCGTAAGTATATTCTTCCGCTTTCAACAAAACTATTTTTCCTAATATCGCTATGACTTAGTATACTACATTCAATCGAGTATTCGGGCCATATGTGTCCTGTAATTCGCCAACTGCTACAACGTGATATCAATGATCGATAGTCTTGGCGTTATCAGGATTTAGAAATTATGGCCAAGTAGTTTGTTTGCTTTGGGCAATTCAAATGATCTGCTATGGTTTACCGTATAATTTGTAAATTTCACTAGAATGAACCATGGCGCGCGTATGTCAACGTTAGGTTTTGGAATGCTACGACGCCTGTTACCAAGCGCATTTTGGTAAGGTAATTATCGGAAAAGCTTGTATTATGTTTTTCAGAATCTTCAATTTCATAATCCTAGAGGTGATATTTAATAAATGGACTTCCTTTTGAGACTATTATTTATAAATCCTCTTATCGAAGAATATGTGAAAATGTTTTTTAGAAAAGAGCAGCATAGAGACATTTCGATTTACAGATACTTGGAAATCTTAATTTTAGTCTTTTCGAAGTTATTGGAAATCTTATTTGTTAGTTTTAGTCATTGATTTTTTGTATAAATAATAATAGTAGAGTGGCCAGGCGTAGCTTCTAATTATTTGGAATAGTGAAGTATTGGTGAAATTAGCAAATATTTTTGTCTTAACAGTGACAATGTAAATTAATCGTTGCTCCAATAAGAATGGCCACTTCGATATATTTGACGAGCGCAGACTGATGTCGATGTACTGTTGGAAGAATAACCGGTAAGGTTATCGCTCACATTAGTTCGCACGAGCGTAACGGTGACAACGTGTCGTGTATTGTACAAAACAATATATTAGGGATAATATTACTCGAATCAAATTGGGAAAACAATTGTGACTACTAATCTCTTTTGCCGAGTTTAGCCATTTACATGATATCTATTACTCTTCTGAAAATGTCTCACTATGTTCTTTTCAATACTTGATAACATTTAAACAGTGGCCGAGTGACCACAAACAAGAAGGTTAAGCACTGTAACAATAAACGCTGCGATTTTCAAGAGTAGGTGTTGTGTTTAGAAAATATTAGCGTGAGACTTTGTAAAATTGCCCAATTTAGACAAGCGATGACACACAAACAGCATGATGGGCTCGCACTAGAAATCTGTATATATTTCATGTAACTATGACGTAATACTTCAAATGGCTGTGTGTAATTTTTTGAATATTGTCGAGTACGCAAAAGTTGTCATTAAGTGGCACACTTTGTGTTGAAAATAATGATCGATTTTACACATATAAAATAGATTATATATATAAAGACAACTTTATTTTGGTTTCTAAGTTTTATTTAATTCGAATGTTTAGAAATATGGTATCGCCTTGTCTGGGCAGGCGAATAAGCAGCAGAACAAAGGACGTCTCAAAAACACACCATCTGATAGAAAGTGAAGTCAATAAAGCAGCTCCTCCTACCGGGTTTCAATTTTTTAAAGAAAATGTAAAACTTCGTGTACAACCAAAACAAAAGTTCCAAAGAAAGAATGCAGTATTAGATTCACGGCGTCTCGGTAATATCAGAGCATCATTGCTCCATTCTGGGGCGGAAGAAGTAGTATTCATTCGCAAAAAGTTCAAATCAACGTACACTGATAGCACGACCAACTTAACTTGGAAACCGCATTCCACTAAAACACCTGAGTTCAACTCAAGAACCAATAAGATAGACACAGACAATAAATATCCCCAATCGGAGAATATTCACTACACGGGGAAATCTGAAGTCAATAAACGTCGTGAGATGACCGCTGCACTAAGTTCAATGCTAGGTGTTCCGAATGATTCTTCGAGAAATACGTTGATTAATTTTAAGCAGAAGTTAACACCCGGGGGTCATAAAATACCAGAAGATCCCATCAACTCTCTTAGCAATCTACACCGACAAAGAGTCCCAGATGCCAGATCTAGTGATTGCCGAGTACACAAGTGGAGACGCAAAAGTAACAGCAGGAAGTATGCTGGAATGGAGTCGTTGTCCACAGCATCCAAAATAAATCAGGCCGAAAGAAAACCGCGAAAAATGACTTTAGATAATAGCCATGGTTTTGGAGTTAGTACCAATAACGACCGCTTCAAAAGGCCCATGATTCCTTTGCCCGCGGTTAATTTGCTACCAGCACTCCGCATTCAGGAAAGATCGAACAATGGTGCTTATGATGGTCGAGAAATTACTTTTGCATTTTCAAGAAATGCTGCAATGGAAAATTTAGAACGTCGATTTCACGACAACAGCTGGAAAAATAATAGATCACGTAAAAGTGAAGCAAAATATGATACACTCAATGGAATAGCTGATCAAGATTCACATAAGTTATTACTTCGGGAAACGCGCCGTACAAAAGCTCTTCGACGCGCTGCATCATTTCAAATTGCACACAATGAGCCTGGGCATAAGTCTTCCGCTATCCAAACTTCGGAAAATCTCGAGTCGCCAGATAAGATAATATCCAGATCACATAATGTCTCTCGACAAGACGGTTTCGGACAACTAGCGAATGGCAAGTTTGTAACAGATTCCCACAGAGATATCAATGTTGCTGATAATAATTTACAAGTGTTGCTATCGAAAACGGACGCTGTAAAATATAAAATAATAGCGGATTCATCCAGCGAGGAGACCGTGACTATTGTTAGTAAGGCTTCAGAAGATTTTTCGCATGGTAAAAACTCTGTGCCAGCAGACTCGAACACAGCGATCGTCTTTCCTCAGAGTATTAGTATTGTGACTGGTACTGACAATGTAACAGAATACTCGAAGATTAAAGGTATTAATAGATATTTGGCACACTCGCCCAATCACCAAGATTATCGTCCATCCAAACGCCGCTTTCCAATTTTGCCAGAATTTCTCAGATTTGAAAAATCTAAATTTGAAAACGGGGCAGCAGTTTTCAATCAATTAAAAAAAAGCATAAAAAAGGAGAACGAAGAGAAATATTTCATGTTCAGTCGAAAAAATAATGGCAAACAACAAACCACACAAAAAATGAAAAAGAGGGTAGTCCTGCCTCCATTGCGGAGTCAACATGGTGTGATAAATGAATACTCAAATCAAAACACTTGGAACAGATCGAGATTATTAAACGAAGGTATAATTCAGATGTTGTAACTTGTCCGGTTATATATATTTTCATGTAGTCGTTGATACACGTGTTACAAATCCTGTCTCATATCACAAATATTACACCTAGGTAGTGAAGTTTCGGATGTCATTTCTCCTCTCGGAAGCTCGCCAAACAGAAAGAAGCCATCTCGATCCTACAAAACTTCGCCGCTTTCACGCACATCGGCTGCTGGGGGTCTTCAATTAAAGGATCAGTCTTCTACTCCAGCAGATTCAACCAGCAGCCGCAGCACTGGTAATCAGTAATTATTATTATTCAAAATTTCAACTCCAAGCCAAGTCGTTTTAACGTGAAAAATATTTCACTCAATTGCTTATTAATTCCAGGAGGGAGGAGAAAATCAAACAAATGGAGACGTAGAAGTATACGAAGTGACAGCAAAGGAAGTCCTCAATTTTACCGCGCACAGAAACAAACAAAACTGGTATGTATATATAAATCTTTCTCATTCAGCTAAATTTATATTCAGCTTTTCTACAGGCTTTGTTTTAGGCATTTAAATCGACAGAATGGCCACAGCGATCAGCATATAAATTAACGGTAAAAGTTATACTTCGTCATGAATGAATCACCAATGACGCTCCGCTATACGATAATCAACTTTTAAATGTCAGAAATTTCTAGTGCAACAAGAGATAATATTGTCGAGTGTTATTGCACTTGTCAAGGTGCGCAACAGAGCCTACTCGACCCGGTGAACAAATTTTCAAGTGCTCTTGAGTACGGTAGTTTTGGCGTTTTCTGACGAACCTGAGGCGCCAATGTCATAGAGTAAGAGCTTTGAAATATCGTAAGACGTGGGAATTTACAAAACTACTCAAATTCCTATTTAACAGATCTAAGATTGTCTTTATATACACTCCCGCTGCACAAAAATAAATAAAATTGAAGTGACATAACAAAAACTCAAGTTTAAGGTTATTATACTGTTTTTCCCCGCTTATGCACGTGCACAATGTGAAAACAAGTGTTGGGGGAAAATAAAAATGATAATCATATTAACATTCAATATCAAACACTGTACAGACGTTTGCACTTCAATGGTGTTAGACGCGAGGGTGCAAAAATTAATAGCCCACTGTTAACATGCCCATACTGCTGACTAACTTTTATTTCATTTTTTTATATATATATTGCTATTACGTAGTAGTTGCTTATTTGTTTACAGGCAAAATTAATGGACAAGTGGAGAGCCGCCATTCGCCTTACCATAATGTTTGATCGCCTATGTAATGATCACTACATAGTGACCGATGATAGTTACAACATTCATTTCGGACGAACAGCAAAAAATATAGCCGGACCTGAAACAAAACAAGAAGTGTTGTTTGATGTTATGGACTATAAAACTAAAAATCAGCAAAGACTTTCTGATACAACAAGGAAGACGTTGTCCATCCCGTCTGAAAACAGAACAGATCAAGATGTCCGAATGGTGAGATTAATAAAACTGAAATCTTAGACCAGGGACGGCCAACCTGCTTTCGACCGCGATTGACTAAAATCTTTAAAGTAGTTAGCGATAGCGCATAGCGGTTGCGCATGTAGGCTACAATACTGTATTCTTCCTGTTTCAAAACACAAAGCAGGGACTGCATGAAACTGCTTGAAGTCAATTTTCAGGGGCATGCTATTAAATTCACTCAATAGCAGACGCGATCGACTACTCGAGACGTGACAATCAACCGGTCGATCACGATCGACGTGTTGGCCACCCCTGTTTCAGACCATAATATCGTAGGCCTACTGTTTGATTGCCACGTCGATATACGTGTAGTATGGTCGTTATAAGTACATAGGCTTTACCCATATATATTGCTTTAGGATACCAATGAAATAATTATTCCAATTATAGGTTCAAACCGCTTTACGAAATGTCAAAGCCATTTCAGACCATTCCTCATCAGTACAGGAGAACATTGCAAGAAGCGGATACTTTGTTGGGTTCGTATGCAAATCCATTTATGACATAATTTAATTGGGCAAATGAGCAAAACGGTAGCTTCATTGTCTGGAAGTGGAATGCATTCGAAATAATTTATTCCCTTCCAAAGATTAGGGATGGCGGAATCGAGTTCGGATTCGATTACAGAATCGATTTTTCGCGGAATCGACTAGAATCGATTCCGATGCACAAGAATCGATTCTCGAGGTTAAAACTTGGATTGCAAACAATGTGTAACGTTTTGTGGCAATTTCTTCACATAAATATATATGTATAAACTGCTTTACTGCAATGTTGAGTTGATACGACGCCGCAAACTTCACTATATTTATTTTATATTTTGCTAAAAGTTTATTTTTAAAATCTCTGTGGGTTCTGAGGGATTCGTATTTTTTTTGTTCAATTTTATCCTCTGAGGGACAGATGGATACCCATACTACTTAGTTTCGGCCTTCTTATCCGTCAATATATTTGAACATCGTTCTCTTGCTTGATTTCATATGGTATTGCTTAGGTGGGTATGTTTTCTCGGTAAGATATGTCGAGAATCGGAATCGAAAATTTGGGAATCAGGTAAGAATCGAATACTTGTAAGTAGTCATACTTGCCAACGTGCCATTAAAAATCAGTAAACGACAGGTCTCGCCAAAGTTCCCAGGCTGAGATCTCAATCGCTTTCGTTTTTGTGAGTGGTAATGAGACGTTTCAAAATTTCTTTCTGACTACCATCTCTGACTCTAATATCTTCCATTGAAATAAATTTTAGATGAAAGTGAATTTGCAGCTTTTCAATGATAGCGTAAGTTACATCCGTATTTAAAATTAAACATTGACTTAATAATTAAATAAATATTCAACAAACATACACACAAAGAACGGCTATGTCTTATTGACTTGTGAACGATTTATTATTCAAATCATATTTGCAGATGATTGTTTGGAGTGAAGCATGTTTTAATATTATACTATATGGTGACCGTAAATCAAATACGATAGGCGTAACTTGCGTTGAGGATGACAAGAACATGTCCCGCCATGATGAGATTGAAAACCCACACGATCATTCATGTGTTAAACGCTGCTTTGTGAGAGATAGAAATAAATAAAAATATGACTGCGGTTGGGTATTGGCATATAAATCTTGAGGTATCAAAATTTATTATGCTAACATGTACAACATTGTAATTTTCTCTAATTTCTTTCTCTCAAATTGAAATATACAAAAGTCTCAGATCGTGTAAGCAAGCTAATGTCGTAATTACTCGTAAATCATTTTCTGTCATCAGAACGAGCACAAAATAGGGTTTTACCACTCTATTGATATAAGCATAGTCCCGTTCAGTCTTGTCGAAGCCTACGCATTTCTTTTATTGGTTAAAAAGACTCATTCATCTTCGTCTGCCCTTTGTGTAAAAAAATAAACAACCGTTTCCGAATTCAACAACTTTCAATCGCAAGCTTATTCCATGGTCAGCCTTAGGGGTATGATGGAGAACAAGAGTTTGATACAGTGTATCATACTGAGTTTATCCTCAAATATAAAAACTGGAAAAACTTCTCAAGCGAATGTTATAAACTCCAAAAATGTGATTTACTGAGGTACACACAAAATTTTTTTATTTTTACTATTTTTTTTATAAGGGAATGGAAATCTGGTTGAAAATCTAACACCGGCGTATTCATGAGTCAGTTACTGAAAAATGTGTGTAAATTGCAACAAAAACACAAGTGTAACATTCGGGCGAATATATAGAAAAAATCAAAAAGAAAATACAGTTACTATCAAAGACTCATCTGAAATAATTGTCACACGCTGACGAGGACTTGATGTGAAATTTTGTAAAAAAAAAGTAGTGAATGCGGCCATTGTTTTACCACGGTGAAATGGATCATAAACCGTAAATTGTTGCTGAAAATCTAGAGATGAACAATAAATTAACATCGATTTCAATAAACGTTTCTAGTGAGCTGAAACTTGAATGCGAATTATTTTAAAAAACATCTAGCAACCGAAAACAAAATGTATCTGAATCTTGTTTTAACCAAATTTTAATATATAATTTTGAACAGGTTTGAAAGCAAACGAGTGGTTGTATTGGAGAATCGTTGCCCTCTCAATTTTTATGTTTTACTTGCGGGGTCTGCAGTCGTCATTAAGCAGGATGAAAATGGAAACACAAATCCCGTTTCCTTCTTGAAACGAGGCGATATATTTGGGGTAACTTTTTCAACAATTTTAATTCGAGTATATGGTGACATTAATCATATTACGACCTAGTGGTGAAAATGACCGATTCGCACATAACTTGTATGAAATGATGAAAGTGTTTTTATCTCATCTCTCAGGAACATGAAATTCTCGACAACAGCAATTGGGGCTGGAGCGTTGTAACTGTAGATCCATGTGAATTTTTACTTCTTGACAAACAGGAATACGTGAGAATATTTTTAGCAGGTGGGAGTGGTGGGATTCTCAATGATCCTGACCGAGGATCTTTTCTCAGGTAATTATTAATATTTTGTTTGAAGCGTCGTTGACATTATATGTCTGTGTATAAATCATGCGATAATTAAGAGTGGGTATTGAAAAATATAACAATATGAATAACTGAAAATGTATTTAATTTGAAAATGTATCTTTATTTCAACCAAGTATATACCCAGGAACAAACACAGTTATTTTTTTCATTGAAATTAACCATAACCCTAACCCTAATGCAACAACACTGTATGTGAACCGCATACTCTGTTTCAGAAATTTGACTCTTTTCCGAGGTTGGCCGACTCAAAAACTTGATGCGAATCCAAACAGATGCTTATTCAGGTATTACAAAAGAGGAACACTTCTTGCTAAAGACAGCGCAGAAAGCGATTGGATATTTGTAGTTAAATCGGTAAATTAATATTTGAATACTAAACACTAGTATTATTCATTGACAAAGACCAGCTTCAAATTGGGTGCTGCCTCAACTTTTAGAAAACCGTCAAACTGCAAATTATATTCAATAGCGCCTTCATTCAAATATGGGCGTTATTGCCTAAATATACATTTCATGCAATCAGATCTTTCACGTACTGTAAGCTGTAGTGCGAAGAAGCTATTTCCAAAGCAATAGTAATATATATAATTGCGTATATTTGAATTGTTTGAAAAGATTTGTTTTGAGGCAATTTTATTAATCACGTTTTTTTACCTGTTTTGTTTAAATTGGTTGTTTTATTTGTTCTTTTTGTGTTAAATAGATTACAAAAAAGTGAGTGTTAAAACTTGCCTAACTATTCTCATCATCTGTATACCCTCCCAAACGCCACAGGTATTGATGACTTGCGCGTACTCGTCCTTTCAGGCACAATTCGTCCTCACACTTGTTTAGCGGAGAAAGCCGTTAACGATAACCCATTACGTGAACCGATTTGCGACCTAGAGAGGTAGAGCACTTTTCTCGCACGTTGTCATATACGTCATTGGATTTGGGGCCACGTGGACACGTAGCGTAGGGTGCCACCGATGCAATTATAACCTCCTTTATTCCATCACACTGGTTTTACAAGACTTAGACGTTGAGCGGGCATCCGATCCGCTTGATTTTAGATTGTGTTTAGCGAGCCCGTGAGCAATTCATGGTTTTTTTCTTACCCTTCTACTCGAAGTGTCTCTCTAATATCCCGAATAAACGTTGCAGTTATTATCTTATGACTTTGGAGTATTTACTAAGTTGGCAATAATGCGACGCGAAGCAAATTCTTTTCACTATTTTGAAAATATTATTCCGACAGGTTGTAAGGCTGCCAAAACGCACCATTTCGCCGTAGTTTCACAGCAATGCAGGGGGTATTTCAATGAAGTTTATTTAAAATGAGCCCTTCTTGTTAAAAAAAATGTTTTTTAGAAATCAAAACAAAAAACCTACTTCTCATATTTCATTCTCTTTAGTTTTTAAAATTATTCTGAACTTGTTAATATTGAAATTGTTTACAGGGAAGCTGCTCTGTTCTAAAACCTCTAAAAGTGCAGAATCTAACACTTCACCAAATATTCCGTAAACAAATGGCAGAACAAACAGCTATTTTACCATCACATTTAATGACGCATCTTGTAGAAAAACAAGAAGAAGTCAACGAAGAAGGTATCGCCTCAGCATTCATCGCTGAAAATTTGGAAATCCACCTTAAAATTTTAATATCGACTATACATTATGGTGACCGTAATTTTGATATAAATCCATATTTCGTCCTGATTTTAAAAAAGCTAATAATGTTAACGTGACTCAAAATGTAGTGCATACACTTATAGGCGTGGACGTTGATGTTTAGCAAGTATTCTCAAACGAAAAGACTTTGCGAAATGACTGAGTAAAGTTATATCCACAAATTAGTTGTATATATTTAAATTATATTTATATAAAAAACCACACCTGACCTATAAGGCAATGAAAGAAATAGCTCTGAGCATTCTTGAATGAAATGATTAGACAAAATGACTGAGTAAAGTTATATTCACCAATTATTTGGGTATATATATAGATGAATTATATAGAAAATCACGACATGTGACCTGTAAGGAAATGAAAGGGATAACTCTGAATTATTGGAAAGAACCTCTAATCTCGAATACGGGGTTTCATTTGCATGCGGTTATACATTAGTCAACTTTTTAGTGCAGAAAATACATGTACGTACATATCCCCAGAAAGCATATATATTGTATTCCCACCAAACCAGCGATATGTACCCATGTTTGTATCTATTTTATTTTGTCAGATCATTTAAATAAAATCCAGAATATTGAAGATAATGTAAAAGCAGATCAAGTGAGTGTTGCAACATCTTACAAACAAATTGAAATGGGTGAGATACAATTTACATATCATTGTCCGTCGACTTGTCTATACTATGACTAAAATCGTCATTTTGCCCTTCTATAGCGTCTCTACTGAAAGAACTCAACATCGACATTAAAGAGGGATTTCTTACACCTGTCAGTGAAGAGGATGATGAGGAAGGGGAGTCAGGAAAAATAAATATTCATGAACGAGATGTTCTTAACAACAAAAAGGAAAATACAGTTACAATGAATATAACAGGGGGCGACATAGATGCTTATGTTGCTCCAGCACAAACAGACACAGAATTTCGTATGAGCAGAGTGTCTGACAGAGCGGGTACACCACGCACACCAAGCCCAATGAAAGCTGCCTATTTACAAACCGGTATATCTTCACCTCAAGAAGACGGGTCGCGTCGAAATCACAACAAACATTCCGCTGGAACAGGCCTAGAAGCTACTTTGCATCAGATGCCTGAAAAATCGGAAAAAGAAGCAAATAAGCCAGCATATGTAGTTGACACGTTGTCTGCAGACGATTTTTTGTCGAAGTTGGACGTAAGGCTTTTACCTACGATATTCATTTTTCTAATTTCAATTCGAGTAAAAAAGACATAAGCATTTTCTCCTCATTTTACAGTCATCATCGGATTCTGAAGAAGATGTGCCTGCTGCTGACGATCGAAAGTTAAAGAAGGTGTATGTAAATATACGAAAACTGACGAGAGGGAACAGCTTCGGACTTGGTTCTGTTCTTTTTAACGAACAGCCAAGTTTGGCATTGATAAGCAACGGTGCGGAGTGTTTGGTTCTCAACAAGAAATTTTATCTTGACAATATGTCCGATGAGTCTTTAAAGAATTTGCGCGATACTGTAAGTAACTCAAACATTTTATTTTTATTTTTATAAAATACCCACGAACCAATCGGAACGACACAGGCAGGTTAACGACGCACTAACTAAAATGTCAAAAAACGAGCTGTCAGAATCACCTAATATTTTATGTCTGTTCACAAAATGCCTTAATGAAGTCGCGAGCTTAGATATTGCTCCTCTGAATGCATATTTATCGGTAGAAATCATTGATTTCTCCCGTAACTGTGTCGGTGCATCTGCGGCTAATTTGAGCTTTCTCGCTGAATGAAATATCCAATAAGTATGATTGTTGCAAAACTGGCTGGTTTACAAAGTAGTTTAATACAAAATTTATCTGCACTTTGTTGTGGTTGATTAAGTCTCTCTATTGTCGACTATTGCTGATATTTACCGACACGCTTGAAACATCAGATCAGATGTATTGCACCTAGCGTGTCATTCGCAACTCTTTTATCAATATATAATCATATGTTTGCGGTTAGGGAATAGTGTATGTTTGGTACTCCTGAAGTATGCGCACCAAGATGTCGCATAACCTGGTCCTGAATCCTAACCTGGTACACAACCTGAGTCCAGTTTGTGCGCCATCTTGGTGCGCATACTACAGGAGGTCCGTATGTTTTTATTAATACATATTAAAAATGTCATTTTTCATCAGCCCAAATAAAATCGATTATCAGGGTGGCTTTTGATGCACACACCTACAACGTTTACTGCGCACTTATGATGATTGGAACTTGAAAACTATAAGTTCAATATGTTGGAAACGAGTATACAATACATTCCAAGCAAACACTGAAAATTTTCCATATCTGTGTTGCATTCCCACGGGTGACAAACTGGTCCTAATTATTGCTAACATCATATACCCTGAGCAATAGAAGCCCTTGAAATAATATTGATTGTTATTGACTGAGCCGATAGTGACAAGCTGTCATAATTTTCGAATGATCGATATGAAAAACCGAATCGTAATACCAAAATGAGGATATTTTAAAATTTGTTACCTTGATCCCTAAATTACTTGCTAATTAATGTGAGTCGTTCAGCTTGTACATTCGTGTACAAATAATATTTTGAAATTTTATCACTGTTTTCAAAAAACGTTTTGTTTTTATGGAGTTTTCATTCAAGTCAAATAGTGTGTTATCTTATCATATATCTCTATCTATGTTGGCGACGCAGTATAATTGGAAAAAGGAAGAGCATCATCGATAACTCGCGATGTGTTTAATTAAATCTAAAATATTGCTTTTATTTCTGAGAATCGCTCACTGCACCAGTAAAAAACTCGCATTGTTAATTTAACGGATTGTATTATTGAACGCGGAGCCTTCGACCCGATAATATTCCAATCGATATTTATTCAAATCTTTTTTTTTTTTTCTCGGAAAAGACTGCTTGCATTATGGGTCGTGCATTAGGCATGTGTGAATCTTGTAACTGTGGTTAGATTTGATGATGTTCTTTGTAAGCCTATCGATAAGTTAATCTCAGATTTCACACCGTTAATTTACAGGAACACCCATACCCTTCAGAAAGCGATCTTCACGAGTCCTATTGGAGATTAATATCTTGGAAGGCCTTTCAGCGAGGGACAGTTCAACGACTTCATTTACATAGGGCCAAAGTTCGGCACTATTCAAATCCAACCAAGACCGGTGTATACTGATGTGTTAGAATGGAACGATATGCTTTATCTGAGATTAGAGTCAATGAAAAGCTAAATTAAACATTAGGCAGTTGAGCAACAAGGCTTCGAAACTTGATATCTCTAGTACAGGATTAAGATTTTCGAAAAACAATCAGTCACAAACAATTACCTGAAAAAGATTTGTGAACCATTACTACCAAAACTGTTCAAAGCACTTGATGATAGGATCAACATTCTAGATTTTTAATCGATTAAAGATTATACTTGGAAAAGTTAACATAATGCCTATTAATAGCCAATTTCTAATAAATATAATGTCGTAACTTATCTATTCAACCTGAACCTGTGTACTATTTTCCTATGCTATAAAATACATTCCGTCCACAATATGTATAACATATGTTATTAATTAGGTCAAATATTCTTTCAAATTATGGGACATAATTCCTGGGACAAGTCAGTTTTCAGAATACATTGGAGGCAGGCACCTACTCTAGTAACTACTCAAGTGATAGTTATATCACCAATTGCCCACATAGCGAGTCCGTTTTTAAAGCATTGTAAACGAAGGTTCAGCTTGTTGGTTGTACATTTGAAATTTCTGAAGAGAACACGGTATCGCTAATCATACCAGACAAATAAACTCGCCCAAAACTCTGGAATTTTACATCAAATCATTGATTCGGACTGCTGTTCCAATAACTGGCGTGCTGAAGAATAGGATAGGATTTACATATTTATCCCGGGGGAGAGGAAAGCCGATAAGACGGCTTATCCATATGGCGAACCACGGCCTCTCGTCCGGTTACCATTCCAAGTCGGGTATGGGATTAGTTATATTGTTTGTTTTCGGAAGCATGGACTTGGTGGTGGAGGAAGCCGTAACCGACCAGCGGTTACGTGAACCACCCAACGACGGCGAGGAGTCCAGCAATCTTATCGCACATAACCATCTCTGCCTGGGATTCGAACCTGCGAATCCACGCAGAGTAATTAGAGGTGCGGTGGCGAGCGTATTCCTAACGCTTAGCCCGTTGAGCCACACCGCCGCGCTAGATGAAGATACTATAAAGCGGGGGTCACCAACCTTTTCGAGGCCGATGGCTACTTTTTGGGTACAGATTGAGCTGCGGGCTACCAGTTCAATGTACACTTCTGAAAAAGTCAGTTGCCCGATTAAGCTTCAATTATTGGTATAATTACTGGTATTTAGTGAAGTAGAGACACTAATAAACTTTAGGATTCTTCAGGGAATCAAACGATTATCACAACGTAGCAGATAAATTTTTATCTATGACGCTTGCATTTCGAGACTGAGTGTTTTCAAATTGATTTTCAACACTCTGCGCAAGTTTAAGATAAAATGTACTTAACAGTTATACTATCAAATGTTGCAGAGTATCATACTTCGACGTGTAACTTGACACCGTAACTCTGAGCAAGTGTTGCAGATTTTCATCAGTGAGGCGTGTTCCGTGTTTGTTCCTGGTGGAATGAGTCGCTGCGCTGTGGCCCATCGTGTTAAGCGTTAGGTTCGCAGGTTAGAATTCCATGCGGGAATAGTTATGTACTAAAGGATTGTTGGACTCCTCGACGCCGTAGGGTGGTTCACGTAACCGCTGGCCGATTACGGCTTCATTCGCCATCAAGTCCATGCATCCGCAAACAAATAACTAACTAATCTCATACCCGACATGGACTGGTAACTGGGCGAGAGGCCGTGGTCGTCATATGGTTGAGTCGTCTTATCGGCTATCTTCTCCCCCGGGATAAATATGTAAATCTCCTCCTATCCTGAGTTTATGTCAAAAATGTTGATTCACGAAGATAGGTTGAACCAAACGATGGTCTCGTAAAATAGGATTGCTGTATGATTTGAATCGCGAGCTTTTTCTGCCCGTACTGCGCTGACCAGTGGATAGTGAGACGACCACGTCTATAACCCTGTTTTATTCTGTTCGCCCATATTTATTCTTACCACTTGAGTCACTAGTGAGCAGCTGTGTAACATTCTCTTTCTGCTGGTTTGTCAGACTGCCGGCAGTGTAGATATTTCCTCTGTGTTTTAGGTTATTATTATAGTGTTTAGTGCCGTTAATCTGTGTAATTCTTGTTGTAAAATGATATTAGTAGTACAGGTTTACTATTTCTCCAGTTTGGCATAGCTCTGTTCACTAGTTAGCTTGTATTTAACACTTCCGTAACTAGTCTATTTTCGCAGTTTATTTCCTGTGTGATTTCTATGCGTATTTCCATGTATATTACGTGTTTGTCGATAAGATAGGATTTGTGTTGTATCTTTAGTGTCATACTAGTTATTTTTATGTATATCTAGGTATGTTTTACCCGGTTTTTAGTATCCCATTATAAGTAAATAGTTCATGACTGTGACGTCATAGACCCATTTCCGTATCTTGTGTTACGTATGTATCCTACGGTATTTGTACTGTGTTTTTATTTGTTTATTGTATTTCTTATTGGAGTATTTGGTTGTATTAAGTTCTTACAGGTGTATAATTAATCTAGTTAGTTAACTTAGTTACTCTGCTGTGGTTGGAACCGCAAGAAGATTATTTTGTGATCGACATCTATTGCAACTTCAGTGTCCAAGAAGCTGGCAGAAAGAACCTGAGTGGTGATATCAATTTTGGTACGCCACAATAGATTGCGTGACAAGATGTGAAATATCTCTCCGCTTTGCCGTCGCTACGATCGCTCCACTAATGAGACACACGCAGGCTTTTTTCATGGTGGTAAAAATGATTTTATTGTGAAAATGAGGAGTTTTTCATCGCTTTTCTGCCATTTTTCTTTGGAATCAATAATTGTATTATTGCTGCTCCACAAACCAACGGACAAGAAAAAGTGCGGGTTCGTGGAAAGTGATATCGGTGTTATGTCATAATTGGAAGAGCGTAAATTGACCCGTCACATTACTGAGGTCAAACAAAAATAAGGTTGATGGTTACAAATATTAATATAGTGTCATTTCCAGTTCCCATATAAGTGTGATTTATACTAAAATAGCAGGAAAAAATTTAATTGATCCAGCTTACTTATAAGAGCCGTTATTAAGCTTAGTTTGGAACAGACCGCCGGGCGACTCATATGATCTTCGCGGGCGACTTGGTGCCCGCGGGCAACGCGTTGGTGACCCCTGCTATAAAGCGTGGTTCGTGATAAAATTGTATGGTGTTTCCTCATATGCACTAAATTTCAAATAAATTAATATAATTTGACCTATATATATATATCGAAATTCTTGCTTGAAGCTTAAAGTACATCATGTGTGGTTGCGGACATAATCAACAGATGATATTCATTACCTATTTGTGCTTAAAAAAAATTGAGATAAAATTTTATGATTCTGGCTAAACCAAAATTAGTTCGTGCATTGCGTTATCTTTAGAAATGGGAATTTGTTCAATAAAAATTGTATTAAAACAATTGTTTGAAATCAAGTTTTTTCAGTCATCAGTCATGGGATTCGAACGAGGCTCGGGTATACACCATTGGGAAGGTAGGCTACAGCCTAGAGGCCCTAACCTCGAGGGCCTTGACAATCAGAAGGAATAATGTCAGATATTTAATCAAGTTAATAATTTCAAATATTTATCGTTTAAAAAATTGAAATACGACCGATTAAATGAATCTGATTAACTTAAAAAAATCTATCCATTTAACCTTAAAAACAAAGTATTTCAATTTCAATATATATATATACTGATTCATATAAGCAACAAAGAATGTAAGCATTATTAGACACAATTTTTACTATGCCAGATCTCACTAAAAACAAGTATTATGATGTCGGATTTTCTGGTGCCATGACGTTTTGTATGTATGTATCTTGACCGTAGCTGAAATTTTGTTCCGAAAATTCCCGTATTACCGATTCCATTGTTCAGCATTGCCTAAAGTGCCACAAAATGGCGTCGTTAGCATATTGTTGGCGCCCATCTACCTATTTGGTTGAAGCATAGAAAATAAATTTTCCTTATTTATTAAATAAACCTAAATTATGGATAAAGGCCAAGCTAGCAAAAGACAACTTGAAGAAGGCAAAAGATTGGCATGTAAATGTCATTTCCTATTTTAAAAATAGCGAATTTCATTTTTCCGCTATTAAATTCGAGCGACTTTTGTGTGCCGTATTGTACGTTCAGCGACCCCGGAAAATCTTTAATAAACGAGTAGCGACCACGCCTGGGGTCGCGACCCACAGTTTGGAACCACTGCGTAAGATAAAGGTACGCCGTGCTGCCGTTAGTGCCGTACGTTACGGTACTGTATTCTGCTTCGCTTCGTTCATGTATTTGAGCATCGCTCTTTTATACTGTACCGTACCGTATGCAGGGTTGTCATATTGGCTTTTTTAACTCCAAATTTGCCATCTTTGGCTCTTTTCAAACACGTTTGGCGTCAGAATTTCCGTTTGGCTTTTTTTTGACTTTTTTAAGTCTATTCTCAGATTCTAGTGTCTATTTTTAAAATCATATTAAATACAATATTTAGTGCAGTAGTGTGTAACAATAGCCTATTGCTGTATTGCTTAGCTAGACTACTTAAAATTTGGATTTCCCCGAGCATCGATTTCCTTGTTTTTTACCTTAACGATTAACCAATAAGAAATAATTGCTGTTTCTGCAGACTCAGACAGATTCAAGTACAGAAGTAGGGTAGGGTTGTGAACATTCTGACATTGCCTCGTTTTTATAGTTTTGTGTGTTAGGCTATTTGTCAGTTTTTAGTTCTGTTTCCAAAAAATAGTTGTATAACTTAATTTTCAATATGTCATATGTAGGGCTTTAGTTTAGTTGCAGTAATCAGAATTGAGTTTCACCAGCGATGTGATTAATTACGCTAAAATTAACTACCTGTACAGCTGTAGGAGCTAAGAGGCACGTTTTTTAATGCTAAATTTGCCATTTTCAGATTTTTGGCTCTTCAAACACGTTTGGCGTCAGAATTTCTGTTTGACTTTTTTACGTCTATTCTCAAATTCTAGTGTCTACTGGTCTATTCTTAAAATCATATTAAATACAATATTTAGTGTGTAACAATAGCCTATTGCTGTATTGCTTAGCTAGACTACCGGTACTTAAAATTTGGATTTCCCGAGCATCAATTTCCTTGTTTATTACCTTAACGATTAAGAAATAATTGCAGTTTCTGCAGACGCTCAGACAGATTCCTGGATTCAAGTACAGAAATAGGATTGTGAACATTCTGACATAATTTTTTAATGAAATTAATGGTTTCAAAATTCAAAAAGTGAAAAATTTTTCTATAGTTAAGTACGGTATACAGCTATATAGGATAGCTAGGGAGAAATTTTTAAGGTAACGGTACCGGTATATCACAAGTTTAGGTAGAAACATGTGGGTACATATATCACATACTGCTGTACTGAAGCGACACCCTGTATTGTATAGGCTAGGCCATATTGCAGTATTGAATTGTAAAATATAGCTGTTCGCTTGATATTTCTTTTTATTTGGTTTTTTGATATTTTTTTTAACTTTTTCATATAGCCTAGATCTGTAGATCTCGACTGCAGTCTACTGCTGTACCGGTATTGTCTGATTGTGCCGAATGTAGATTCTGGTGCTGCCATTCAATTAATCTTTTTCACTTTTAAACACTTCGTCCAGCCGAAGTGGAAATCGCCATGATAGCAACCGAAAATACAACTTTAAATGGGAAAAGACATTTGTGCGGATCACTAAATGAACTGATGGCTCTACATCAGCATCGGTATTGTGCCAAGGGCTTCAAATCTGACAAATCATGGGGCTTTTGTACTTCTGTATTTAGTAAAAGTAAAATTTTTGGCTATTTCTGGCTATTTTATGTCTTGATTTGGCTTTTTTTGATCGCTGAAATCTGGCAACCCTGACTGTATGTTCCAAGATGGGTCCTCATTTAAAAAAGGTAATAGGATATGGCTTAGTCTACGTGTGTATTCTATGTTTTAATTGTGTTTATGAATGTATGAGTAGTAAACTGATTTACGTTATTAGCAAAAAAAAAGCTCGGTGGATCGTTTGGGTCTGACCCCCGCCTGCCAATCTACCATCGCACTTCTAATTACTGTATTCTGAATTACAGTACCCTGTGCAGGTTCGAATGCTGTGAAAAAATTTGTGTGAGAGGAGCTTTAGTACTAGGAACCAGGGGCGCAGCCAGGATTTTTCAACGGGGGGTTACGGTGAAATCAAAACAGTGCATCAAAAGGGCAGTTCACGATGATGTAATGCATTTATAAACTGAAAGGTATGCGTCGTTCACAGCGAAATTCGTTACGTGTGTAGCCCGCCTCTCTTTGCCTGGCGGTGTATGGTGCATATTTTGCAAGTCCTATTTCAAACATCGACCATTAATCCGTAGTCAGTGGGCAACTGTAGTTAGAAATAAAAACATTAAAAATCGCTAAAATTAATTTTAAAGAAATGTGAAACTATTACTTGAAATTTAATGTTAATGAAGGTAATTTTTATAGCCATTTAATGATTTTTTACATGTGCCATGGTCTTGATAGAGTGGCGTGCAAAATCGTACTTTCTAATCGGGTTATTCGATGATTTTAATGAACACCGAATAATGAGTATTGTCATTTTGAACAACATCATTGAGATGTCGGCTGCCAAAACGATCGTCGTGACAATAATTTTTTTTTTTTTGGGAATTTTTTCGGAAGACTGAAAAATCCAGTAACAATGTTTTATTTCCTAAATTTGTCATAATCGAAGGCTGCAGTAAATTTTTTGTCATTGCGATGTTGACGCGCTTTATGCAAAGTTAGGAATTGAAAAATATGATGGGCGTGAAAAAGGGAAGGAAGAAAACATTTCCACATTAATCGTTTCTACCTGTTAGAGATAGCCGTCGGTAAATTCTTACCCTCTAATAA
The DNA here is from genome assembly GCF_964204865.1 of Styela clava. Taxonomy (NCBI): domain Eukaryota; kingdom Metazoa; phylum Chordata; class Ascidiacea; order Stolidobranchia; family Styelidae; genus Styela; species Styela clava. Next base: position 23,405,811 of record NC_135258.1, on the reverse strand, counting down.
ATTCAATTTTTCTTTTCAATGCGCTGTGATTGATTTGAGTGATTGCGCCGGAAAAAGAGAGTCCTTAAATTAGTTGATCACCCTTCTCTCCTTTTGAGCGCCCATAACGGCGGTTAAATTCTTTTCATGTCTGTTTCGTGGAGAGGAGGGAAAATGTGCCTTACTGAATTGCAATCAACGATTACACCTTCTTATTTATCATTATCAGCGCCAATTCAAAGATAGCATGATGTAAAGACGAAAAAAGTCTGGTCTGTGATAACACACAGAATAATATCGTATGGCCGCAAAACCATGATGCGCAACCGTTAAATGGCGCTGTTGCTTTTTTGTAGAAAAAATTTCGCATCAAAAATTGTTTTCAAAGGGGGGGTTATGACCCTGCGAGACAGTCTGGGCCTCCATATCGGCAATCCGTTACTGAAGAATAAAGTAAAAGGAAGTGCAATCTGAAAACATCACCATTGGGTTCCTAGGGGGGAGAGAATAATTAGATTTACCAAAGGATTATATTTTTGACAGTTTTTAGCAAAGAAACGCAATTATGGTCTAATAACGGCCACGATTAATTCCGATTATTATCGAGACAAGCGTGGCTCGATCTGACGTATTGATCAGCCATCGTACCAGACGCAAACTGTGCCCTACTGTACTTCGTGATATTTAATGCTGTAATGATTCATCATATTATTAATGAAAATGAATCTTTGCTCTGACCGTCAGAAAAATACATATTCTTCGAAATTCAAGTCGCCGATTAAATCGTTACTGTCGTCCAAAATAGACACACATTTGGTCAGGTGTCGGGCTGTATGTTGGTCAACGATAATTTAAAAAAGTTTCCACATGTGGTAAAGACATTTCTCGGCCTGAACTATTGATGAACATTATGCAAAACGTATCGACAAGTCTGAGTAGATATATAACGATAACTGAAAATTAAAATTTTGCAATTAAAAATAATTTGTCTGTAGATGTTATTTTATGAGTCTTGCTCACAAAAAATAAACAGGCCGACATACTCGATTATAATTGATTGAGTCGTTGAGTTTATTTTACATTATTGATTAACGCGAGCCCTACCAGGCTCCGGTTGCGGTCACATAAATTGCAGTGGCCTATGTCTGGCCTGTGTTTTCCGCGCTCTCACATTGATAATAATTTGATATTTTTTCATACCTATATTTTGTATTTCACAATTTAGTATTGAAGTGTATAATGCACTAGGCTATATATTTTAATTAACATATACCGGTAAGTATTTAGGTATTACCTAAATTTTGAACAATTCAAGGCAAAAAATAATTTTTTAAATTCTTACATTTCATTGGCTTGTTTGGTAACAAATAAAATCCAATGCTCAGGATTTTTTCAATTAAATACAAAGGCAGTAATACATTCACAAGATTACTTTTTTTAAATTGTAATTCATCAATGTGGCGGAAGAATTCGCACATTTGAATAACAATAAAAACAGAATAGGGTTCGGTATTCGATTTAAGTATTCTAGAATAGTAAATTATTCTATATTGCCCATCCCTACTCTGGTGCAAGGAAAATTTACTTGATTTCATCACAAAGTTTTTTTTTACAATTTATCCTTTAGTTTTATTTATTGTAATGTAGTTAATTTTTAACTATGTCTTTGAGTCGAGTTTTTCGTGTGCTGCATAAGCTAGGACCACCGTACAGTGTGCTTTTGGAGTCTCGACAATTTGAAGATGGACTGTTACTAGAATCAGGAACAGTCGTATCTCTTACTCCGCAGGAGAAAGAAGAACTTAAGTCGGATTATACAAAGGCAATTGATGCATATGGATGTCTTGGAGTTATGATGTTTGGAGATGACAAAGCTGGTAAAGCCCGCAGCTTATACCTGGTGCTTGTGACTGCTTGTATGCCAGTTGGAAAGTTACTCAACTGCGAAGTATTCCGCATTACTGGAGCAAGTTTTTTTTCTTTGCAAAATGGTACTGTAGATGCAGATAGCAGGTGCACAGATGTTAAAAAGTTACTCAGCTCTGGAAAATTTTATTTTACTTGGTCTGCAATGAATGGGAGTGAAATTTTGGATTTGACTGTTTCATTCCAGGATCAAGACAAGAAGAATGATGACCAACGTTTCTTTTGGAATCACCTTTTGCACCTGCATTTCAAACATTTTGGTGCTGATTGCGCCTTGTGGCTCTTCAGAGTTATGTGTGGAGGAATTGACATACGAACTGTTTATGTAGGTGCTCAACAAGCCAGAGCTGTGGTTATATCACGTTTGAGTTGCGAACGTGCTGGCACAAGATTCAATGTTCGAGGTGCGGACGATGAGGGTCATGTTGCAAACTTTGTAGAAAGTGAACAAGCAATCATACTTGGTGAAAATGTTTCTTCATTCATGCAAATTCGTGGCTCTATTCCATTGTTTTGGGGGCAACCAGGCCTGAATGTAGGATCCCATAAAATCAAGATTTCTAGAGGATTTGAAGCATCTGCGCCCACATATGATAGACATTTTTCAAGCATTGTGGATAATTATGGGCAGTGTCTCATAGTTAATTTACTTGGTAGTAAAGGGGACGAGAGCATGTTGAGTAGGCTTTTCCAACTACACCATGAAAAGTCTGCTTTCAGTGAAGAAGTAACAATGTTTTGTTTCGATTATCATTGTGAATGTAGAGGAAAATCTGAAAATTTATCCAAATTGAAAACAAAGATATGGGACAAACTGGAGAGTTATGGATGTTATACCTATAAAGATGATGAAAAGTTACGCATCACTCAAACTGGTGTCATTAGGATTAATTGCCTTGATTGCTTGGATCGTACAAATAGTACAAAAACGTATTTTGGAATGCAGATGTTACCAAAGCAACTGGAAAGTTTGGGACTTGGAAATAATAAGCAACTTGAAGATAGATTCAGAGAGGCTTTCAAAACGGCTTGGCCCATTACTGGTGATCTAATCAGTCGAATGTATGCTGGTACTGGAGCCTTAGAAGGTAAAACAAAATTTAAAGATGGTGCAAGATCGGTGACACGTGCAATACAAAACAATTTTCTTGACCAGAGTAAACAAGGTGCAATTGATTTACTCATACTTGGTACCAACTCAGCAGATATTGAACTGATGGCAAGGGCAAACAATTTAATGTCTGGTGATTGCTTGCGTGCTCCCACAGCGGTTTTGAGAGGCATGTGTGATAAATTCAAAGATTACACATCTATCTTGCCAATTAGAGTTGCCATCGGAACCTGGAACGTAAATGGTGGAAAGCATTTCCGATCACTGGCATATAAAGATCAAACATTAGATGACTGGCTCATCAAATGCGAACAGTCACCAACCAATAATTTTTACAAGGCCTTGTATGATTTTTCCTCTGCCGAAGAAGGTGATTTGTCATTCGCATCAGGTGATATCATTGATGTGCATCATGCCTTGGAGGATGGGGAATGGATGTCAGGTTCCTGCAATGGATGTAATGGAATATTTCCTGCAGCTTATGTCACCAAATTGCTACCAAGATATACTGCTTTGTACGACTTTCCAGCTCATCAGGAAGGCGATCTCGATTTTGTTGCTGGCGACACAATTGAGGTGACTGAAATGACAGGTGAATGGTGGAAGGGAAGGGTTTCAAGAGATGAATACAATCCTGATGAATTGGAAGGAACTTTCCCAGCTAGCTATGTTGAAATATTCAAAGATAGTTTGTCAAGTGACTCCTTTAGCAATCTTGCAGACAATAATGATGCTGAGGTTGACTGGAATAAAGCAATGGACTTTTATGTTATTGGATTTCAAGAGATGGTTGAACTCAGTGCTGGGAACATTGTAAATACAAGCCATACTAATCAACATACCTGGGGAATAGAATTGCAGAAGACAATATCTAACAAGTACAAGTATGTCCTTCTTGCTTCAGAACAGCTTGTTGGTGTGTGCTTTTATGTGTTTGTTCGTCCGCATCATACACCTCATATTAGAGATGTTGAAATTGGAACTGTAAAAACTGGATTGGGGGGTGCAACTGGAAACAAAGGAGGAATTGGTATACGAATGCAGTTTCATAACTCATCTTTGTGTTTTGTATGCTCTCATCTAGCTGCTGGACAAGGACAAGTACAGGATCGAAATAATGATTTTGCTGAAATATCCAAGAAGATGGTTTTCTCTGGAAATAAATCTATCTATTGTCATGATTATATTTTCTGGTGTGGAGATCTGAACTATCGGATAGATATGCCAATTGATGAGGTTAAACAATTAGTTGTTGAAAAGGATTGGAAATCTTTGCAAAGCAATGACCAACTCTGTACAGAAAAGAAAGAGGGAAGAGTGTTCCAGTGTTTTTTAGAAGGAGATACTAACTTTGCACCAACCTATAAGTATGATTTGTTTTCCGATGACTATGATACTAGTGAAAAATCCAGGACACCAGCTTGGACTGATCGTGTGTTGTGGTTTCGAAGAAAATGGTTTGCGGACACTCAAGATTCTGGCTCATCGTTAGTTTCAGTAAGTCAAGATCCAGAATGGAATCCTGGAAAATTGCTGTATTATAATAAAGCTGATATTAAAACTTCTGATCATCGTCCCGTTATAGCGATACTTGATGTCGATATTATACAGTCTGATGAAGAACATCTCAATACAACATTTCATAAATTTGTAGAAGCCCAAGGTCCTCCAGATGCAACTATCTTGATATCATTAACCCAAGAAGAAAATACTGGTGACATTCCACTGTCTGGTGAACTATTTGAAGCAATCATGTCAAGGCTGAACGAAATTGGTGAAGTTATCATCACCCGACACTTCAAGGGGAAACTGATGGTTATTTTCAGTGATGGTACAGCAGCAGTTAGAGCCACAGACTTGAATGAAACTTCTGTTGATGGAACATTGATTTATGTCACATTAAAAAGTAGAGGTTGGGAGGAAGATGTTGAACATGAACTTCGACAACATTCACATTCATTTTCTGCTAATGAATCATATGCTGAAAAATATGCAAACGAGGGGGAACCGTGTCAATATAATTATGATGTGTACCATAATGATGCGGAACATGAAGAAGACAGTTCTGAATCACCAAGGTATGAATATAATACATATCATCAAACAAGTACGCAATTATATGATATTCCTGTTTCGGAAGCCACTGATACAATTAATGAATCAAACAAGGAGGTCATGGAAGATGTAAATGACCCTGGGTGGGCTTTTGAAAGCGAACATTATTCTTACAGCTACATGCCACCAAATCCAGAGTTAACCAAGAAAGTATCAGCACCACCCCGACCTTCTAGTGGACCAGTAAAGAAGCGTGCTCCACCAAGACCAAACACCCTACCAACTATGCCATCAGGACCTCCACCCCTTCCATCGCAATCTCCATCAATAATGCCAGGACCTCCTACAGCAAAACCAGGTCTATCGATTGGCCCCCAGTCAACTGCTTCATTCACCCCGCTTGAGCCATCAACTATTCTTATTCCTGAACCTGCACCATTACCATCTAGACCTCCTAGAGCCACTGCTCGAAGTCGTCATGTTCCTAAACGGAAAGCACCCGCTCCTCCTCCAAACACAGCTGGTATGCCTCCTCCATTACCATTGACACCACCCAAGGGACCGCCTAAGGTTAGGAGTCAACATATGAATGCTGCTTTCATCCCCGAAAATCACTCTGAGCCGTCACTATTGGACCTGGACCCTTATGCTCCCACATCGGCACATGTGCCTCCAAGGCCTGTATCAGCAGGGGTACTGATTCCTAGTGTAATTTCTGGAACTAAGGATTCAAATCCACCTACAATAGCACCTCGGAAAACCCCTGCAACAATGATGCCACTCCCAACAGTGTCAAAATCAGCAAATGTTTGGTACACTAAGCAAGAAACTAATTTTCCACCACCAAGAGTGGGTCAGCCCCATGTTTCCCAGAGACCAAACAATATGTCGATGGTTGCAGAAAAACCACAGAGTAATCTTTCAACTGGACCATTCACGGTTGCAACACCACTTGATAATCATATACTGGTGCCATTGCGACCAACACCAGCACCTAAGTCGATTTCTAATAAAGCAAAATCCGTTCCTTCTGTGCAAAATGATCCATTCCATCTGGCAGGCCAACAATATGTTCTGCCATTTACTTCAAAACCTCTTAAGCCGCAAGTACCACCAAAGAATGACCCATGGGGCACATCCCCTGCTGTGGATAAAAATTCAAATGACATTCCAAACTCATTTAGTACAGATTTCTCTAAAATGTCTTTCAATCAATTCTGATCATCACAAATTATATGTCTTTTAGTGAGGATGCACTTATTTAAAATGTCTTTTTGGTCCTAATTGGGTGTAATTGATATTCGATCACTTACATAATTAGAAAGTTAATTGAGCCAAAGACATTATCACGAAGCATTCACACATAAAGAAGTACCAGATATGAGATTTTGAGCAGTGAACAATTAGCAGGTTAACAATTATCAGTATTGTTAATAAATGATCGGTAATACAGGGATCTTAATAAATCCCTGTTATGTATAAACTGGCTGCCAATCATGCATTGCAATGGTTTCTTCCATCTGTAATTTAGATGCTTTGGGATGGTAAATGAAAAAAATGACCTGGACCAGCAATCTCTTCCCAAAATAATATCTGCTATTGGTCATTTTCTCAGAAGTGTCCCGCCTGTAGCTGTCATTATACAAATATAATTATTTCACAGCCCACTTACCATAAAATGTTTAGAATACTATTTATATTGTGTATTGATAAATACAAACAAGAGCATTCAAATGAATTATTTACATATTTATTTCAGCTTCTCTGTGTATATAATAATCTTGTGCTTAGTATTATTAACATTATTTCGTGCAATATATTATTTTGTGTTTATTGTTCAAAGTTGATTAACATTCTATCCTCCATACCACTGATCCCATGGCTACGACCCCGGGCATTCATTGTTTATTTGACTTTTACGGATGCTTCGTCGATTATTATGTATGTATGCTGTATAACTTGTGTCATTAATATTCGATAATCTATGCTGTCTTTGATCATTTGTTCAAATAAAAGTATAATGAAACACTCGCCATAACTTAAGTTAAGGCTGGTACTGTGGAAGCTGATCGTTCTATTCCAATCGCGAATAATCATAAATATGAATTCTGTTTTATTCGCCTTTATTATAACTTCAGCACAAAACATTGAATAAGGGTGGTAGAGACCACTTAAAGCTAGCTTTGTACCACCATATATGATATTGTATTGAATCAAGACAAAAGTGCATCAGTAGTATAGCTGACCATCTTTCCCAGTTTTGTAAAATATAATAGTCTTCGGGTCTTCTAGTAACGGGCGAGTTTGATATGGCAAATCACTTTGCGGTTTTGTAGCATTCTTTTGCACACCAGGTCTTATTTTTCGCAAGTTTTCAGCAAGTCGTGCTCTTTGCTTATTTGTTTTTAATTGCCATTCAGTTTTTGAAATTTGGTATTTTTTTGCATAAGATGCAAGGGCAAAACTGCCTTCGTTGTGAAGTGCTTGTATTTCTTCCTGTTCTTGTGATTGAACTATCGAATACAGGTTTAAAAGTAAGTCTGGTAATGTCAGAGATGTCCATGTTCCACATGACTGCACCAGTTGTCCCAGTGCTTTACAAGTTTCTAATGACCATTTGTGCAAAGGCCTTTCTTCTAATATTGGTCGCCACAGACTCTGGCGTATGTTTTCAACAACTTTACGAAAATAAGGACCAAATTGAGGAATTGTTGCATCATACTCCGACTGTAAATGCAGCGACTTCATATCAAAATCATAATCCTCAACACAATCCCTCAGGGTTGAAAACATCTGCTTTATAATGTTATCAGCAACATCATCAGGTAGACAAATCTCTGATGACAGATGGTCTCTCAGATCCATTTTCATGTGATCAACGCAGTGAGTTACAGTTGCGGCAGGAAACGAAAAATTCAATGCATTGATGATTGCTTTTTCCTCTTCTGGTTTGCAGGCCACACTGATCCCATCGATATCAGCCTTCTCTGCTTCTAGTAAACATCCTTTTATATGATTAAATAATAATGTATATGTTTGACAAGATTTATCGATATGTAAAAACACTGGCCCCATCATCACTGCTGGTTGTGATGTTTTACGACATAATAAGTTAGGTTGAGGATAAGTTAATATTGTTAAACTGATTGGCCCAACATTTAGGGTCCTGTCAATACCAAGAACACGATTCAACCCAGATTTTTCTTGACATCTGTATTTGAAAGAATTCATTTGTTGAGAAGTGTATGCAATAACTACTGGCGGTTTGTATTTTGTGCATATACATTGCTGAACATATGAATGGCCATGAACCATTGCCAAAACCTGCTGAAGCTCATCATTATGAACTTGATCATTAGCAGATCCTGCTGAAATTTTCAAATTACTTCGATAGCGTAAATTTTGCAATTGTTTTATATTCTTTGGGTTGCTATCCAATCCGATTTCTTTGATTATTTCTTTTGCAGTCTTGTGCACAACTTTTTCTTTCAGTTCCTTCATGAGCTTAGCTGATGTTCTAACATATGGCAAGCCACCAGGCAGTTTTTGATTTCCATGTGGAACATCTTCGTTTGGATACTTTCCAATATATTCTACAAGTGCAATGTTTTTCTGCTTCGGGAATACACCTTCGGGAAATTCATCAATCCAACATATTCTACGCTTGTAGTTTTCATCTCTTTTTAACGATCCATACACTTTTCTCATTACAAAGATCTGCGATTTTTCAAGATTTTTCTCAGTTTGTGCTCTTAAAGTCAAATTGGAAATTTTGTATTTACCACCAGTATAGTCAACATAAACATATTTGTCATCTATGAGTGTATATAAATGCTTCTTCATTGATACATTTTTCCAAACACCACAGTCATCTATATATGTTCTTCTTTTTCCTTCTAAGGCCCTTCGATAATTATCTTCATTATTAATAATGAAATATTCATTCTCTTTTAAACCTTGGGGAATCTCATCTAGACTTGTTTCAGCATTCAGCAAAATTTCAATTGCTCGATCCTTATCAAAAAATAGACCATTGTTATTACCACCCATATTGATTTGACAATTTCCGACTTCTTTTAGATTTATAGATGTTAAATGAAAAAATGAAGAATCTTTAAGACTCGGTTCGACCATATTTATATTTTCTTCTTCAGGTTGAAATATACTGCTGTAAGCATTGCATCCTTCAATTTTCATCATTTTTGCTCTTTGTAAATGATGGTCGACATCTTCACAGTATTCTACCAAAATGAGATTCTGTTGTTTTGGCTTTATACCAGCTGGAAATTTCTCAATGTATGAAATTCGCCTTTTAAGAATGCCTCTAATTGAACCATACCACTTTCTCATGATTAAAATCTTTTCAGGCTCTGGTTGACAAGACATAGGTTGTCGTTCTGTCTTATCTTGTGACATTTTTGGAACATGAATCAAATATTGACCACCAATGAAATCAACATATTTGAATTCACCATTCGAAAAAACATAGTAATGTTTTTTTAGTGATGTATAATCCCATTTATGATTATCAACATTGAAAGTGTTTCGACTTGTTCTTCGACGACCATAGACATAATTTCTGTTATCTTTCAGAAGATAATATTGATTTGACTCTGGTTCACATGGTATTATTGATATATTTGACTCCGATTCCAATAAGAGAGAAATAACTGATTTTTTATCTAAAAACTTTGCTTCCAATTTTCGTTTTCTAGAACAAGATACATGTCGTGATACAAAGCCCTCAGATGGAGGTTCTTCGTATGACTCTTCTCCCTCGGAATTCTGCTCGATCATAATCGTCAAAGGCTTGTCCGCTGAATAAACTGGGGACACTTCATCCTCCCTAATTGGATATATAGTCTCAATAACCACACTCGCTGCCCCACCTCTGTCCCCAACAGCACTCGTCTTTAAGGTGGCATCTTCCATTAGTTTGAAGTTGTGCGGGATACCGGTATAGCCTGCTGATACCGGTATATATCTTGCTACCAAGCGTACATACACTGTACAGATCTAAATGATGAAGAAAAACGTCAAATGTCGTGCCAGGGGGTCTCCCTAAAACCAGGCACTCGCGAATTCAGGCACTTTGATATTTTTTATTTTTACCGTACGTCATTGGGATTTCCAATTTACCTGACAAGATAATTAGACTTTGACTAATTTTTTGCATCCCTATATTGCAATAAAACAATATTATTTCCAATTTATTAGGGTATAAATAATTTTTCAATAGTAAAATGTGGCAACATTGATTACAAAATATAGAAATCAGGCACTTGTGAAATTTCAGGCACTTGGTCAAAACCTATTTTACAATGTATCTGATTACTCTAAAACAGAAAATTAAATATATACACTTTGTATGGTTGAATTTACAACTTTTTGGTAAAATACAATACCGTTTGTGACTGATGGAGGCGTGTCATATTTCGCAAGTGCCTGATTTTTCTCGGTGACAGTTGCCATATTTTTTCGCAATTATTTTCATAAATTATTTGCGTCAGCACTTACTATTCTTTGCTTTCTAACGCAAATTCATTGTTCCACAACAATTTGAGCGTTTTTAATATTGCAATGAGCAATACCATTTGACAACACATGGTCAACCATCGTACTTTCTGGATTTATTTGAAATTGAATATGAATAATAAAATCTGGTAACCTTAAGTACAAAATACTAAAACCAGGCACTTGTGAAATTTCAGGCACTTTGTAAAAACCTATTTCTCGGTGTTTTTATACACTTTGAAGCAGAAAACTAAATATACACCTTTTTTATGATTGAAATGGCGTCTTTTTGGTAAAAAACAAAAACGATTGGGACTGGTGATGAGGGGTCAAATTTCGCAAGTGCCTGATTTTTCATTTTTTTCGATAACTTTTGCCATATATTTTCGCAACAGTTTTTCTAAATTATTTGAGTTAGAACTTACTAATCATTGTTTTTTAAAATAAATTCCTAGTTCTACAACAATTTCAGCGTTTTTACAATGAGCAATATTATTTGACAACATATAGATAAACATCGTACTTTTTGGATTTATTTGAAATTGAATAGGAATGATAAAATCTGGCAACAGCGAGCACAAAATACTAAAACCAGGCACTTGTGAAATTTCAGGCACTTTGTAAAAACCTATTTTTCGATGTTTATACTTACTTTGAAGCAGAAAACTAAAATATACACTCTTTTGTATGATTGAAATGACGTCTTCTTTGGTAAAATAGAAAAACGATTGAGACTTGTGATGAGGGGTCAAATTTCGCAAGTGCCTGATTTTTCATTTTTTCGATTACAGTTGCCATATATTTTTGCAATATATTTCATAAAATCATTTTCGTCAGAACTTAGTACTTACTATACTTTGCTTTCTCGGTAAAATGTTTTTTAAGACAATCCGATGTATATTGAGTGCTATTCTTATCGCTAATTTCAATTTGACGTCTGCCCGAAGGTGGTGCAAGTATTTATATTTGAAGTGAGTACATACCTCTTCAAAACGCCCAGATGGAAGATTGAACAAGTCGGAGTCAACAAAAATTCAATCACATTTGGAACGTTGTCGCACTGCATCGTCGCCACTCATATACTCTGCCATTCCGATGCATGAATTTTGCTTTCTTGAAAATAATAATTGGAGTGTCTGTTAAAGTGCGAAATGTATACGGGAGCACGTACAATATCAATGCTTCGTTTGCAAGCGTTGGTATCATGATACATGTGAGAAAGTATCGAAAGCGAAATTGTGGAAGTGTAAAATTTGTATTCGGTAAGTCGGTGTTGCAAATGTGGGTATTTTCAGGGCGCTTCCGTAGTAGCCTATGTGCTCCAAGATGGCGCACAACCTATTACCTCTATCTTGGTACACATACTATGTTCGGGTTGTGTGCCAACTTTGTGCACATACTACGGGAGCACCATTTTCTGCACAACCTATTCTGATGCTCATTCGCGACATGAAGAAACTATACGCCCGACATATAATATACAATAAAAATACCAAATTCAGTCATACAAAATATGCATATTTGGATTTTCGGCTTTAAAGTAATCAAAAACATCGGGAAATGATTTTTTACAAAGTGCCTGAAATTTCACAAGTGCCTGATTTTAGTATTTTGTGCTTGCCGTTGCCAGATTTTATCATTCCTATTCAATTTCAAATAAATCCAAAAAGTACGATGGTTATCTATATGTTGTCAAATGATATTACTAATTGCATTATTAAAAACGCTGAAATCGTTGTAGAACTAGGAATTTCCTTTAAAAAGCAATGATTAGTAAGTTCTGACGAAAAAGATTTTATGAAAAGTATTGCAAAAATATATGGCAACTGTAATCGAAAAAAATGAAAAATCAGGCACTTGCGAAATTTGACCCCTCATCACCAGTCCCAATCGTTCTTGTTTTTTACCAAAAAGACGTCATTTCAATCATACAAAAGAGTGTATATTTTAGTTTTCTGCTTCAAAGTAAGTAAAAACATCGAGAAATAGGTTTTTACGAAGTGCCTGAAATTTCACAAGTGCCTGGTTTTCGTATTTTGTGCTTAAGTTTGCCAGATTTTATTATTCATATTCAATTTCAAATAAATCCAGAAAGTACGATGGTTGACCATATGTTGTCAAATGGTATTGCTCATTGCAATATTAAAAACGCTCAAATTGTTGTGGAACAATGAATTTGCGTTAGAAAGCAAAGAATAGTAAGTGCTGACGCAAATAATTCAAGGAAATAATTGCGAAAAAATATGGCAACTGTCACCGAGGAAAATGAAAAATCAGGCACTTGCGAAATATGACACGTCTCCATCAGTCACAAACGGTATTGTATTTTACCAAAATGTTGTAAATTCAACCATACAAAGTGTATATATTTAATTTTCTGTTTTAGAGTAATCAGATACATTGTAAAATAGGTTTTGACCAAGTGCCTGAAATTTCACAAGTGCCTGATTTCTATATTTTGTAATCAATGTTGCCACATTTTACTATTGAAAAATTATTTATACCCTAATAAATTGGAATAATATTGTTTTATTGCAATATAGGGATGCAAAAAATTATTTAAAGTCTAATTATCTTGTCAGGTAAATTGGAAATCCCAATTACGTACGGTAAAAATAAAAAATATCAAAGTGCCTGAATTCGCAAGTGCCTGGTTTTAGGGAGACCCCGTGCCAGGAGTCAAATTCGACAGGGTATACAATACACAGTGGTGAGCTGTAACCGGAACGGCGTCCCGGTTGTTAGACATTTTATTGCATTTGCTTTCCGGTTGTTAAAATAAAATTATGGTATGAAAAGTCCAGTTTCTCTGGTTAAACTGTTGATTAATTTATGTTTTGTTACATTATAACTCATAATTCTTTTTATATCACATCACGCGAATAATTAGTACAGAAGTAACGTGTAATGGATATTTCCCCGACTTTTATCCCCATGGAAATTCACCCTTTACCTTTCTAAAAAATAACATTTGTATTGAATTGCTATGAATATTCTTGTAATTCTACACAGACATATTTTAGATAATTTTTTCATATTTCTTTGCAGTTCTTCGACTCTATCTTAGGACAGTCAAAACATTCTGTAAACGTCCGCGTCGTGCTGTAAATATATTATATTTTTGCGAATTAAGTGCGTTCCGGTTGTTACGATTTTTCCAGCTCATCACTGCATGCACCCCCATTGATAAGTATAAAAAACAATAAATCAAGAACGTATATTATGATCCCCTATTTTTTTGACTTCAAAGCGGAACGCCTCCAAAGATACGACCCCTTAGCTGTGATCCTGTAACTTTACAGTTTCCGATTTTACTACATAGGCCTACATTTAAAGCCATCCCGGCTGTCTTCGTTGACCATAATATTGTCATCGAGAGTTCATGCGCATATTCTCTGTCTAAATATCGGGTTCAGTTCAAAAAATAGAAAGGAATAGACGCTAACGATACAAATGCTCCGAATTTAGATTTTTTATGTACAGCAAAAGGAATAAAGAAATAGTCTGCCGTTTTCAAGCATTGAGATTTACTTATTTGCCCAAGCATACTTTTTCTGTAGATAATACCTTCAAAAAGACGTTGTTGAATGTTACATTCACGTGAACGTCCGAACAGGATCAATTAGAATTGATTTTACATGTGATACGTTCGATCACAGTGATAGCGGGAAACAACGAAACAAACAAAATAACGCATTCACCTTTATCAAGTGGGCTAGCGTTGCGCTGCACAGCAACAACAGTAACGAGAACATGTTCGTGTATTATGCTGGATGGCTGAACGCCAAAGCGGAACTTTTGGCTGACTTGTCGGGACGGCGGGACCAGACGCTAAAAAAGCGGGACTGTCCTGCCTGAAGCGGAACGTATGGTAAGCCTAACTATATAGTATCCTATCCAGTGTTTCCCAACCCGAGTCCGCGATCTCAAATGAGTCCGCGAAGCGTTTGAATGAGTCCGCAACGAGCCAGAAATTCACAGCGGGCCGCAAATGTTTTTGCGTAAGTTAACTATCAGCCAAGTTACGATTTACGTTAAAATTCTCATAAAACATAAAAAGCAAGTTTATTCACATAACATTAATCAGGTCATTTATAACTAGATACTGAGTATGGCTGGGCATATATTCGAATATTCGAATTTCCGACGAAAACACGAGCACACGCATTTTTGTGTCCACGGATTGTCGTGATATTTTCTGATTAGTATTGCTTTTATTTGGTCAACACAATCGCAGATTGAAATGATCACCATTAAATTAATGATGAAGCAAGGCGGTGAATATGTATTTTTGATTTACTAATATACTTAAACTATATTTTTAATAAGTAGCCTACTAAATTAAGTTGTACTTTCTGGAAATTTATAGAAGATAGTAGGATTTTTCTAACGACGATAACAAATTTGCAAGATCTCTAAAAATATGTATCAAAACTAAATACTCGTATAATCGGGCAATATGTTAGCAGATTGCTGTGGCATTTTGAAGAAGTAATGCTATCATCTTGTCGTAAGTCGACGCAACCGCGAGTTACCATGAACACAATTAACATCGAAAAACATTTTGAATTCTCGTCCTTGTCATTGGTTGAATATAGTGCGAGAGAAAAGGCCATCATATACTAAATAAAAAAGTCAGCCCTTTTAACGGACGCGTAATTGCAGCGAATTTCTGATTATGAAATTCGTTCAAATTCCGTTGTGTTTGGTTTTATTGCTTCTTCACACAAAGTATACGGTTGCAATAAACGCACCTTGAGTCCGCAAAGGTTTTCGCCGATGAGAAATTAGTCCACGAACAAAAAAGGTTGGGAAACGCTGTACAGACAGTTGTGCAAGGAAAGTGGATGGGTATGATAAAGGGGGTAAGGGTGGAGTCAGTGATGAGCTGGAAAAATCGTAACAACCAGAACGCAACTAATTCATGAAAATGTATTATATTTACAACACATCCACGGACGCTTTCCCCGAGTTATGTTTTTATCTAAAAAAAAGGCATACTTTCATAGAGTTTGTCGTCACGTAACAATTGGAAACCTTGCCTTGTTTATGTAGTTCTAGGTTTTGATTTTATTTCCAACTATAAATAACATACCGATAATATTTATGACACCGAGTAAGAAAACTTTGTGAATCCGAAAGAATACTTCACAATCTGTTATGATTCCTACTTATACTTGGATCTTGTGGAACGTGACGTAACAGTCCTATATGTCGTTATTCTACTGCCCTCCCGCGACCTTTCCATCTTCGGCCTACTGCCCTAGAAATTAAGCCCTGCCCAAGAAATTGAGCAACGATGCCCCCTTAACATGCTACTTTATGTCATAAACATAGAATCACTCGCACGATCAGTGCAACTCAGTACTAGTATACATGGAATAAAACTAGGGAATTACGAACACAAGATTGACCAGTACGCTGATGACGTTACATTCGCAGTTAAAAAGTAATTATCCATTACAGAAGTATTTCAAGAATTACATAGATTTTAATTGGCAGCCGGACAAAGAATCAACAAGGACAATACCCAAATTCTCAGCATAACTAAATCCCCATATAGTTCCGTTTAAAACTCCCCTCATAAGGACTACATAAGGAAACCACCAAAATACTTGGAATTAATTTTGGAAATATCGGACAGGATAAAATGTGACGAGTATTTGAAAATAAATTGATTCGAACCTTAAATTATTTTAAAATGCGTAAACTCACCTGGTATGGAAAGCTAATCATAATTAATTCCCTAATTATGTCCGTCATAATTTTTCACGCTAGAGTCAAAATAATTCCCCAAACTTCAGTAATTAAAATCCAAAATGCGCTATTTAAATTCCTATGGCACCCGAAAAAAATCGAAGCCATAAGCAAAAAAACCTTACAAAAATGTGGAAAGATGGTGGGATAAACATGATAGACTTGAACGCAAAAATAAAGACATGCCAGGTGGAGAAATTGTAATCGATTGTGAGTGGTGGGACATTAACCCAATTTTGGCAATTTTGACAATCAAAATAAGATAGATTTACCTATTTATACCGGGAGAGAAGAAAGCCGATAAAACGGCTTAACCATATGGCGAACCACGGCCGCTCGTCCGGTTACCATTTCATGTCGGGTATGGGATTAGTTAGTTATTTGTTTTCGGAAGCATGGACTTGATGGTGGAGGAAGCTGTAACCGACAAGCGGTTACTTGAACCACCCTACGGCAGCAAGGAGGCCAGAAATTCTTTCGCACATAACCATCCCCGCATGGATTCGATACTGCGAACCCACGCAGATTAATCAGAGATGCGGTGGCGAGCGTATTCCTAACGCTTAGTGCGATGAGTCACACCGCGTAAACTGCCAGTGTTAATATCATAATATATACCCCACAACATTCATTCAGTCATTGATTACACAAAAAATGTGCTGGCTGAAAATCGCTCTTCAGTGAACTATTCTTTGGCTAATGGCAATAAACTGTTCACCAACTAATCGAATCAACGCTTGGTGGAAAATAAAAAATATAAAACTGCCAATGTGCGTAGTTCTTGAGAAATATCCAATATGCACCAACTAAGTTCTTCAGAAATATTCAATAAGCGCCAAATCTATGATGTCACAATACCCCACACGACAGCTTATCGTTGAAAACACAAGAAATATGCTGCATAAAAATCTATTTTTAGAGAACTATTCTTTGGCTATTGGCAATAATCTGTCCACAAAATAATCAAATAAACGCATGGTAGGAAATATAAACATAAAACTGCCAGTGCGCTAGTTATTGAGAAATATCCAATAGGCGCCAAGTTAGTTCTTCAGAAATATCCAATAGGCGCCAACTTAGTTCTTCAGAAATATCCAATAGACGCCAACTTAGTTCTTAAGAAATATCCAATAGGCGCCAACTTAGTTCTTCAGAAATATCTACTAAGCGCCAACTTGGTTCTTCAGAAATATTCAATAGGCGCCAACTTAGTTCTCCAGAAATATCCAATATGCGCCAACTTAGTTCTTCAGAAATATCCAATAGGCGCCAACTTGATTCTTCAGAAATATCCAATGGGCGCCAACTTAGTTCTTCAGAAATATTCAATAGGCGCAAACTTGGTTCATTCAGAAATATCCAATAGGCCCCAACTCAGCTCTTCAGAAATATCCAATAGACGCTAATCTATGATGTCACAGTGCCCCACAACAGCTGATCGTTGATAATACGAGAAATGTGATGGCTGAAAATCTTATTTGAAAGAACTATTCTTCGGCAATAGGCGCCAATCTATGATGTAATAATACCCCACAACGGCTCATCTTGGATAGCGTGAGAAATGTACTGGCTGAAAATTTTTTTTTCAGTGAACTATTCTTTGGCTATTTATTGGTAAAAAAAACTGCAAATAAATTAATTAAATTAACGTTTGGCAGAAACTATCCTTGTACACCTTGCAGTTTGTTTAAGGTAAGACGAATCGTCATTGTATTTAGTAGGATGAGACTACTACCGTAACGCGTACAGAAACTCGAAAACAACTTTTGATTGAAATATGAAAAATGACTTGTAACAAGCGTAAAGTATGAGGAATAAAATATCATGATATGAGCATCATTCAATATAAGACATAAAACTGCCGGTGAGTAGTTTTTGAGAAATATCCAATAGGCCCCAACTAAGCTCTTCAGAAATATCCAATAGGCGCCAATCTATGATGTCACAGTGGTCCACAACAGCTGATCGTTGATAATACTAGAAATGTGATGGCTGAAAATCTTATTTGAAAGAACTATTCTTCGGCTATTGGCAATAATCTGTCCACAAAATAATTAAATTAACGTTTGGTGGAATATGTGAAATATAAAACTGCATGTGCGCGTAGATCTTGATAAATATCCAATAGGCGCCAATCTATGATGTCATAATACCCCACAACAGATTATCTTGAATAGCGTGAGAAATGTGCTCGCTGAAAATCTTCTTTTGGTGAATTATGCTTTGGCTATTGACAATAAACTGCATAGAATTTTATCAAATTAACGTTTGGCCGAAACTATCATCGCACACCTTGCAGTTTGTTTAATTCAAGACGAATCGTCATTGTACTTAGTAGGATGAGACTACTACCGTTACGTGTACAGAAACTCGAAAACAACTTTTGATTAAAACATGAGAAATGACTTATAACAAGCGTGAAGTATAAAGAATAAAATATCATAATACGATCATTATTTAACATAGGACATAAAGCTGCCGGTGAGGAGTTTTTGAGAAATATCCAATAGGCGCCAATCTATGATGTCATAGTGCTCCACAACAGCTGATCGTTGATAATACGAGAAATGGGATGGCTGAAAATCTTATTTGAAAGAACTATTCTTCGGCTATTGGCAATAATCTGTCCACAAAATAATCAAATTAACGTTTGGTGGAATATATGAAACATAAAACTGCCTGTGCGCGTAGTTCTTCATGAATATCCAATAGGCGCCAATCTATGATGTCATAGTTCCCCACAACAGCTGATCGTTGATAATACGAGAAATGCGATGGCTAAAGATCTAACATTTTTCGGCTATTAGCAATAATCCGTCCACAAAATAATCAAAAAAATCATGCATCAGTGTATGACAGTCTTTTATCGAGTAAATATCCTGAAATTGTGCAGCTCAGGGGGACCAATAGTGACAACATCAAAATTGAAGTGAGGAAGTGAATGTGGGTATTTCGCTATAGCCAACGCCCTAGCAATTTGCAAAAATATAGATCCCTGTTTACTGACGTATAGCAATAAATTTAATGAAGGACTCGAAATGGCATTCATTCAAAATGATATTGACGTTTTTTGGAGTCACATCAAACATTAAACCTGAAATACATTCTACCAGAGTACCCAAAACATCCCTTCGGTGGACTTGCAAAGTATTTTGCCATTGCAGCATGCCTTGTGATAGATCTGAAACATTGCAGTGTACACTGTGTGAAAAAAATGTTTCATAAAAAATGTGAAACTGACGAATTCCGGAACCAGAACTGGAATTGTCGTATTTATTCAATTGAAGATTAAAAATAAATGAAAGAATTGAAAACTTGGCAAGATGCCATATCATCCCACCATGAACACCGATGGTAGTGTCAATCTACAATAGCATCCGTGACCTATTTCCATATACAACCTTGCCCACTGGTAACAACAAAATTAGATGTGTTTCCAATGAAACATATTGCAATTAAGCGGCAACACATCCAAAATTTCGACGGGCTGAAGAATTATAAAAATGTGGAAGATTCATTCTAAGGCTTTTTAAATTGAATCGAAAAATATCACCCGAGCAGTGGCAGTGTTTTCCAATATAATCGACAAGTCAGTTCTTAATAAGTCAGTATGATGGGATATTTAATATTTTCACATGTAATGAAAATACCTTTCTCGAAATCAAGTTACAAGTACGAGCTAACAATTAAGTTGTGTAATTATATAATCTTGCCGTCATTCATTTCGTAGAATATAATGTTGTGCCATTTTAATGCTCTAAACTTTAGAGTCTAAAGTCTAAAATATTATCTTATTTCATTACAACAGGAGTTTTCGAAGGGTGCGACATGGCGCACTGACGAGTCATTTTAATTTTGCTTCGCACAAATATTTAATTGGGAAGTCATACTCTACTGACTGTAGGTATTCATATTTAAATAAACTATTACATAACTGAAGTCAATAATTACTGATCAAATCAAACCACAATGTTACTTTCTGAGTGCACTGTAAGGTTAGTTCAATTTAGTAAATCCGAAAATTTTGTGAATATTCAGCTTGTACTAAAAATGATACAAACGGTTCATCCAAAAGCTATATCATAACAAAGTCCTAATAAAGCTAACCAAACATCCATCAAGAGTGATCAGTTTATGACCTGTTACTTGAACTACTGAATGAACTAAAGTGGCTGGGGGCTACGCGCCGGACGAATTTCCGCCATTCGTCCGGCGCAACGACCTTGGTGCATCCAACAAACTCATAATGAAACATACGCTCGTTTATACTTAAATCTCTTCCTTACATTTCCCCTCGTGGGTAGCGCAGCGAACGTCCCTGGATTTTCAGTGTTTCTCTTATTTTGCTTTCAAACATTTTCTCACTAGTGCGTCGCATGCGCGGAGAGTTTTTACAAGATGTCTTATCACAAAGATTTAAGAACCACTGCTTTACGACATCTAAATTACTATACTTTTTATTTGCCAGGTTTGTTGTATTATATAACCTATTACAGCATAACTATCGTTTCATTTTCATGTCAATGGCATTTCCATATTTTTCTGGTCTTTGCATATAATGAATGACATTTCCAGTTGAATCGTTTTTTTATTTAACAAACTGAAAGCTTAACAATAATTTAATTTAATTTCTTCCTTAACCACATGCACCGGCAACTTTATGTCCTATTATGCACAGGCAAAATGCGTCTTACCGCTGAATGATGTTCATATCATTATTACATCTACTCTACGCTAGTTGCAAGTCATTTTTTTTTATATATTTCAATCAATAGCCGTTATGGAGTTTTTGTAAGCATAAGCACACTATACTCCAATGCGTCAACGAATATGGTCTCATTCTATAAACATAATCTGTCGATGCTCTCTCGAATAATCGATATGTAATGTGAGTAATGATAGTTTGCACCAAACTTTATATTGATTAGTTCGTTGACAAAATAACCAAAGAATATTTCACTGAAAAGAGATTTTTAATGTCTTCGTTGGCAGCGACACATTTCGCATGTTATTACAATCAGCTGTTGTGGGGCTTTATCTTATGGCATTATGGATTACAACCGATTGTATGTATTCATGCACCACGTGTCACGTCATTTGATAGCCCGGAATCTATATAGACGAGACACAATGAAAACGTATCGAACGCGCCACCTTCAGTTCCTTTATCCACAAATAAGACACATGCATAAATCAGCTTCTTCTTCATACACTTGGCAAAGAACAGGGGTTTTCTTAAATGAATAAAACAAAATTGATTACCTTAAGTCACAAAGCATATATCAACAACAAAAGGCTAATTTCCTACCAAACGTTTTCCGATCCGGGTGGCTAAAACAATTGCAACATATATATAACAGATAAGTAAACAGTCCACAATACGGACAAATACCTGCTGCTCTTACACGACGAATGCGTGATGCGAAAATGATCGAAAGGCAAACAACTAATAAAACTAGAATTAGGTTGGAAACCGAAGACTTATCGATCGAAGGTTAGGGGATCCCCCAAAACAGTGGTCTTACTCCATAGTGACACCGTGCGTCCCATCACTAATTAATTAATAACTCGCTAATTATACGACATAATCCATCCAAAATCGCTTTCGTGAGATATCGCGTGCATCTAACACACAGACAGACAGACAAATACCTATCAACATACTTACCGATCAAGATCGATAAGTAATTACTGATTTGCGCTACAGGCAAATGAAAAAAGGGTAATAATGGGTCTACAATGATTGGTTACAAAGCAGCGCACGATGCACTGCATACAGAGGCAAAATGTACGATAAAATTGTAAACAACGAGAGGCTGACCTTGTATGCTTCGAACAAATAACATGTAGAGACTTAATTGTCACTAGAGACTAAATGATGCTAATATCACAATAAATTATTACATATATTTTACACTTATCGTATGTAACTTCAACAAAAGCCGTTTTGGAGTTTCTGAGAGTTATTTCCAAAACCCTAACCCTAACACACTTATTATATCATATGTATATCTAATTGACTGTACATGCATATGACTTGGAAGTATTTGGACATCACCAAAATGGCTGTATTTGGATATTAATTGGCTGTATATGATTATGACCTTGGCTGTATATGGATATTTAGTTGGCGCTATATGTATATATATTTAGTTGGCGCTATATGTATATTTATGGCTGTATATGTATATCACGTTACCAACCCCACTCAAATAAAACGTTAAAACGGTTTGCTTGACTCGGACTCTCCTGTCAGTAAAATATTTATGGCCATTAGCTTTGTAGTGTTGGAAATCTGATTAAACCTAGATCTTCCAACCTGCATCATACTATATACAATAGCGGGAATGATTAGTCAACTAAACCAGGGGTGTGCAACCTTATTACAGGCGGGCCAAATATTGATAACTGGGTGAAACCGCGGGCCGCACCTTTTTTACCATAAGATTTCTAGCAGTTGCATGTACAAATATTTTGTTTATTGATCTTATTACATGCGTTGTTTGCTTCGCACAAGCTAAGCTGTTCGGGCATTGTAACTTAATAGCCATAGATAATAAATTGGACTTCGTTATAGGCTTTGCAAAGCAGAAGCAGATACTTTCTAAAATTTTGAAGGGGCAAAATTGAATCGTCAACCAAGACACGCGGTGTCGAGTTGGCACATTGTTACGTTACAATAACCGTTCGAATTTGTCAATCCCTCAAGATTTTAGAATGTCATTTCGATATTTGCGCGTCATTAAATTGAACTCTTGAATTCAATGATATTTTTCCCACAGCTCTTGCTAACATATAAAAACTACAGATTTGTCGATAGTATTTTTCTGTCGTTTCAACTACCAATTTTTCAGCTTTTTGGAGTTTTTATCC
This sequence comes from Styela clava, assembly GCF_964204865.1. Classification (NCBI taxonomy): domain Eukaryota; kingdom Metazoa; phylum Chordata; class Ascidiacea; order Stolidobranchia; family Styelidae; genus Styela; species Styela clava. Next base: position 23,382,596 of record NC_135258.1, on the reverse strand, counting down.
ATTGCGAAAACAAGACAGACGCAGTAAAAAGAGTATAAGTATTCAAGTATAAGTATCAACTTCATAAATATCACATTCCACTGTAAGTGAAGAAAATATTGTTCGTATGAAATTCGGACGCTTAATTCACAAACGGTGATGATGAATACAAAGTCGACGAAAAAGATAAAATCAGAATAAAATATCTCGAGTCCTGAATTTACTCCTTAGTAGTTGTCCTTGACATAGGCTACGTCACCGATGTGAATAGTTCTGGCAGATATATAAAACCAAACTTCGACATCCCCTTTATGTAAGAATTGTCAATTGAAAAAGAATAAACGGGCAGTAATTTAAATTACAAACATCAGGATGGCGAGCGTCTTGGTTTTCTAAAAATATTCGGTATTCGATAAAAATATTTGAATTATTCGGGGCGATAAATATATTTGCGATTGAGCAACTTTTACGGTGAAATACATGGTCGTCGTAACACCGCTGCAATGTAACTTGGTAAAAACTTTATTTAATTTAGTGAAAATATGATATGATGCGTGCTAGAGTAAGCGATTATTCCACATCTCAAGCACCGAATACGGTTATATTTTTTGTCGTTTTTGCGGTAAGAAAATCTTATTTTAATGAGTGTTCTAACTTCATTCGTAAAAAAACATTACAGTATAGTAACGGCAATGATCTTGGCCATCAAATCATGCTCGAGTTTTGCATAAAACTCATAACGTGAAAATTTACGCCAAGTGGTGAAAATTGTTTATAACAATTTAAAACCTAGTTAGTTAGTTTAGAGATAATAGTTAATTGTCGTTTGTTCACTATAGTTTTTTCACCTTTTCGACAATAACACTATTGAATGGATTTGGCAATGGAAGAAAAATAAAAACGTTTGCAACATAGTAGGGTGTAACGCAGGATGAACAGGCAATACGGAATCGCAGGATTGGCGGTGCCTGTGAAGACTACGTATTACTCGTCCAGCCGGAATTTGAATAACTCTCACATACCAGATCAAACTCGATTAAAAACTCGTTTTGCGGGCCGCATATCATTCAATATTGGCACTTCTCCGCGGGCCGCACAATTTTGCCTTGCGGGCCGCGTTTGGCCCGCGGGCCGCAGTTTGCACACCCCTGAACTAAACCATACCACAATGGGTGTGGTAAGGTGACAATCTCTTCAGAGAATGTATACCATAAATTGACTGTCGGCACGTCCTGGGCATGAAGGCATGGGGTTAGGTTTTAGGCATGTCTCTTCTGATCCGCAAATAATAATAAAAAAATGGGGTAATCACACAAACCCAAAAATCGACCCTGCCTGGAAGATCAATCCAAGATATTCACAACAACCTGGATAGTGTAATCAGGTTTCCCCATGAAAAAATATCCCATCTTGCATAATGACCGTGGACCGATTCAAAGCATTTGACACGGTCGACCACCAGTTTCTTTTTAATCTCTTGGAAACGGTGGGAGTGACTGATAAAACACCTAACTGATCAAAGGCATGTATACAAATATTGTCAGCATCGTAGACGTAAATGTTGCATTCACGGTTGATATCCAGATCATGCGTGGGATAAGGCAGGGTTGACCCTCAGCATGCTCCGTTGGCAAGGCTTTTTCTCGCAAATGAACGCATAAAAGGAGTTAGGCTGGGGAAGAAGGAGAAAAAATATCCCGTTTTTCACTAGAGCACATTTTTATTATGCGGTAATTGTAACCGAAGTCAGTTTAATCCGACGTGTCCCACGAATCTGAGCCACTACCTACATCTCCCAAAATAAAAATAAATCCTTGTAGTTCAAACGCGCGAGAAACACCACTTACGGTATGTATACTATCTATCGAAAGATTTTATAGTCTCTTTGCATCAACACTGGCGACGATTCACTGAGGAAAATTATAGAAAGGAATTTGCAGCCCAAATTTCCAATTTAATTTCAATCTGATTATTATCTTTGTATCGGTTTTGATTGTCCTCATCGCCATCGTAAAATCAAAAAATGAACAATGTCTTTATGGCTGTAATATATATGTAATGTAACATACAATGGCTCTGATTAGACATTGGACGATCGCAGCAATATATATCGTGCACCGCAGCTGGGTATTTTCAAATGCGGCAAGGAAAAAGTGTGCGACCCGCGGAGGAGTGTCAATTTTGAATGAGGTAAGGCCCGCGAAACAAGTTTTTTCAGGTTGGTTCAAGGTCGCGAGGTTGAAGGACCGCAAAAACTTATAAGGAAGTCTCGCGGGCCGTAATCAGAAAAAACCCAGAAGTGATCGCGAGTTCACTCACTTTAAATATACTTAAGAATGAGAGTTTATTGTTCTGATCAGTTTTTAAAGGAAACTGCAGTTCTTTTAAAATTGCTTCCCGAGAAATACCGTGGTATTTGTTGTGGGTGAGGAAATACGATGCCTCCCAGTTTACTTTGGTCACCCTTTTTCTACACTCATTGTATGATGCATTTATTACTTGTAGGGTGAGTAGGCCTAGTGCTACCGTCAAAAAACAACCAAGTACGTCTAAGTTGGGACCTCCAACCCAGATAAAAAAAAAATCGCATCGTGCGGCGCTAGGTTAGTCTAATCTAAAACGTACGAGTATCTTTTAATATAGTTTAATCTTTATAGGCGCGGCGGTGTGGCTCAACGGGCTCTTCGCCGTCGTTGGGTGGTTCACGTAACCGCTGGTCGGTTACGGCTTCCTCCACCACCAAGTCCATGCTTCCGAACAAACAATACAGTAAAACTAATCCCATACCCGACTTGGAATGGTAACCGGACGAGAGGCCGTGGTTCGCCATATGGATAAGCCGTCTTATCGGCTTTCCTCTCTCCCCGGGATAAATATGTAAATCCTATCCTATCCTATAACGTGCGAGTATTTAATTCCAATCCCTTCGTGCTGCAAAGCCTGTATATATACCTGAATTCAATTATGCGGTTTCACCCATCCCTCCTGTAGCCTATTAAAGGTTGCACAACCCTTGGGTATGGGACTCGGTGTCTCGAAAATGTCGTGTTCCACTCGTTCTGCGCTGGTGGGGCACGTAAAACAAGTGGGACTGGGGCAAGACATTTTTGAGACGCCCGTTTGGGATTAGTTAGCCAGTTGCTTTTTTCAGATGCATGGACTCAGTATGTTCCCCAGCTTTTCATTTTAGGGGGGTGTTTTGAAATTTCGGGGTGGTAAATATTTTGTAAATCATAAAAATTGGTTATGTATTTGGCAAACGATCTACACCAAGGGGGCCAGAAGTTGATTAATCGCGGACCAAAAATTAAAGCAGAAGAATATTCGCCGTCCAGAAAAGGGGAGCGGCAAAAAGGTCGCAACGGCACGTCTGGGGTTCAGGGCGCGCTCAAGCGCCCGGGAAAATTTTGAAACATAGGCACCAAAATAGGCTGCAAGATTGATTTTAGATACACCTAGCATCGCAGTTTGTTATGTAATAAAATTAATAACTATAATAGTTAGGTGATAAGAATACCCGAGGAATAAATAACAAGCACTTCCAACAATAAATTTGCAATCTAGTATGCGGCCCGTATAAATGCCTATTTGTGGCTTGTTTTGTTACACAAAAAAACATCCCAAGTATACATATAAAAAAAAACGAAATGCCAACATAAATAGGTTTATTTAACTTTATATGACTTTCAAAACTTGCAGCATATATAGTTTAACCAAATATTTACGGTTTAACTATTTCAATTAAGTTCGGCGGTAGTTTGGATTTCTGCCCATTGACAAATCACCCTTGCCTACTATGTCTCTTTAACTAATATCCCAGAATGAAACGAATAGATTTCTCCCAAAGTGATTTAATCCAGATATCAGTAAGACAAAGTGACCTGACAAACAATAAAGATGAATATTAAAATGAGTACAGGCAACCAGGCACAATACAAAGCAAGAATATACCAATTCACTTACATTTAAATGAGGCTTTGTCAGAACAGATTATCCCAATGTAAGAAACTTATGAAATAGATTATTCATACCCAATGACTATAGCACCATTAACAAGCTTATGAGAACAGATCTAAAGACAGACTAAAGCTCTAGACAGTTAACCATAACAAGAAGTAATCAAGTAATCAGCCAATAATCGCGATGCAGTGAACCATACGTAAACACACCAAAAGTAAGTAGAACCAAGATAAATCGGTCAAATGTTCAAACCATCTGAACTGGGCATAATGTTGTGGACCAGTGCTTTTTTCCATAAACCTCTTGGTGCACTTCCGCCTTTAAATCCAGGTTGAAGAATTAATACGTAATCTCCAACTTGAAGATTGCGTCTTGTTCGAAACCATTTGTTAGCAAGTAATAGCTGAGGCGGTATGTGTTTCATCCATGTTTTCCAGAACACTTCAACTCTGTTTTCTGCCACTTTTAGCATGTCTCGTGGATTGAATCTCTCTTCTTGTGTAGTTTGAGGGACTACCTGCTTTGCATATGGATGTAAAAGAGTATTGCCAGTAATACAATTATATTCCAAAGGGTTTCCATCTGGGAAAAGTGGTCGACTATTGATGATATAAGTAATTTCGTTGAGAACAGTTGTCCATTCTTCGTAGGTCATAAGAGCCCTGCTGTAATTCACCACTGATGCATCGAGTGCTTTGCGAACCGAGTTGATAAGCGATTCTACTACTCCATTCATATGTGACGCGTAAGGCACATTATATTTCCAATCAAATTTCGTTTGATTCTCTGCCATCTCATGTTGAATCAACTGAAAATTCCATTTCTCGATCCATTCCTTGATAGGCGCTTGACTAGCTTGAAATGTAGTACCTCCGTCGGAAAATACAAATGCAGGATGAATTCCCCTTATATATAGATACAAATCGTCTCCATGCCCGAAGAAACGAATTAGTATCCAGAGCCAGACACAGTTCCAGATGAATACAACGAGTGGTTGCACATGTAATAATTAAAACAGACGCGTTGATAACTACATTTCGAGATTGCTTTACTTTCAAGTATCCGAAAAAATCCATTGCTACAGAATTGAATGGTGCCATCTGTGGTTGCATTCGAAATGAAGGAAGTTCTCCCATGCGTTGCTGTAGCAACTTTCTACGACGAATTCTGCAAAATATACACATTGATGCTATTGATTTTAAGAGTATTCTTTCACCAATAAGAACAATACCGTCATTCTTCATATTTGCCCATATAACTCGATACCCTTGATGTAAAAACTTTTTATGATAGAACACTCCAAGAAGACGAACGAGGGAATGTTTGCCCGGAAGCACGACTGGATGCTTCATTTCCATATATAAATCAGTTCTATTCAGTCTTCCACCAATACGAAGAATTCCGTGAGAATCGAATAACAAGTCTAATTTCCATAGAGTTTTGACAGCTTTCCCAAATTCATCAATCATAGATTTTTGACAAATTCTGAATATACACAATTTTGCTTTCTCTATGTATTGTACGACATCGACAGGTTTAAATTCCAAATTGACAAATGATTTTTGCTGAAATGCACCCTTCATCCAAGCTGTCGCTCTTAGCAAGTCTTGCCATGAAGAAAAATGAGCCGCTAAATCATTATCATTTTGATAAGGCAAATCTGCTTTAACGACGTTGAATTGTCTTTTTCCGCGATATGCTTTTGACTTAGTTGGTGGTTTTTCTTCCAATATTTCTTGACGTAATTCATCTAATTTTAAGTCATCATCATTCGGCCAATATTCCATTGGTTGTCTTAGAAATTCAGGTCCTTCATGCCAAATTGTAAGCTTCTCGCAGGAAATAGGTTTTGTTAAACAATCTGCAGCATTAAGAAGACTTGGAATGAATTTGACTTCTTTTGTTAGATTCTTATGTGTATCTTAAAATTCTTGTACTCTTGAAGCAACGAATGGTTTGAATTTTCCAGATTGGGAGTTCAACCAATAAATAACAACTTTGCTGTCTATCCAGAAATATTTGAATGCAATATTGTACGGTAGTGCTCTACTTATTCCATGCACCAATCTGCTCATGCCTATTGCTCCCATTAGCTCCTTTCTTGGAGTACTTTTGTGTTTGAGTGGCGCCACAAATCCTTTTGCTGCAACGAATGTTAGCTTAACTCCACCTGTTGTAGGCCACCGTAAGAACACACAAGTGCCATAGGCTAAATCTCCACCGTCTGAAAATGCGTGCAGTCGAGGAGGTCCAGTTGTGTTTTCAGGTTTCAGACATCTTGGAGTTGAAACTTGAGCTAACTTGGACATTTCTTGAACATTGTTATACCAGCATTTGACCACATCATCTGGCAAAGTTTGGTCCCAGCTAAATCCATCTGCCCCGATCTTTTGAAGATCTATTCTATACTCCATTGTGACTGGGAGTAAATAACCCAGAGGGTCCCACAATTTCATTACACATGCTAATGCTTTTCTTTTAGAAAATCCTGTTTGCATGAAAGAAATGTCTTTGAATTTTGAACTGAAACTGTCATCAGTTTTATTCCAGGAATGACCAAGTACATCAACAACTTTTTCACCAGGATTTTGATCTACTTCAGGATGGTTTGAGTTCCAAATCTTTATAGAGAATTTTCCACGAATAAGTATTTGATCAACATCATTGATAACCTTGTTTGCAAGAATGTGATTCGAAACAGAATGACTGACATCATCAATGTATGTATCTTTGTCCAATACAACAGCTCCAAGAGGATGATCTTTTCGAAATATATCGGCTAAAAATTTAATTGTAAAACATGCCAAGTCAGGACTAGATTTATCTCCGAACATAACCCGAAGCCATTGAAAGATTGTTGGTTGCAACGATGAATCACCATAGCGCCAAAGGAAACGATGAAATTTCTGATTGACTTCTGCCATTTGAATTTGATTAAACATTTTTGATATATCACCAGCAATAGCCACACTATCAGCTCGCCATGTCATGAAACATCTGAACAAAGAATCCGCAAAGCTGGGGCCTTTCTCTAAACCATCATTGAGACATATGCCCTTAAAAGGACACGCAGAATCGAATACTATTCTTAATTTTGTTGAGGTTTTATCCGGACGTTCTACGATACGATGATTGAGGTACCACGCATTTTCAACTTTAGCCGTTTTCGTTTCAACCGGTGTTAGTCGTCGTACTACGCCTCGCTCAAGCAGATTTTTAATCTCCATATTATACTCTTCCGTTTTTCCTTTTCTGCACAATTCTTGTTCCCGTTTTTTCATTTGTTCATACGCCTTCTCAAAATTGTTGTGCAATTTTTCTGGGAAACCAGGTTTCCATGGCATTTTGACACAAACTCGGCCATCATCACTAATATTGGTTGTCGCTTTTACATGTTTGATAAATGCTGATTCTGCAATTTCTGAGTTGGAACAAACTCACAAAGTTGTGGGTTGCACTCCAAGAACTTCACCATGGAAAAACTTGCGCAACTCTTCATTTTCTAATGATGAAAAACTATTAATATTTGCCACATGATTGAAAGATCGTTGCGGTGCTTGAATAATGCCTCCATATAGATAGCATCCAAGAGATGTGAAAGCTGCTGAAGGATGATTATCGGGATCAATTGGCGAACGTAACGAATGCGTTGTTTGAATTAAAGGTGCATAATCTCTACCAACAAGTACATCGACTGTTTTTTGCCCAACTGGTATTTTATCCTGAATTCTTCTTAGATAATCAAACTGTTTAAAAATAGATGGCGGAATTGGTGTAACATCGTGACAAGGTTTTCTCACAGCCGTAACTCTGATATCAAATATCTGGTCTCGTGAAAGAGGTCTAATTTTTAAATTATAATCTTCAGAAGGTTCTTCATGAATGGCTCCTCCTGCGACACCAAACCGAATTGTTCCATGACCTATTGCCTTTTGTTTCAATGATTTTACAAAATTACGTCTTACCAAAGAATGGTTACTGCCACCATCAAGAAAGAAATTTGCCTTGATCCATGTTTTGTCACTCGCCTGCACTTCTGCAACAAGTAATGGAGAATAATCCAAATTAAAAGCGCTCAATTGTGTTGAATGCATCTGAGATTGGTTGAATACTGCTGCATTAGAGTGAATATGTTGACTTTCCAAATTCGAATCGTTTATACCAGAATTTCTCATTGTATTGTAATTTCCCTGTACTTTTCCGGGACATAATGACCAATGATGCGGTCTTTGGTTACAATTTACACAGCTATCGGCTGTTGTTCTTGCACAATTTCTTGCAAAGTGAGTTCCTAGACATATAAAACATCTTCGATCATCTGCTATAAAGTTTTTTTCTTTCAGGAATTGATAGGTTTTGATATTTGTTGCAGTCTATAAGGCGGTGCTGAATTCCACATTCAAAAATACAAGTGACTGTCCTTTGACGTGGCTGAACTGAACCCATGTTATCATTCTCGTCTGTAGTATGATTAACCGTATTGAAATTAGATCTTGGCGACTGGTTTTGTCTCGGTCGAAACCTCATATTCTCGGTTTGATTGATAAAGTTACCAGATATTTCCAACGCTGTAGCTTCAGATCTCAGAAAATTCGTTATAGATTCCAAGTTATGATTACCTTTGCTGGAACTATTATATCGCAGTGCAGTGTCTGCATCTAGACACTCTAATGCTCTATTGACAGAAATAACCGAGTTTGCATCCTGTTTTAACCCAAGATCTTCCATACGTCGGCAGAAGAGAGAAATTTCGTGAGTTAGTCGCCTAAGGTTCGCTGGATTACGAGAGGTCTTATATAAAGGTTTTATTTGCTCGTATTGCTTGATTACTTCACGTTGAACTACTGATTTAGGAATACGCTCTTCCAGGCGTTCCCATACACTTGAAATTGATTTACAGTCACATATCATTGTTTGATAATCGTTTGGCATTGCACCATTGCGTAACAGTCATGAAATTTGCACTAAATCATCCGTAATTCTTGCATGGTGCATTATATGTGTAAAACGTTCTTTCCAGGTATAAAAGTCTACTTTTTGTCCGTTCCAGCATGGCGGATGCATACCACATAACTTAATCATAGGAGGATCATTATTATAATTGTTTTGAGTGGTTACAAGAGATGATATCTCCGGCTTTATATCTAGTTTGTCTTCATATTTCTCAAAATCGATTGCAATCTTGTTTTCCACACGTAAAATTTCTTCACTAAATTTGGATATAACGGGTTTTTCCTCACTTTGTGTAGTACTGTCTTCTTCAATTAGAGCCAATTCCATAGTATCAATTAGACAGACCAAAAATGCTATTTTATCGTTAGCATCATGAAACAGTATTTTGACCTTTTCAAAATCTCTTCTTTCCAGAGAGTGCTCAAATCGTGTTAAAATTCTTTCCAAATTTACTTTTGAGTACCGGAAACTTACTCTTGAGTTGTTTGAAATTCTGACCTTGAAAATATTCTGACATTGTTAGTTGGCATTCTTGCTTTGATGTATTGCTGAATCCTCGAAAGGTTGAAGAAGAACTGCTTGATTCAGACTCCAGTTTGTAGGTGTAGGTGCAGTATCATTAAATGTCACTAGTTTGGATTTCTGCCCATTGACAAATCACCCTTGCCTACTATGTCTCTTTAACTAATATCCCAAAATGAAACGAATAGATTTCTCCCAAAGTGATTTAATCCAGATATCAGTAAGACAAAGTGACCTGACAAACAATAAAGATGAATATTAAAATGAGTACAGGCAACCAGGCACAATACAAAGCAAGAATATACCAATTCACTTACATTTAAATGAGGCTTTGTCAGAACAGATTATCCCAATGTAAGGAACTTATGAAATAGATTATTCATACCCAATGACTATAGCACCATTAACAAGCTTATGAGAACAGATCTAAAGACAGACTAAAGCTCTAGACAGTTAACCATAACAAGAAGTAATCAAGTAATCAGCCAATAATCGCGATGCAGTGAACTATACGTAAACACACCAAAAGTAAGTAGTACCAAGATAAATCAGTCAAATGTTCAAACCAGGCGGGCATTTTAAGTCGTTACGCGGGACGTAATTGCCCCACTGTTTGGGAACCCCTGATCTACACTGATAAATATGCCATATATATTCTATATAATTAATTAAATACAACCGAGTTGGGAATTACAGAATGGAATCGCACCTCAAAATTAGTTGGGGTGTTTGAAAAATAGGGTGTGTGTGTGTGTGTGTGTTCACCCCCTATAGCGGGGGGAGGGGGGTGTAAGGAAATCGCTGCATGGACTTGATGGTGGAGGATGTTTTAGCATGGTGCTACTGATACCGCAATACATGCATAGCAATCGGTTACACGTTGACGGAAATAGAGATGTTTTCGGAAGACCGACAAATCGATACAGATTAAGGAACATACGGTACCCTACCTCAATCAAAGTTAGGATGCGACAAAAACAAGTTCTAGTATGTAGGCTATACAAGCTAATTTCAAGCGCGGAAGCGAGGATCGTCGATTCGAGTTACCGGTACTGAATTCTGGAATTATAGGACAGTATAAGCAAGTCACAGCAGTTCAGGCAATCTTGGACATTTTTAATATATTATATGACATTATAATTTATCATGTTCTTATTGATAGAATTCACTGCAATAAGGTGGATAGGTAGGAACGCTTCTAAAACAATAACCGGTACCGTACCGGTACGTGGTACCGTACCGGTATGGGGTCTGGTACGGTACCGGTATAGTTTAGTACCCACATGCACTTCTAGTTGGCCTGGCTCAACTATTTTTGCATATGTCAATCCTAACCTCTACCTGACTACGTCACCGAAAAATTAGGTCATTTCGACGTCACAGTGGCGTAATAAGGCCCACCAAAGCATGCGGAAGGTAGTCCAAAACGCGCAGACGATCATCCGAAATCGAGCAAGCTATTTCTCTCGTTTTTTCGTCACAACGATCCCGATAGGAGAGAGATCGCCGACGTTAAGCGAGTTCGTTATCAGCGGCGCAGATGCCATTTCGGGCGATCGTAATTATACTTTGACAAGCCCTATGACGTGATGATGACGTCGTAGTGACGTAATTTTTGGATGGCATACGGTAGTCAGGTGGGGGTTAGGAATAGCATATGCAAAATTCGTTATGCTATGCCCACTGGAAGTACGGTACTTGTGGTAGACTACCGGTACCAAACTATACTAGACCCCCAGGCATGCAGGTACAGAGGTATGCTCGTAAACTAAGTTGTACTTGTTACCCATTCAGGCTGGCTGCATTGAATTGAAGACTAATTACAGAATTAATTGTCCTGACTGCGACTGACCTTCAAAAATAATTTCTCATGTTATGTCTGATACAGATGTAGAAAGCACTATGAGAATAAATTGTGAGAAAGTTTGGCTATAGGTCAAGCAATAAGCTCACGGTACTACGGTATCTGATTATGGTACAATCTGACAATAGACAGATAGAATGGGAAGATCATTTGGCGCGGCAGTGTGGCTCAACGGGCTAAGCGTTAGGAATACGCTCGCCACCACACCTCTAATTGATCTGCGTGGGTTCGCATCCCATGCAGGGATGGTTATGTGCGAGAGGATTGCTGGACTCCTCGCCGTCGTTGGGTGGTTCACATAACCGCTGAACTTCTAACTATTATACATGTGTCCATCTGCCCATTCACGAAGTACATTGTTAATGCTGAATATCTTTTGCTCTTTATACCTAACAGTCGGTTACGGCTTCCTCCACCACCAAGTCCATGATTCCGAAAACAAACAATCTAACTAATCCCATACCCGACTTGGAATGGTAACCGGACGAGAGGTCGTGGTTCGCCATATGGATAAGCCATCTTATTGGCTTTCCTCTCCCCCCCCCCCCCGGGATAAATATGTAAATCCTATCCTATCATTGATAACCTGTTTACAGTACGGAATGTCTGAATGTGTATGGAAACTATTCACTGCAACAATACTACAATATGGCACTGTTCTCCGATTCCAAGAATGGCCCCAACATTAAAATACATTAATTATAATAGTGAGTGCAAACTCTTCCTTCACTAGATACAAACAGGCATTGCACAACAAAACAAAAACACAATTTTGGTCATGTGCCTGCGACGCAGATCACAAAAGATTTAATTTATTTTCGAGACAGCGTGGCACAATCTCATGTTGTGCCAAGCGTCCTAGTTTCAGACACAAATAGAGTGTTTGTTTCATTGAACCAAATGTCAGAATGTTGGGACATCTTGGAATCGGAAAACTGTGCCCTATTGTACTATGGGAAATAATCTAAATTTTTTATGACGTATTCATCCTTGAATGCGGTACATAAAAAAGAATCGTAGACAGATACGATATTAATTCATGCTGAGAATGATAAATTTCTAATTGATAAAATTGGTAAGTGAACATTTGGTTTCTTTCTATAGTAAACAATTTGATTTGAAATCCATCTGCTTAATTGTCATTAAATGTGATCATATTACTGTATTATGAAAAGAATGAAATGAACTGTATGTATTCAAATAAAATATAACCAGAAACATAGACAATTTCGTGGCTCGCATGAGGATGGCACATCTTATCAATACAGTAATATGTAATAAGTTTCATCCAAATCAAATGTGCAATGTAGTGTGACTTTTGTTGGGTTATTCAGACTCTTTCGCTAATTGATATAATGCACCCATTCATTTTCGCTTGCTAACTTTTTAAACAGTTTTTTGTAGTGCACGATGCGTGGCAAGTAGTATTTAATGTACTCATTTTGAAATTTAATGTGTCTAGTTATCTGAAAATTATCAGTTCGAAATATCAATTAAATGGCGATGAAAAGTCCTACAAGAACCAAGCAATCTCATAGAGAGGTATTTATTGGATTTTTCTTTGGTCTGACCTATAGTTAAAATATGGTATCTGAGTAGTGGATCATAAAACTTGAAATTTGTTTTAGTGAGGCATGAGTGCTTTTCTCTTAATACAGTAATAATATGAATTGTTAATGAATGGCCTTTGGGGGGTTGTCAGTTGTAAACAAAATCAATAGAAGTACTTGTGATACTAAACTACACTAGACCCCATAATTTAATATATTTCAGTGGCAGAGTACCGTATATGCTCGTTTTTTTAGGGCCCGTTTGAAAAGCCGCCCATGTGAACAGAACATAAAAATAAATAAGGGCCGGTGCTTGAATGTAAAAGCTGATTTTTCAGTGGTAGAGAATGAGAATGAGTGGTAGAGATGTAAAAGCTGATTTTTCAGTGGTAGAGAACAATAGGAAATAAGAAGCGCTTTTGTCACAACGCTGTTGAATTTTAAGCACCTGTAGATAACACTCACGCCTTAGGCGTCCAAGTACATAACAGATAGCATTGATTACGTAACACCATGGTTCTCAAACTGGGCGTCGCGACGCCCAAGTGCGTCGTTTCAATATTGATAGGGCGTCACAAGACTTTTCTTCTTTTGCGGATTTGTACCTGCGGTGCGTAGAAAAAGTCAAAATTTTCATTATTCTCGTTTGAATCATACTGGAACTGGAAATAACAATGTATTAATTATTGTAACGATCGAAAATAACGAGCGCCCGTCTTGAATAAGGGCCGGTTTGGATAAGGGCCCGGTTAGTGAGTTGGTTGAAAAAAATACGGGCCCGGGCTACAAAACGAGCAAATACGGTATGTTTGTTTTCATGATTTACAAATCTTGAAAGGGTGGCACTTGTCATGTTTGTTTACTCAATTTATAAAGTTTTGATAAGTACTGAACTATATGTGTATGTGAAGAATTCAAAATATAACACTCAGTGATGACCCACATGAAGTGTAGGCTACTCAATATAGTGAATGCTCGACTCAGTGATAATTTAGAACAGTGGTTTCGAACCTTTCAAGAAATAAATTCGAGGAAATCTTACAACCCTTGGTATTATCAAATAGTATTGAATGGCATGTAGTGCTTCTATGGCCAGCTTCGTCCCCGATCCAAGCTGGAACAATAAATTAGTAAATTAATTATTTCTGCTGTATCCAAGAAAATGGCCACCAGACGAAGGATCATGGTTCGCCATGTGATTGAGTCAGCTTAACTGCTTTTGTCTCCCCTAGAATAAATATAAACGAATGGTTTTCTATTCCTATTCAAAGATGCTTGATCCTCAGTCTCCAGGAAGTCATTCAGGTGTTGATATCGAAGCTGAGCTGGGAATACATCCTGTTAGAAGGCCAACAGGAATTGATCAAGATGTCAATGAGCTAGGACAGCAGAAACGAGTTTCATCTGTATTAACTAGTCCGGTAAATTTACTTATTTTTAGTTGCTATGTGACCTTTATTTTGTATCAAATTGTAGTGAAGATAACTTAGTTTCTTGTGATAATCTATATTTTATTCAAGTTTTTTAGTTTGTTTGGGTTTATTTTTTATTAAAGAGCTAACATCGGAGTTTTCATTCAAGTCTTTAATGTGCAATCCATTCTCATTTTGTTTCTCTTTTAAGTATTATTATACAAGATCCAACTATGAAATCAAAGTAATATAGATTGAGGGTTAAGTTTTTTAGATATATATGGTTTTCGCTTAATTTACGCATGATCTCACGATTATGACTTTGTAAATGTTAACAGTGAATATTCATAGCGAGTGTCAATATTAGCTCACGTAATAATTGAACTGTGTTATAATTTTCTTCAATAGGTGTTCAAAGAAGAACTTGAAACTGTAGTGACTGACTTATTGCGTTCTGGTGATGGTGGAGGTCACGTAATTGCCAAGGAAATTGCAAATATGTTGTCGCCGATGAGCAGATCTCAATATAGTCTGGGTAATTTATTTAATTATATATCAGTTCATGCATGGTTTTAGCCATTAGGGCTATTGCTGTTAGTGCTTCTTGATGCTATGTCATCCAATCCTGCCTTGATATATAAACCAAGAAATTTTTCGATATCTCTATTAAAGGAAAGATTGATTAACAATAGTATTTCCCAGAAAAAGACTAACAAATATTAACAGCTATACTGACTGCTTTCTATTTGTAATTGTTATTTTAGCATACTTTTAAAACATCCTAAATTGAAACTACAAAATATTATTCTGCTTAAAACATAATTTGTCTTACAAAATCTTTTGTACCGCTCAGTCTCGGCTCACTATTTTTAATGGTCGTGCAATAAAAACTCCCCTTCTAAAACACAGTTGGGTATTGCACAGGCGCTAATAAGCAGGCTTTCCTCCATGCCAGTTTAGAATTTAGATGTTTTGCAAGTTGTTACATCACTACTAAGTTTATTATTCAGTTTCTTTATTGGAGTAAATTTTGTTCAACTTGCTTTGTAAAACCAATTCCTAATATGTTTTATGATTAAACGCAGTGTTTGAACCGGTGCTGCTATGCATTACATATTTACAATATTTAAAGTTTATGTTCTTTGCTCAGCTGTTCTGCTAGTAATTGTTGGTATAAATCAATCTATTCGAAGTTTTCACTTGTTTCTTCTATTACTTGTACAGGTGATGGAGTTTTCAATATGAAAACAGGTGACAATGATATTGTGTCATGTCATAATTTATTGCAATTTTGGGTTTTGCTTGCTCCAGCATTGCTATAGTAACTGGCTGTAGTATATATATTATATATTCACATAATTAAATAGTTCGATCAGTTATGTTCAATTGCATGCTCGATTCAATCAGAAGATATTAATAATAGTAACACTATTGTTAATTTTCAATGTCGTAAATAATAAATATTTGTAATACATCATAGTTCATGTAACTTGTTCCACATCCTCTTGTTAATCCAACAAGGTACAGTGCAATGTCAAACTTTGGTTCTCTGATCCTACGTACGTAGACTACAATATACCTGTTTTTTGGATATTTCACAGATGGCACAACTATGGCCTGGTTTATGTTGAGGCCTCTTGCATCTTGATATAATTGATTTATGCAGTTTATCATGCAGCTATTATAGTAATTAAATATTCATGTCAAAGCCATCTAGCATGGCATGCAAAATCAATTTTTTCAATTGCTTAATTGCTACTTGTCACGACAATAAAAATTGATGTGGCATTCTAAATGAGTTTCCATTTATATAATTTAATAACAGTCATATAATGAGTACCGTAGTTATCTTTGCTTGGTATACTACTGAACTACTTCCATTGATTGAACTAATATTCTTTCGAAGTGATTTGATCGAGATTTGTTGTTGGAAAGTTATACAATTGTAAAGGGAACATTATAATGTATGGGAACACTAAAGTTCAAGAAAAATGAATGCAGCAGATGCTGATGCATGATTGATTTTTTAATTGCAATGTTCATTCACTTACTGGCTGTCACTTCCTAATCAGGAATGGCCAATACCGAATAATTCACTATTTCAAATACATTCGAAAATATTATTTTCAAATATAAAATAGTCATTATATTTGAAAATAAACTACAGAGTAAAGTAACAGAAGCTTTTCTTAGTTTAAGAAGGAATTTGCATACATTGAACAATGGAATAACTGTTATCTACAACTAGCTATTTACCAGTAATTTTATGTCGGCAGATTGCCGTGGTAGTTTAGAGTAGTAAAGTAATGCCTTTATTTTTTTGTGAGTATGAAAATACGAATCAAAAATTAATTATAATCGCACAGTATACAACACATTTCATGTCCACAGGTTACCGTGGTATTTTAGAATAGTAATGCTTTTTTTCGTAAATACGAAAATACGAATCAAAAAATAATTATTTGTTCACTAAACATTTTATATCCACAGATTGTTGTGGTATTTTAGAATAGTAGCCTAATGCTTTTTTTTGTAAGTCGACGCAACCATGAGTTACATCGAACATGAATTAACATTAATATTATAACTATCATTATTCAAATCATTTGCCAAAAAACAGGAAAAGTATAAATTATCTATTTCTTAATAAATCAACTTTTTTTTCTGACTGGTGACAATTCATTTGGTATCATAATTCTTAACAAAGCGCATGACCACACCTTTTTTAATATCTGACTATGGCTAGGACAAACAGACAAAGTTTTCTGATAAATAAACTTAACGGTAAACTCCATTTTCAATAATATGCTTCAACCAGGGATATTAAATATCGCATTTTCACTATTTCGAGTACCAATACTTTTATTTTTTTGTATGTACTGAAATAAGAATAAAAAATCAATGCTAATCCAGCAGTTTACCACACATTTCATGTCTACAGATTGCCATGGTATTTTAGATTGATAGGCTAATACCTTTATTTTTTCAGAATTCTCAATGCAACCATTAGTTACATTGAACAGAATTAAATTGATGCTGCATTTTAAATGCTGGTATCGGTCACGGATTTGAATATTTTGTGTAACAGAAAATCATCCTAGTTAAAAGTCGATACTTTTAAATATTATTATCAAAATTATTTGCCTAAAATCAGAAAAAAGTATGAATTATTTTTCTTAATAAATCAACTTGTTTTTTTCCGACTTGCGACAATTTATTGGGTATCGTGACAATTGCCGCTATATTGCAATTTTTCGACGTAATGGAAACGAATGTGTAAATTAGAAGGGAATGGCGGCAGTACTCATAAACTCAATAAACAAAGGTGCTGCAACAATAGGCGGCGCATTCGCGCACAGAGCATAACAATCTTAAGTGCCGATTCTATTTCATTGCCATTACAATATGTAACAAATCGCAGAAAATTGTTTGAAGCTTTTCCTTGAAAACAAAGCACCTTGCTGATGACAAAAAATGACTATTATTAGAAAATTAGCCGGAAAGTATTCAAGTACATTGATATTCGAATATTTGATTCGCTTTGGACAACCCTGTTCTTAATAATATCAATAAAGAATGAAACATCTCTGATATTAATAGTTGTTCAAATATTTTCTACAACAATGAACTTTGTTCTTGCCTATTTAATAGGCATACATTTTAAGGGATTTTCCCATTGTTCATTTGGAATAATAAAATATTCCATTAGCATTTGTAGTAGTATATAACGTATGACAAAGTTTACGTACTGAAATTTTGTATTTCTTACCATACTCTGTGTTACCGATTTGTTCCAACTAACATTTATGTCATGGTGCTAGCAATCAATGTTGTACATTGTGATATTAGTAAACATTCACAATTTTGAATGCAGTTTTATTTATATTATTGAGAGCTGCTTTATGCTACCAAACAAATATTGCAATATTTTTTAATTGGTCTCACTACTATGTTTATAGGAAAATTAGATTCTCCGCTAAAAGATATTTAAGTTGTTTTAATGTAAGATTATTTACAGACTGATAGCATTCTGTTGATGAGTTTAAAATTGTGTTTTTTTCATGAGGTACGTTTGTCATTTCGCAGTTTCATTTATCATTTCTTTTTCATGTCTTGCAGGTGTTGGATGTGTTACACCAATTTATGACATCACAGGATCAGAGGCAACACGATACTCAAAAACGGAGAAGCAGATACGCTGCAAACTTGCTGCATTATACAGACTAGTTGACTTGAATGGGTGGTCTGAAGGAATCTATAATCATATTAGTGTATGTTAGATTATTTTTCAACTTCAGTGAGCATAACTTTTAATACTGGGATGAGTTGTTCTATCTTCTGATTATGATAGTTCTATTTATTTCCATTCAACTTAATCCACTCGACTTGGCTACCCCAAAATTCACAGTTCATTTTCATGTCTATTATATAGCACTGCGAGGCATGATTCTAAAACTGGATGAATAATTTATCGAGGGCAGGACTGAAACATTGGCAACACTTTGAATTTTTATTTTTGTCAAAGCATAGGCTATACTCATTTTAATGGTGTTACAACGAACTTGCTTCACGAAATCAATCCTTAAAGTAACTGGTCATAACGGTCAATATGAATTTTCTTCTTTTTTTGCAATAGAGTTTCATGTTTGGCAATTTTTGAATTTGGAGGCAAAATGCAGTTCACCGATCCAAAAAATATAATAATATATTATTGCAATAAAATGAAAGAAAAACCCCAATTGTTTTGTGCCTTGTACTTATGTTACTAAATTGACAATCAACCGAATTGTGGAAAGTTCTAACAAAACTGCTCACCATTTCTTTATTATTTCAAATTTTCAAATATGTTTCATACGTTACAGTATAAAGTCGACAAAGAACAGGAGCATTTTCTTATCAACCCATTTGGTTTACTATATCATGAAGTATCCGCATCAAAGTTGATGAAGGTAATGTTGCAGAATACTTATTAATACTTGGAGTTTTTATGATATTGGCATGATGTAATTTATGATATTAGTATTTTTTTCTGGAATTTGTGTTTTTCAATATCATTTAATCATCATGATAAAATGCCCCGCACCACAGTGGAGCAAACTCCAGTATTAAATACATAATATTCGAACATGGATTTGGATGATTTAGCTTAAAATTTTATTTATCAATGAACCATGCTGAACCATTAGTGATATTTATTATCTGACTCTTCCAGATGATAAATATGTAAGGTAACCATCAGCAAAAGAACTTGTTTGATATCTATTATTATCATCTAGATCTGTGTGGTTTGATTGTGTGTTATATACTGATACCTTAATTTTTGTCATGACAGAAAATAATGAAATCATTCTTGTGTTTAAACTCCCTTATACCTGTTTAACTTGTTCATTGGGTGTGGACGTACACTCCATTCATTTATAGTATAAGTCTGCTATTGTAAACTGTATTCCGTCTTCTTTTAAGTACCTACCCAGTCAAACACTCTGGTCCCACACCCTGCTTTTATCTATACTTTGTTTATTTCAGTTCAAGTACCCAGTGTTTCTAAATGAAATTATTAAAATTAAGATTACGCAATGTTTTATCTTTGAATATTGATATCCATCCTGGTATTACAACGATTAACAATTTATTTGTTCAATGTTTTGTATAAATTGTAAGATTAGGGTCTTCATTTCTGATATATGGGTTTTTAGTTTTTGAAAGGGAACACTGGGAGGTTGTTGGCGCAATTTGCAGTGTCAATTCGGATTTCATTGTGCTATACATACACGCACCACTGCACAGCTCAAACAAGTGGTTTGAAATATATCAGTTAGAACTAATCCCTCTCACTAATAAAATCCATGGACCGTGGCACAAAATCATTTTTTTTGTCTATTCACTGAATTATATAATTTCACAGAAAGTACAGTAGCTCTTAATAATTGAAAACATGGCCTGTTGAATGACAACTTCAATATAAAGTTCTTTTATTTGTAAATTACTTAGGTGATAGTTTTAGCAGCGTGATAAATAGAATTTTTACATATTATTCTTAGCGTCCCAATCTTTTGCATTTCTTAAGATGTAAAGATTTAAATTTGGAAAGGAATAGGTTTATATAGCTCACTCTCATGACCTCCTTTGCCTTGTCATTCGCACATAACAACTTTGTCAACAAAGGACCTTTCAGGACTTTTTATTTGACTATTTCACTCAAAAATTATGATCTGATTTTTAGATCAACATGCAAGGGGATGTTATTGACCAAGGTACAACAACATTTATATTGAATCGAGCAGGTTTTATCATACATTCAGCAATCCATTCAGGAAGACCAGACTTAAATTGTGTAATACACGCCCATATACCAGATTGTGTTGCAGTAAGTGCGGTCTTTCATTTTTTGTTGTTATTAATAGTTTCAAATTAAGAGAAATAATAAAAATGTTATTAATAGTACCATAATACAGCTGCAAAAATTATATATTGTTATTAGGATTTTTGTTGTTTTGATGCAATTTGAGAAGTTATGAAATTATTATATTAGTTTCTGCTGTATTTATTAGACTGTGTTTTATCTACTAAATAACGCAACTAAACATCATTTGATATATGAATAAAAGGCATAGAGAAAAGCAAGTTGATAAAATCACGCAGAATTGTGCTGGTACTATAAATTTTATTGTCCAAGGAATATACCACAAATTTATTGAACTGTTAAAATTATTCCAGAATATTAAATAGATAATAAATATACTATTAATCTAGCAAAGCAAGTTTTGACAAACATCTTGAATAATTATGTTAGGTATCTATAATGGAATGTGGATTACTTCCCGTTTCACAAGAAGCTCTGATCATTGGAGATGTATCTTATCATAACTTTATGGGATTAGCAGTTGATCTGAAAGAAAGGAAAATGCTCATCAAACATATGGGACCAAATAACAAGGTGATTTATTTGTCTTATTAACAGTGTTGAAGTTTTTCCAGTCTAAAATTTGACATTTTTCAATGAAGATCACTTTTGAACTTATCAGCTATATTAGGTTTTTTTTAGTTCTAGTGTCTCAGTATTTAAATATGAATTCATTGATTCAGGATCTGAGTGAGACTTGGATACTGCTTGTAAAGCCAGCAGTTGAATAAATTGTACAGTTTTTTTATTTCAGACAATTTTACCCATTTTTGTTAAACATGACAGTACTCAATATAGTTATCTCGATTAATAAATTATAACCCAACCCCTAACATAATTTTGTCTGACTCAATTGGTTCGCGTTCCATTGATATCACAGTTTTGCTGCTTCCAACATAGATATGTTAATAGGAGTTATTTGATTCCAGTTTTGAATATTTACTCACTTTATCATAATATTATGATTTAGTTGAAATATTTTGCGTGTTTTGTTTATAAACAACTTTTCGATATGTACTGATCACCTTCTATTTTTGTGGTATTGTTTTATAGTTGTGGAACTGTTGTCATATAAAATGAGCAATATATTTTCTGCAGTAGGCCTATTTGTGAAAGTATTTTGGTATGTAGAAAGAATCTTCAATTGGGTATGATAAAGCAAGCACTCGAACCATGCTAAGTTCTCACAATATGGGCGCACGATTTGTAGGATCGGCTTGTATGCCTATTTCTATACATTCATTGTTTAGGGCCAATTTTAGGGGGTCGGCTTATATGCGAGGATGTGCAGTATTTTCAAAACTACTTTACGTTAATAATAGCAGCGTTTGTCAATTAAACAGAATATTCTTATCTGACTTTGTAGCTGCTCTTCTGAGATATGAACACAGTACAGGGTACATAGTATACGGTTCTTGTGCACCAAACCAATGTATGCTGTGTGGCTAAAATATGCTTGTTTTAGATGAGTTTTCTGGATTCCCAAATTTCAACCTATAGTTCCACATCTCTCAGATCTGTTTTTATGATTTGTCCCCATTTCCAACAGTTATTTAAGCAGATGACTTCTTCCATTCAATTACTACAGGAAGTCCTAGCAAACTATATGCTTCCTAACTTGGTTGCATTGAGTTCGAAGCAAAATTATTTGAATGACTGTATTCGTATTGTGTAATACAAGTTCATCTACAGTTGAGATAAAGTTATAATACATTCCCAGAGTTGCTAGCTTTGTGACATTCCTGTACAAGTCCCTTGGTAATTTAAAATAGTATTTACGCTAACCCTGTTTTGGTTTTCTAAATTCCGACACACGCACACGTTTATTCCCTGGTGGCCTGTGTGCTTGGTTTATGTGGTAAGCTAATCATTTGATTTTAAAATCTTTTAACCTCTGTCGCAAACTTCTAATTTCTGTTATGTATGGCCATGGATCAGACAACATATCCTAGGATACGAGTTGTTTGAATTTCCATTACGAGGTAGAATAGTTTGAAATAGATGACTATACCTGATATACTTTTCAGTGCACTTTTCCCGAATGTACTAATTTGAATAAATCTCAAAAACTTCTATCAGAAGAAAAAGTTAAATCAAATTTCACAAATATCTGAATAATAATGGATTAATTTTATCTGGATTTTTCAAGTCAGCAGGAAAACATATGTTTATCGTATAAAATGCTGTACACAACCACGCTCATGGTTGTCTGACCATTTACAGCGTGCAGCGTTGGCAAAGTTAGGATATAAAAATTTGATTATATAGGTGACATGAATTGAGCAAGTAGTGTACAAAGAAGACTGATTCAATAATAATTTTCTTTTTTACCTCAGGTCATGTTTCTACGAAATCATGGTTTGCTTGTTTGTGGAGAAACTATCGAAGAAGCTTTCCATCTTTTGAACAACGTTGTTTATGCTTGTGAAATACAGGTATTTATTTTCTAATGCTTATTATGCCTTAATAAGCTAGGAATATCAAAATAGTCTGATATTCATTCAATTTCATATACTCAATTATTTTACAATAGCATCAGGATTGTATTAATTTTTCTCCCATTTTCAGTCAAAAATGTCAGATTTTATTGGAGACATTTACAGAAGTTTAGAGATCTGCAGTTTTTCCTTGTATGAATAGAATAAAGACCAGTAGATTGGTTAATTTACATAGTTTTAAACTGATGGGATAAGAGTAATAATAGCTGCAACTGCCATCTGGGATCGTGTAAATTACTGCGACTATATTGTCAGACGTGGTCAGCCAAATGAAAGTTAATGTGTTATTGATACAAAACATGTATATAAATTTTTATATATTTTGATTTGTTTACTCATTCGTTATAATTTCTTTTTATATGTTCTGGCAGTGTCTTCGTTAAATTTATGTTCAACTGTTTTTGTAGGTCAAACTTCTTTCATGCGTGAAATTGGATAAAGTTACTTTAATAGACAAAGCAATCAGGTCGCAAGTTTTTGATTCTGTGAAATATGGGAAAGACCAGATGAATGGTGGAGACACAAGTAGTGATATCAAGTGGGAAGTTGGTGAAATGGAATTTGAAGCTCATATGAGGATGTTAGATAACATGGTAAGAAATTTTCTGCCCAAAAGCTTTTAAGTTCTAGAACTACAAGGTTTGGTTTATTCACTACCATTTTAACCATTTACATTTCACGTTGCTACCACTGCATACCAAATATGAGGCTTCCTCACTTAATCTTTCTCATCATAACTGCTCATGTAGACTGCTTGTGGTTTGCATGAGTAAAAGATTTATTTTGATGATCATGAGTGCCTATTAGCATACAACGATTAGTATATGCACATTTTTAATATTCCAATTGTGAGATTTCTAAGTATTATCAAATTAAGATAATATAGATTTGTCTAAAAACTATAAAATGAAATTCGATTTCCTTCAAACAGTCTGTTTATTGAGATTGATGATGCAGTGAAAGTAATTTTGTTTTGTATTGTCATGCTTAATGGTCCCTGACCAATATAGCTACGCTGGAAAAGTGATGTAATATATAAGCATGATTTGATCAAAATAGTAAATCGATTATAATTTTTGCAGAGTATTCGTTGAACTTAGATGCAAATGTTCTCTCATTGACATAAGATCAATGTATTTTCATATCAAAGTTTTTTCTGTACTATTGTATCATTTCAAAATGCCTGCATGGCACCATTTGAAGAATATCTCATGTGATTAGTATTACGGTACTAATAGTTTGTCTTGTCTATGATGACAGTTAATTCTTGCATATGTTTATTGATCTGTTTTAAACGCATCTGTAAACAGAACAAACCATGATTGATCTGAATGTGAATATGAAAATTGTGAAGATGCCGTGAGCATACCTGACATGAAAGTAACACTCTGATGAAATTTTTCATTGTTTATATATATTTTCCTGTCACGAGTTATCATCTGTTCCTTGGGGTTAAATTGATCACCTTTTTCGTAAGCTCAATATCATTGTTTGCCAATCATCCAATCTTTCCCAGGTTAGATATTTTTGGCGGCATAGACTTAAAAATGGTTAATAATTGTCTCATCGAAAATAGAGAGAACTGCTTTTCTTTGCTAATTTCATGATATATTTTTACTGTTACCTAAATTTGGTCGTACACAAATCATTGTAAGATCTGTTCTAAAGTGCTTGGTTTATCATTGTTTGTGCTTGCTAGACTGTGACTTGAGAGCAGACGAGTACATAGGCAATAGGCATTACATCATTGTTTGATTAGCATCAGCTTGTGCTATTCCAGAACTATATTGAATCCCTATGACTTTTTCAAGTGTCATTATTATGTCTGCCATAAATTTCATTGTTTCTGTCTGCTTTTTCATTTGAATATGGTTATTGTGCTATATAATGTTGAACTATAGTTGATGTGTGAAATATAGAAGAAGTCAATTTATATACATGAAATAGAATTTTGCTCTAAACATGACAAATATATCATCGAGGATTACTGGCATTGACAATTGATATCGTTGATGTTTTTAAATTTTATGCCACATGTAAAGACGTATTGCTTTAATGTTGAGACATTTTCAATATAATTTAATGCTTATATCAGTATGGGCTATTTATTGGCTATTCTTCATAACACAATAAACCCAGACAAATTTTATCAGTCTTGTTTGAATTAAACAGGAAACTTATCTTATTTCCGGATTGGAAACTGTTTATGTCTAAATTAATAGTATTCTAGCATTAGTATTAACAATACCTTATTTTATGTTATGCAGGGCTATAGGTCGGGATATACATACAAAAACCTAATGCCATCACTTAAAAGATCCAGATTGAAAGGTGATGTTGAAATTTCCGCAACTGTTCAAGGAAATGTACAAGTAGATGATATACAAGGTTGAAATTTTCATTTTGTCTTCGATAATTTCTAATTTCTGTTATAACATTGTAACTTTAGAAGACTAAAAGGGGTTGACGGTGTCAGAAAAAATTCAGTATTTCCAATATTTTGTTAATGTTAAATAAGTGCATAAACAATCCAAGAAATGATTATCTACAAGCAGTCGTAATGCTATTGATAATATCAGCATTTATTATAATTGATGAAACTTCATGATATTTTTGTCTACTATAGTCTCTCACCATGGCCTCTTTGAACTTTTGACTTTGACATAATTTTCATGAATACAAATGATTTGCAGAAGCTCGGTCCAGGTTACAGTCATATCCACCAAATTCCAGATGGATAAATTCACCAAATCAGTACACAAAAATTTCCCAGAATGGTTCCGGCCCTTCTCCAATAAATGGAGATGTCAGTCCCAAGAATAAAACTAAGGTTGGTTAAACTTTTTTTTTTATCTCTGAAAGCCCAGCATTTTGGAAATACTTTGTCAGTATTACATTACTCTGATGTTCAAGGATTTAAATGGTTTTTATAATGTTTTTGTAAAAAATTTTGTTCAATCTATGCAATACAATAATATATATTACACTCTTAGAGAAAAATATAAATGTAAAACTACTAATACCGACGGTCATTCAATGTTCTTTTTGATCCTCAAATTGATTAGATATATGAGTAGAGGAAACTCCCATTTACTCAGTTCAATGATTCCTCAATAAAATTGACTTCACTGGTGGATTGATGAAATAGGCCCTATTGTAATAGCTTTGTGGTAATCAAATAAGTTCTTTCTAAATATTTAGTTTTTCGGATATTGTGTAACGTATGTATGGATTTTCGATAGAACTGTTTGTGCTGGTTTTTCAATCTCATTTTATCGCCTGCTTTTTCAATTGTCAAATGAAAAACTTTTCCTCTTTGCTGATGGGTAGACTGAATTTTTGATTTCTGCTTTTTTCCATTTTGTTTTTTTCTTGTATATTTCTTTGAAGGTTTACTTTGGTTTGTTTTGCATGATTTTTGTTTTTGTTCATTTTTTCTGAAATTAAAGTGGAGGAATGATGAAGGTTCGAGCCATAGTACTCCGATACGTATATCAGATCCAAACCAATTTGTTCCTAAAAATACAGATCCGAGAGAAGTTGCTGAAAAAAGGAAACAGGTATGATTGGCAGAACTGTTCAAGACTTGTATTCGTCAATACTGAGTCTATTGATATAGGTGTTTTGGGTTTTAGGCGAGGGACAGGGCCTCGTATAAAGTTCAAAATTTTTTTACAAAATGACCAGTTGAATACTGACATTTAAACGAGATTTGTCCTTTCTTCCTCTTACCTATGATAAAACTGATCTTTATACTGCACATAATATGTTCAGTGCTGCAATATGTGTTTACTATAATCATTTTAGTTATCAATTACCAGTAATGAATATAAAACACTTTCCTAACAAAGTAGTTTGTTATTCAAACTAATTTGGCAAATCATAAAATGTTGTGGTAAACCATTGTAGTAATAGTCTGTCTTTCCAGTTTCTAGTGAAATTCATTGATTGCTATATTACTTTTTGTTGCATGCAATAAATTGGTGCTATCTCATATTTTGCTTTTTTATTTGCTTCTGCATTTCAAGTTTAATTACTGCCTTTCTTCTATTCTTTTTGTTTATTACTGTGTGTTGTGCCAAGTAATATTATTGTAATTTTTACGATTCGTTACATTGCTACGTACATTCATTAAGATTCGAGCTCAGGGAAGATGGGATGAAAGAGGTCCAGGACCACAATCACAAAAACTTGAAGGTGTTCATCCACCTGACAGTAGTATGCCATTGCAGGTAAAAACAGTTTTTGGATCTTCACCAAATTTACAATTTTTGTAGGTCCTTGCTTTGGGCCTTAAATGGGTTATGCTTGGTTAAGGTTTGTTTACTTCAGATCAGTGATTTTCAATCATGTGTTCGGCACATCACCAGAGTTCTGTAAAAGATTTTTATTGTTGTTCTGCAATTTCATGATACTAAATTATAAATCAAAAATTAGAGTAGGTTTATGATGTTGAGACAAATGTGTTGCCTGATTATAAAAATCAACAGTGTAACGCTAAAATTCAGAATCTCATTCAAGGTTTTATGTCATCATAAAATAAATCACATATAACATATTCCTAATGTCTATGAGTAAAAGGGTTTATGCTTGCTTGTGGGCAATTTGAAGATAAATGCTTTTCATTGACTTGAGTTGTATAAAAAAGGGAAGTAAATATTTTCCCCAAATATATTATATCCATCTTTTAGTGTTTTACTGATTCTCCTCGATCGACTGCTTTTGATAGCTTAGAACTTGGGAAAATCAACGACCAAGATAAACTGGTATATTGTGTGCTGCCATTCTTCATGGTCATATCATTCTCAACATCAAAGCATAACAAAGTTCAAATGTGATTAAAGCACCATCCTTATTAGTATATTTTGATTCTCCATTAATTTCTTTATCTGAGGGAAATGTATACATTTAGTTAAAACAGGATTCATCCTGAAATGTTGAAATTATTATTATGAGGGTATAACGTTAAGTCAAAAAGTGCTGGATTATAAGAATTTGTGTGAATTTCCATACATGATGTATTTTATACTTCAAATCAAATCGAGTTGGTTTAAAAAAGATTGCATTTTAAATTGATTTATATTATTATGTGGTTGTTTTCTACCCATGTTAATTAGAGTTCATTGCGGTAACAGATATTTGGAGATCAAGTTGATTTTGCCAATCAGTCTCAGCCTGCAATAAAACTGCATGGGCATGGTTGAATTTGGGAATAGTTATTTTAGACTGTTTTCAATTTAATATGCAGGATGATATGATTTGTAAATTTTCCATCATAAGCATGGTATGGTGAAGAGGATGCATTTATTTCAGGAAAAGAGAAACCTCTAAAATATGTGGCAAACATTCTCATTTTAGTTTCTAGGCTAAATAAGATGTAAGCCATGGCCAACACAGTCTATCAATTCATGTGTCGTATTCCAACACGTATCTGCAGTAATAAACATTTTTGTCACGATTAAAAGTTAGTTGGAATGGACCGACTGTTAATAAACTATGTAATATGTGCCACAATAGTAATGAATTGTAAATGGAATTCCTATTAACCCTCACTTTTTGGATCCTTTTTATAGTAATAGTAGTATATATTTCAATTAAAAAACAAATTCTTCTCAAGGACGGCGTGTTCACAGGCAGTAAAGGGATAATTCAACGTGATTATCATTCTACAACGATTGTGACTGGCCCTCCAAATCCATTTGCAAGTATGAGTGAAGAAGAATTAGAGAAATACAAGCAAGAGGTTGCTCAAAAATCAAAGAAGGATTCTGAGGGCGATGAACGTAAGTTTTCATGATGGCAAGTCATTTTCAGTTACACAATGATGTACGTTATCTCAAATATTAGTTTGATTTTTATTAAAGCAAATATTTAGAGTGTTTATGATCACAACCTCACATACTACGATGCCCACAACTTGAGGTACCACAGAGAGGTGGCAAAAATTTGAGACTATTGGAAATATGGTTCCCAATGACATTTCCTTGAAACTGCAAAGTTTGTATACCTTCTCTCTTGCAGTGAGCCAAGATCGTTGTGAATTAAAAAGAAATTAGATTAAGATAAATTTGTTGACTGGAGACTATGTAGAAACCTATCTCAGGGTAAGTTATAGACAACATGAAAGGATTCCAATTAGCGCGGACATAAAGTGCTTATAACCCGTATATTCTATTCTACGTATATTATAGTATATTCCAAATTAGCCGAAATAGTTTGTGCGGCTAAATCTAAAAACAAATTGTGTTGCAATGAATTGTTTTCATCCTCGTTTCGATAGTGACCCAACATACCGGAAATTTTTTGCAATTTACAGCTTATAAAATAGCTGTTCTATATTAGTTAATAGCTTATTTGATTATGACGACGATCCCCTAATAACCTTTGCGTTTTGCTGAATCAGCGAATGGTTTTGTGAGCAGATATATAAAAAAAGCCTGTGGCAGCACAACTATTACCGTATTTCTTGTGTAGAGGGATAATTGTGGCGAAATTTTGCTTAGTGATATCGAGGGACCAAAGAACACTTACGCTGAGTCAACAGTCAAAAT
This sequence comes from Styela clava, assembly GCF_964204865.1. Taxonomy (NCBI): domain Eukaryota; kingdom Metazoa; phylum Chordata; class Ascidiacea; order Stolidobranchia; family Styelidae; genus Styela; species Styela clava. The sequence continues at coordinate 23,352,904 of NC_135258.1, read as the reverse complement.
TTATAACAAAAATTAGCCCTATCAAAAAAAGTGTGTGCTGTTATTAATTAAGGACTTTGACTTTTCTGTAGAATCTGAAACATTTAAAACACACATAGTTACACTTTTTCTGTGCTTGCCAAGACACCACCATTCATAGGTGTGAATACTGTAAGTTTCTTATATCCTCTTTTCTTAGAAGCAATAAAACAACTAATTACTATCTCATCACACATGTCATTTGTATTTATAGCTGCTTTACAATGATAATATTATTAAGCCCATTACCTATGTCCTTGCATTTTAGAAAAGTGAATAAATTTATGTGAGGGATTTTAGAATGTATTCAAAATAGTCCAGTACTTGGTTACCCTGATTATCTACTGACTGTCTCAGCTAGCCATATCCGTAGTCAATTCAATGAAGTAGTGGTGTGACAATGTGTCAGAAGATTTTTCAGATTATTTTTTTGACGAAACAATACCAAAGTGCCAATTGTTACATATACCAGCAAATGTGACGCAGGAACAGACAATGATGCAGCTGGCCTGTGGGCCTGGGTTTGGACCACTCTGATTTAACATATTATGGTAGTTTGGTTTCATTTTTGTAAATTTTATGAAACATTTTTACCTTTTTAGCAACAACATTTCATGTATATCAAGAAGAAACTGAACACACAATTGAAGTTGTTACAACAAAAGTTTCTTTATCTGATGAAACTGATGGAAATAAAGGTAAGGTTCAGTAGATTCCATGTTGTATCCTGTTTATTTGAACTGTAAGGAATTTTGGCATGGCATTAAAGAGTTCAATTTATAGTTTAATTTTAATGTTATGTATTTTTATGTGAAAGCCTCATGCATAAGTCTGTAAATTTGGGGTATTAATATTATAGGAATATATGTATTGAATTACCTTTGTAATGTAAGTTTTAATTTTGTATATTCATATTTTTGACATGGCAGAAATTATGCTATTTTTGATAACATCAAAGATGGATTTTCATAATTTTTTATAGTTGGCAGTTTTAAAGTTATGATATTTATTTGCTAGGAGCTGCGGAATCTGTTGTACAGGATCAATATAATGAAGATGTGCAAAATGCAACAGTTGTCACCGCACCTGAGCAACCAAAAGTGAAAAAAACCGTCTTGCCAGTTGAAGTTCTGACTGCTGCAACTCCTGAAAGTGTTTCAATTAACAATAACAATAAATCTAAAATTGAAGATAAGCAAGAGCCAGAAGTAGTGGATATGCCACATGCTAAAGATTTGTCTGTGAAAGAAGAACCAAAAGTAAGTTTGATACTGTTCTATTTCATATCAAGTTATAAAAAATATTTTGTTGGTGTTTGCAGTAGTATGTGAATTGTAGTGTTGAACCCTTCATTCAATTTTTTAAGAGGAATAACACTGGTATCTTTTTCTAATATGCAGCTTGGCGACAAGAAGAAGACAAATGGCAAAGAAGGGGCAACCATGTCACCATCAAAGGTCGTAGAAAAAGAAGATGGTGATTCTGCTCATGTAGATGAAGGAAAACATGATGACAAAGGAAAACACAAGAATAAAGAGAAGAAGCAGAAGCGCCGTTCACTCAGCTTTCTAAAAAAGAAGGAGAAGAAAGAAAAAGCATAGGATTTGCATCAGAATTCATAGAATCTGATATTCATTCTGAACTGGACTTGATTTCAGATGGAGTTTTTTGCAAATCTTCATTCTCCAACTAACATAGATTCATGGACGGACGGGTCACTAAATTTGTTTTGTCCCATTATAACATAATAGTACAATACCCATACTCCATTTTTGTCCACAACTATTTGTCGCTCATGCTTGTTGAACATGAACATAATTAAATGTTGTTTGGAACGGTCTGCTATAAGGTGTTGCACTTTTAATGAAATGTTGTTTGTTTTGATATGATATTGCATGGCGACATCAAGTGCTATTTTTTCAAATGAAGGTACATTTCAAAGTTTATGTACATTTAACCTTGTCCATATGTATCATTGATTACTTCAAGCAATGTGACAGTGACCTGTGTTGATACAGTCACTCTGTCAAGTTGGGTACATCTGGTTATGCGATTGTAATAAAGACACATTGTAATAATGTTTTTTTGTTAAACGCGGATGAAAAAATAACCTAAATCCCTCTTCGATTGTTATTAAAAACCATTTGCACTGCCCTAACATTTTTTGTGTTGTGTTCCTCGGTCTAAAATAGGTGTTATCTATGTAGCAGATTAGGCATGACTTGTTGTATATGATTTTACACTTTTATTTTGTGTCTTGTGATCTCGTTCTGTGGTAAGGATATTGTATGGTTGTTGCAAAGATATGACATGGTGATAAAGGCATATTTGATTTGTCATAGTGAACGAGTATTTTTCGTCTTGATGTTGCATTCTTAACAAACATTGTGTGTATAATGTTTTTGTTGGATGAGTCATTTTTTAAATTTTGAATGAGGCCCGTAGGATAATTTTATTTTGTAGCAATTGATGTAATGCTTTAGATAAGCAGTGATGCTTGTTTTAATACTTTTATTTAGTCTTATTCCACATTTACAGTCATTTTAATGCTTCTGCGACCACATCACTGCAGTTAAATTTTTGCTATTATGTATCATAGCAAGTCTCAAGCAAGTGGTTATTTTATAGTAAATATGTTATTATATTCTTCAATGAATGATACATTTAACATGGTGCGTGCTAACATTTACTAACTCACATATATTTGACTGTGCTAAACTGCTTTTGACACTTCATCACTGGCGATTGATTATATTGTTGTAGATATCTTGTACAAACCTTCAATTTTTGATTCAAATTATTTACTAGCATGTAATTGTCACAAATAAAATCACACCTGCTGCTCAGTTTGCTTCTGTCATAAATTTGGTTTTGGGTAAGGGCGCTGTTGTTGTATTGTTAAAGTAGGTGATAAAAATAACATCAGAAGCGAGAAAACGTCTTGTTTCTTTCCTTTCGTTATTTAGTGTTTCTTGGCAGTTGGAGTATAGATCTGGACGTTACAGGGAAGAACTTAGGTCTCACTGTTTCCGGATGTATTCTGGTGGAGTGGATCTGTGGCAATGCTCTGCTAAAATGTGTTTATGAAGACAAGTCAATATCATTGGGATCGTAAATGTTTGTACATAGTGAATGACTTTTTTGTGGGTAGCTGAAACGCCCGGATTAGTAATTCTGAATTTGAGTCTACTAATTTGTTTGTTCATTCGTTCCAATGATAACTAGCGAGCATCGCCGATCTGGTGACTGGCCCTTCCAGATTAAAAACGGACAATTGGAAGGGCAAATAGAAATGGAATACAGCCAGACATACCAATACATCGGTTTCAAATAATGCTGTTTATCATGTAATTTGAATATGGAAAAATTCGTCTGTTATTCAAAATGATGGGGATTTTGGTTGTAATATGTGAAGTGCTTGAAGATGCAACCAACATTGACCAGTTGAACCAGCAACGAAAGTGACAACACATTAATCTTTCGCTGTTGTCGGCATTAAAAAAAAACAGTTATACCACAGCGCAACTTTTCAACAGCATTTCAAGGGGACTTTCAACTTATAAAAAAATCACCAGAAAATAATAAGCACCCAATTGTAGTTCAGGTATTATCGCAGATAACACTTCATCGCAAATGAGCCTGGTATTTGGGGGTGGCGCCAAATATTTTTGTGATCGATTACAAATGTTTAAAGGGGAACAATAGGGTATTTCGTATATGCGAATTCAAATTTAATATTTGTTTAAAATATTAAAATAAAGTCGTATGCCAAAACTTTTTTAAGGTCACGCACACTCACTCAGAAACAAAGAAAAACTGATAGCTGAGCAAAATTACGAGCTATCACTAAAGTGCAAAGAGCTACAGAGACTTTAAAGAATTATAGTGTGGGATTGCACGTCGGTATATAGTCCAGGGGTGGCCAATCCTTGCGACCGCAATCGACCAAAATAGCTCGCGATCGACTGATCGGTAATAAGATCAGATGCAAAAATGCAGATAACTGCACACGCGTATACAAAAATTTCCGCCGCAGCCAATTAGGTCGGTTCTTTTGGCGCATTCTTAATAAAATCTCCATAATTTTTTCTATTTTTTATGTTCCATTTTATTTGTTAATTTGATTATGTAATTGTACCCGCAGTAAATGCTTCATCATTCTGTCATTTATTTAGGATTTATTCAAGTCACACAATTCTAATTCAAGACCTGCCTAATTTTTAGTAGTATATAAGTGTTGAAAATTCCTCGAAAAACCTTGATATATAAGTATCCATGTAATATCTAAACAGCAAAAAATAAATATTCCCAAACCATAAATGTTACATGACTGCTCAAACTTCCCAATTTACAATTTCCTCCGAGTCCGATTCTTCGCTCGCTTGGAATTAAAAAAAATTGGCATTCTGATGCCACTACTATTGGAGTGAGACAATTTTTTCGCACAGTGCAAAAGTTATCGTACGATCGTACGTACGTCAAGGCACACGATCGGTGAGTTCATTTCTCAACAGCGGCAGTGGCGAAACTTTCTTTTGTTACTATAATAATATGCCTAATCGGCCTCGATCGAAACGAGGAGTTAGAAAAACCTACTAATGAGGACGAGATATTCTCTATTATGAAAGATATGAAAAATAATAAATTCCCCCGGCCCTGACGGGCTAAGCAAAGAATTTTATACAACATTTTGGCACACGATAAAAGAAAAACTGACAAATCTCCCCTTCGTCCCCAAAATCTGGCAAAATATTCCGATACAACAAAGGAAATACATCTTACCAAACAACAGTGGGCAGGCATGAAGCACAAACACATCTATAGAAAACTCCTGCACAACCTGAAAACTGAGTCCCCCTACCCCACGGGAATAGATTGAACCTGCGCCCACGTAAAGCAAAGAACTCTGAAACATAAAGCAACAAACAAAGAGAAGATATGTCCATACAGAATAGTGGCTGATGGGTACATCTTTGGGAATAAAGTGCGCAAAAGATTTATGTTTAGTGACACGCACGGCCAAAGAAAACTGCTATAATGCAAATTCTGTGGAGGCTGGGAAGACAATACTCACATATTCTTACACTGCCCATACATTTCCCGACACCTTGCCAAAACCACGGACATACTAAATAGGCCTCTTAAAATATCAGCCCAAATATCTGAAGAAAATATCTTCTACAACTCTCACACCATGCCCAACCAGACAGTTCAGACCATAACCATAAAATTATATTTAATATTCAAATTAGCAGCCGTCAACTACAAAATCAAGTTAGATAAAGAAAATAGATCAGTCGACCCGGGCGAGGACAAAATTATCCCGAAAACAACTCGCAAATGGTCCGATTTTATCAACCAACTTGACAAAAAATTTCCAATGCATACACAGCCAATTTGAAACCTAATTGGAAAGAAATACTTGCGGGATACAAACAATAAAATAACGAAGAAACCAGACTCTAACATCATTAAATGTAATGAGCCTTTTATTTATGCTACCCACAATGGTAGCATACTCCCGAGAATATCATCAAACGACCCTACGGAATTGATGAATGGATATCATCTGACTGCTGTATATGCGGCAACATGCTTACCAGGCATAATACCGATATGACTCGGATATGACGTGTTAATGTAATACTGATCCGAGGCAGACCATACTCTGATCCGTAAATTATTAAAAAAAAAAGGAAAATCTACAATGCAGACTTTGTTGGGAAAACCCGGATACCACCCATCATATCTTTTTGAGGTGCCCCCAGTATCTTACACTTCATGTTTCAGTTACTCAAACAATAGAAATGATACGAGGCCACAAATTTACATTATGCCGGCAACAAATATTCGACAATATCTAAGAAGAGAAATACCAACTTGCTGTACTCAAAATTTTCTTTGTACTAAAATCTGAAGTCATCAATCTAAATATTGAATTTGACAGGCAAAATAGATATGGAACAACTTGTGACATGGAAAATCTACATCGCAGGGTTAATAAAATTTACTCAATATATGGACCACCTAATAGTCACTCAGGGATCGGTCCACATATTTGATCTCAGACCAGACTGGAATACTCTGCTACTACAAAATAAAACAGTCACTTAGCCGCCCAAGTAACGATACCCTCACCCCAATGAGCGGGAGCATACAAACTGTTAATACCATGACAACCCCAACGGAAATGATAAAAGGGAAGCGTCAGGGTGGCGATCATGCTATGTTTTGCATAGCATATAGACCCCCATATGCATATGTATGACTGTTAATACTGATCCGAGGCAAATCTAACTTCTGATCCGTCAGAACATGAAAAAAATAGAGACCCCTTCTGTTATATGCTTATTAAGCGCAATTACCATAACGAATCAGGCATGGCGTCTTGGTATGATACTGATCCATAAAAACCACGATTTTGTCGCTAGCTGTTTTGCATTCTGCAAGTGGCTTAGAACTTTGGTTTGTGCTATAAATTCGGGTCGTGCTATGCTTTTAGAAGTTTGGCAGCTCTTGAAAGAAAAGCGACGCTACAAATAATGGTCAATTTGCCTCTGGATTGATGAACTTTTATTCGTTGTATGGTGACAAAGTAAAATACTTCGAAGCAAAGTACATATTATTACGAAGGTACCATATATTTGTATACCCTTTGTTGAATGAATATGCATGCTAAAATAAAACACACTTTCGAAAACACAAGAAAAAGCTTTGGTACTCCCGAAGTATGTGTACCAGGTTAGGGTTAGGCCATAATTTTATTCTGATTTTCTCTTTATTTCAGTTCGATTACGACTTCAGGGACTGTCTATGTTAGCCAAGTTAATATCCTGCTGCCTATAGGTTCCAGTTCCCTTACACAACTTGATGTAAAATAGGCGAACAAAATTAGTTACCTCCATATTGGTGCACATACTTCTGAAGCGCCGAAATTTGTATATACATCTATCTGAGTTGAATGAAAAAAAAATGCAGGAGTACCACAATAATAACATGTGACAGCAATATCCTAAATAATAATCGCGGGTCAATGACATGCGAAGGAATTTCATTCTGGAGAAGGATATGACAGAACATCCGTTTTAAAAACCATGACGAAGCGTGCAAATATTTCAATATTTCCTCATTGTTTTTCTTCGCACGGAAATATGGGTGACCTCAAATGAGTTTCTGAAAACGAATCCAGTTATGTCAAATTTATTAATTTATACAACATCTTAAAAATCTTTCGAGAGTCTCAATGAAATTAAAAGAAAGTTTATTTTACGTCAAGTCAACAAATTCTAGTTCGAACTTTGATTCATCAAACATTAAATAGAATTTAGCAACGAATTTCAAAGATTTTTGGGTGATAAGGAAAGACGAGTGCTTGAGATGCTGTGAATTGGTGACGGTTCGGGCACATTCCCAATTTCATTGATCAGTCAGCAAGGTTTGTACGTTTGTTGCTCTGCTCGCCTTAATTAAGCATCAAATCCTGTGTAAAAGATATGATTAATATTGCTCATAGCCTACAACAAATTTATGATTATTGCGTGTATGTCGTTGCCAATTTATTTGTCTATAACGAAGTCGAATATTTATTATCTGTGTTATTTGAATATTTATCCAGATGAACTTGATAGCGTTTATAAAACAAACGAGCCAATAAATTATAATAAAATAAATGATGAGGCGCAATAAATTTTCATAACAAGAAAAATAAATATATTTCTTGAACCGTATTGATAAATTTTGGTATGGCTTTTGAAGCACATTTTAGAATATGTTCGCAAATCTCCATCATCTAGACCAGCGTTTCCTAAACTTTTTTGGCCATGGAACACTTACACTTTTGATCTCGCCTCGCGGAACACCAAAAAATGAAACAATAAATTGATAGAGAAAACCGGTGTAATGTAGCGGTTCCCAATATAGCGGAGTTGCTGAATGCGCCGCGAAAACTTACAGAATTGTGTTGAACATACCTAAAATATGATTGAATATTTTACATATTGCAATTATTATACCTGTTTTATTGTTTCTTAGTTTAAATGCTGTGTATATGAATCAATTCATTCATTTTATCATTCTATGGCGTTTACTTTCCATTACGTAGTGTTTGCCTCTAATGTTACGTCTAATGGTAATAAAAGAACTTTCCGCAATTTCGCGAGCTCCAGACCTGCCGTTTATTTATTTTCTGAATAGAGTTTACCGAAAATGATGAATTTTTTCAGCATATTAAAGTAAAACCAGGCAGAGATGGAGGAAGAACAGTTGACCTTTTGCCGTCATTCTTTAAACCTACTTGTTTGCCTATAGAAAAATCAAAAACATTTGATAATGAACTTAACAGTCAACAATCTAGGCCGACGGTTAACGAAAATGCCACTACTTCGCCCTAGTTAGTCCGTATTAGTATTTGTTTACAGTTAGTCCACTTTAGGCCGACGATGACGCGATATAGAACGGTCAGTTGGGCGACAACTTCACGATTCTTAGATCGTCATGGCGACCATTTTAGACGTATTTAAGATTCCTTTTCCACGGAACACTCGAAGATGCTCGCGGAACACTAGTGTTCCGCGGAATACAGTTTGGGACACGCTGATCTAGACCAGTGACCAGTTGATGAACCACTGGTCGAGGTGAAAAAACACTGTTCGCGATATCCGTGGGAACGATATCCAATTTTATGTAAATTTGCATTCAGAGGCAATAACCGGTTTGCAGTCGGAATAAAAGAACTTGATATTTGCGTGATAAACTTTTGTTTTCAAGGCGTGACATCGTGATGGAACAAAATCTTTTTTATTGTCTTGCTAAATCGTTATTCACATATTCCGTATTCCTTTTTTTTCGACCCAAAGTATCCAAATAGTAGTTTGATTCTGAGACGGAAAGTGAAGCATTGCATCAAGAGAAAGTTTGCTTGATAGGTTTTTTTGCCAGATATGCCAGATTCGTTTCCGATAGTTTCTATACGTGAGCTGGTGACAATTGGAATGTGATTTGTATTCCTTGTTTTGTTAACACCGAGGTTATAGTTGCTATTTTCGGATTTTTCGCAATTAATATGTTCCCAAATGCTGAATGGTTGTAAAGCGATAAAAGGGCATTAAGGCAATCCGCAATCATCAATACGCGTTCGATCTGAGACATCTCAGTATTGCGTATAGCTCCGATGTATGTGAAGAGACGATGTAATTTTAGTTTTTTCTCAACTTTCGCTTGAAGCACATAATATGCAGCATCTCATCGTATGGATTTTTCGAATCTTATTTAAATACTTGTATATAGTCTTGATAGTTTTCCTGTACATGGTACATCTACATGTTATCATAAATTGTTAACGAGGTATCAATATCAACCCGAACCTTAGCTGGATAATCATTTATATTTCATTTTAAAATGTGGCGCAGGTGTTTTTCTCGAATCTCACATCTCCGGAGATTTCGTCAATAATTCCGAATTTGAGGCCAAATTTCGTCATTTGCAAGACCTACCGAACGGCATTCAACGGCATTAAAATTATGGTTCCCAAATGTGTCGATTGCATTTTTTGCAAGTATGTATCTACTCAGACAAAGCCCATTTTATTTATTAATTTGAACCCCTCCTTAAACCAGTCGTGGTGTGCTGATTTGTTACCAATATCGTTCGTCAGTCCAACACTCGTTGTCGGTAAATAAATGATATATATTTGTTATATAACAGAAATGATATGAAGTTTTAAAAACTGCTACAGAGATATATCACCAATTGGTGTTTGAAAATGTCAGCCACAGTAATCAATTATGATGAAACTAATTTTAGATCATTTTTGTATTGGTGAAGTTTAAAAACACACAAAACAGATTTTAACGGGGTTATGTTTTAAAGTATTAACTAGTAAAAATAGATGTCGACACTATATTAAACAGAATTCTATTTGGATTTTTGTTAGAAGCAAACATTAGTGGACTGCTGACTGACGCACATTTTTTTCCAAGGACAACACTTCAATCTTCACCAGCATGTTTCTCGAACACTATAAAGAAGGCCCCGGAATCGAGAAATCTTGATTGTTCTACTATCTTGGGCCCGAACGTACTGGATCTTTTGCAACATATATTTGAAATGTGAGGCTAAAGTAATATTAAGACTTATGGCAGTCAAATACAGACTGTTATATTACCTGTTAACATCTATTAATCGTGATCATTCTGTCTTGGAAAAAGTAGCCTAAATAAGAAAGATGAAGGAAGGACTACGTAAACAAAGAGTTGTTTTTGAATGAATGATGATATTTGCTCGCAAAGTAACTCCAGCTCTGGAAAAGTACTTCTTATTCTTGATGTCTTAGTACTATCATTCACTCCCCAACCTCAATTATCAAATCTGTTTCGGTAAAGCTATTTAGGGGGGCAGCATGCTCCACGCTTAAACAGTAAATCTATACGGAACCAGCAACTCCAAAGAAAAATTTGTTGGATTCTAGTGACAATTTATTTGAATAGATTTCGTCTTTCCCGGAGGCACCATCGCAAAAAAACACCCTGAAAGAAAGCAACCGTAACTGGTATAGGAATACTCACCAAGGAAAAGAAAGGAACTGGAAGCTTTGGAAAATAAAGAGGAATCCTTGAGCATAATACGGAAAAAAGTAAGCTGAATGCTTAGGAAAATAGATACCAAAAGTTGGAATGAACCTCGTGTGAGAATGGTCAAAGTAAGAAGAATTATACATAGGAAAGAATTTTCCAAGGCCGTTATAAATAGTGTCTTTTTCGTGGCTTTTAATAAGGCTATTTCTATGATGTAAGGATGAATACAATGTCGGAGAAGCCTCAGATGGTTTCATGATATTCGTGCTGGAGCTTTTGGCAGAAATGGGCAATCTTTCGCACGTGAAAAATGTTAGTAATAATGTGCATAGAAATAACTTGTTTGTTTTATTAGTTCAATTTCATTTTGTTAGTTATATTGAAGTACATTAAATTGATCAAAGTGTGTGCATGTAATAGCAAAGCTTTCGTTTACTTCTGGAGCTGGTATGGAGCTTTTTTTTTATGCGATTCAGATGCATTTAAGCAGTTTATAGGGTATGTTTATGATCGATGTTCGTTTTCCTCAACCATATGTCCGTTTCGCCCGAATAATTTTTTTTGGGGAAATTGGTCATAACTAACAAAATATTAGGCTGATTGTCAGAGCCAACAGTGGTTTGTAAGACTAGTTGGAAGCGCTTAATTTTGGCAATGGAGTGAGTCTTAGCTACTGGAGTGTGAAGGTTACGAAATATTGAGATTTCCCTGTTATGGTGCCCCTATTCCATGCTCGTACTTGGAACCGTTTCAACATTTCAGTCAGATTAAAAAATTTGAGCGAAACCAATGGTTCCTCTAAAAATTGGACTCATATAAGATATAACAACCTCGGAATTGGTAAAATTCTGTAAATACAAGAAAAATAAACAAGGAAACAGTTTTGCACGATGCTGTGACAACGCCGCTGCGTCGTGTGATTACCTCGAGTTATCTGACTTGTATTTTTTTGATAGAATCTATCCATTTTGACGATTTTCTGAATTTTTTTTGAATCAATTCGAATTGATGTTAGTTTGAATCGCTGTGATTAGAAATTCTGGAACTTACACCCCTAGCTGGTGCCAAAAGAAATGCAATTTGTATTTTATGTTTTGTAAACACTGAGGTTATAATTGCTATTTTCGCAATTTATGCGTTTTCAAATTCTGAATAGTTGATTAAGCAGAGAAAGGGCGTCGAGACAATCCGTTATTATTAATAACTTTAATATTTCTCTACTTTCGCTTGAGGTACACATTGACACACCTACACGGAGTGTGGGTCTGTGAACAGTTGCACGTAGCCTACATAGTCTTTTAATTCGTCGTATGCATGGCCACGAAATGCCGATTGATGGGTACACGACCCGTAGTGTGTGTACCAAGTATCATAATTTTATTGCGATTCTCTCTATTTTAGTTCTATTACGAGTTCGGGGAATGTCTGTGTTAGCCATCAAGTAAATATACCCCCTGTCCATAGATTTTAGTCTCTTACAGTTTACACAACTTGATGGTGAAGTAGGCGAACGAAATTAGTTACCTCCATATTTGTACACACACTTCTGGAGCACCGATTGATGTATGGTTGGTGAACATGTTTTATCGTAAATAGCTAGCAATGTATCAATTAGCGATGATTTCGTTTTCCATGGAGGGGTCTGGAGACTGACAACCTTTGCAGCAGAAATGTCGTTAAAAGAATGTTATCATATAAAACGTTGCAAAAGGACGCTTTAATGATGTAGGCATTTTCTATAATGTAATAATATAATATTCAAAGGAATATTGTTACATTGGGCTTGTAACAAAAGTGGAATTGCAACAGTTTTGATGCACCCAAGCAAATGCATAAACACTGCGACTAGATTACCGCTAGCTGCCGCAATATTGAAGGATTTCTGAAAATAAAATGCCTAAATGCCGTACTCAATATGTAGTTTTCTGAATTTGGAGTGTACGAATGTACAAAAATGATTTAATCCACATAAGAGATTGACCACATATTCTAGTATTATACAGTTTTATAATAGGCCACAGCGCCAAACAATGTCGTAAGCCTTTCCTATATAAGAAACACGACTATAAAAGACCTTTATTCGTTGAGGATTTATAGATAAATCCGGAGGATATTGTCGGTTGTTGAGCGATATTGTCTGAATCAGCAATATTGTCTGAATCCAGATTGTTCCGTCGTTATCAAACCAAAACTTTTCTAGATACCATTTGAGACGATAAGCAATTAGTTACTTCGTTACATAACGCGAATTAGACGCCAACAAAATTGACCTGAATGACGATATGTGATTTGGTTTTTTAGATTTTAACATGGAAAGTATTGCTATTACCATTATGTGGCAAGTGACTGAGCATAGGATACCATATTTCGTCACATCCGAGTGAAGCATCCTTTCGTGACCGCAAAACGATGTCAAGTTCCCATTCCAAATATGGATAATCTAGAATGCTATTCGCTTCATTTACTTCAAATTGAACAGTTTCTTCAAACTATCGTACTCTGATAAGAAAATTTCCGGAATAGTTATTACAGGAGCTGACTGATGCAAAATAACATCCAAACGCATTGACCTATTCTGAATCATGAACTAAAATCTGGTTATCACCAACTATCGCTGATATTTTAAATTGATTGTTACCAATATTAGAATTAGCCATTTCTCGATCTGTCCTACATAGTTTATTAACGTTTGAGTGTTTGCTGAGAAAACCACATTAGTTTTGGTAATATTTCCCGGCATGCACCATTCGTAAAATATAATGGCTCAGGTTATCAAGTCAAAGCTTATCTGCCATCTCTGAAGAGCACAATTCAGCGAGTAGATCGATAAAATCTATGGCATAAATATCACGAATGAGATTCAGTCACCATTCTTATAGTCATAAAAAATTCAGAGGAATGGAGACTCATGAAATGCCATAAATTTTATTTTTAAACAAAACTGCAAAAAACATGGTCCAAATTACCATGAGAGTCTAGGGCAGATATTGAAAATCAGGAACGAAACACGGATCGCGAAAATGATGTATAAGCAGAGTAACACACTAAGGCACAAAAAATGAATTTTTTAGGGGATGCTAAGCAAAGGAATTTGCTACTCAAAGTCAACTGCGAACGTAGACGCACAAGTCATGCATATGCTCTAATGCAGGGGTCCGCAACTACGGGGTCGCGACCCAAATTTGGGTCGCGAAGCCCTCCGCTCTGGGTCGCGAAACAATTTAAATTTTCCATAAATATGACCATCGCGTCTGTGTAGCGTATTTATGTATAACAACGTTATGAATCTCTGATTATAATTATGAATGTTTCCCCGAGTATACACGTCCTTATTTACTGCCGTAACATTGGCCAATCAGCATAAGTGCAAAATTGAAGTAACAATAAACGTTTCAGAAGTGCTCAGATACTTTTGCCATTCAGACAGTCTTTCGTGGTTGTTGACAAACTGGTTACTGAATAATACTCCAAAAAAGCCGGGAGCGGAAGATACAACGGAGAAATTAAGTGAGAACAGAACACCGCATGCACCTTCAGACATCTATGCGTCTTCAAGCAGGGGGGGGGGGGGGATCAACGCCCGACAAAAGACTCATCTCCTCACCCTCATCGGAAAGAAATACATCACTCAAACCATACATATAAGCGGAAGTACAGCGAATAATTTATAAATCTTGGTTTCAGAAAAAGAATTGTTAGGCGAAAAGAAAACAATGACAAAGTATCTTACAATCTTAGAAAAATTTCAAAAGGCATTGTATGAAGTGGCATATCTAATCGCAAAAGATAAAAAACCACACACCATTGGAGAAACACTAACCAAAGCTATTGCAATGAATTAATAAATTATGAATGGAGACAAGGTAACTAAGGAAATGAAAGAAATACCAATGTCTGTACATACCATTCGCCGACGTATCAGCGAAATGGGTCAAGATATTAGGTGCCAACTGATTGACAAAGTCAAAGGATGAAAATATGCTTTGCAATTGGATGAAACCACGGATACGTCTGGTTTAGCGCAGTTGATTGTGTTTGTTAGGTATATAAGTTACTCGTGTGCTTGGCGCTTTCTGGAACATGCACTGGTCAAGACATATTCTCAGCAGTGGCGACGAGACTACAGAATGATGGATTATCATGGGAGCGGTTTATTAGCATTAGTACTGATAGGGCTGGGGCCATGGCGGGAAAACAAAGGTTTTTTAGCAAGAGTTTTACAAATAGCGCCTCATATCAATTTTACGCATTGCATTCACTATAGGGAAAATCTGGCTAGCAAAACATTGGACACACCAGGGGTCCGCAAATACGGGGTCGCGACCCAAGTTTGGGTCAATCAGCATAAAGGCAGAATTTGACGTAACAATAAACGTTTTAAATTTAGGTTGATATTAAATTTAAAAATGAAAGTGATGTTATTCAAGTAACGTATTTCTTACTTTTAGCCTACTGCGATTTTGTAAGTGTCAATTTTGAAAACCCGATCTCACATAAATGTAAAAATGCCTGTAAAAGCTTTTTTTTTCTAATGTCGGGGTATTCAGATAGCAGTATTGCCCAAAAGGTTGCCAAAGTAGCTACCCTATAAATCGCAAAGACTCTTTTCACTCATTATTGTTTGAAATTTCAATCAACCAAAGATGTTATTAAGACATTGTCCGTCTTTTGCGGACCGGTAGTAACCTTTCCGCGGACCGGCGATGGGCCGCGGCCCTGTGGTTTCCAACCACTGATTTAGTCATTCAGACAGATTTTCATGGTTGTAAATATTACCTCGTTTTGTCAGTTTTCGCGTGTTATTTGTTAGATTTTAGTTGTGTTTTGGTAAATATAAGTCCTACTATCGCAAAACCATTCTTGAAATAAGTACCAATAATTTTGCAATGGTAGAGTGTAAAGAAGAAGAATTCAAGAGATCAAAAGTCGGGGAAACATTCGTTACTTAGTTGTTCGCATTGTTATATCTTACTACGTAGACTGTAGGTTCTCAAAGTGCTCCGTACGGAGCCTCAGGAGACACTTAGGGCCTCCGCGAGCTATTCGTTTACTCGAAAACTGTCCTCGACCCACTGCCCTATCTCCATCTACTTACCTATCCTCGACCCACTGCCCGACCTCCCTCAACTTTACTATCCTCTTCCCACTGCCCTATCTCCCTCAACCTTCCTATCCTCGACCCACTACGCTATCCCCCTATCTTCGACCCACTGCCCTATCTCCCCAACTTTCCCATCCTCGAACCACCGCTCTATCTCCCTCAACCTTTCTCTCCTCGACCCACTGCCATACCTCCCTCAACCTACCTATCCTCGACCCACTGCCCTATCTGCCACAACTTACCTATCTTTGACGTACGGTGCTATACTATTCAGTACCTGACCTAACGGCGCTTTATTCACGACCCGATTGCCACACTGAACTTCACTATCTTGCGACCAACTTCCATCGGTTATACTGGTCGTGTATGCCAATGAGATGATTCAATCGTACGTCGACAAAACATGATTGACGGCATTCGTAAATGTAGGCTGGAATCACAATTGGTAATCAATAACCATTACAAGTGGCTTAAAAATGTGCTACTAATTAGGCTACTGATGGCATCGGGTTTGGAGTCACTGCTTTTTAAATTTTAACAGGGCATTCGATATCGACATATCTGAGTTCCTTTCCAGAAAATCATTCAATGTCGCCTGTATTTCGACCAGTGTAACACATGGCATACTCGACCAGTGTAACACATGGAAGTTGATCGCAAGGTGGTAAAGTTCATTTTGACGATCGAGTCGTGATTATAGCGCCGTTAGGTTAGGTACTGAGTGGTATACCGCCGTGGGTCGAAGATAAGCAAGTTGAGGGAGGTCGGACAGTGGGTCGAGGGTGAGAAGTTTGAGGCAGATAATGCAGGTGGGTTAAGGTTAGGGATAGAAAGGTTGAGGGGGTGGAGCAGTTGGCCGAGGCGAGGGAGGCAGGGCAGCGGATCGAGAATAGGAAAGTGGAGGGAGATAGGGCAGTGGGTCGAGGATTTGAATTGAGATGACCGTATATTATGTATAACTTCACTGGCTCTAAAATCTAAACCAGAGGTCGGCAAACTTTTGTCGTTCGCGGGCCTAAATTAAAAGTTGCAAGTCATTGGCGGGCCGCACGTATTTTTAGAAAGTTTAAAACCAAGAAATGGGCAATGAATCTCATATATTTCACCCAGATTTCAGTTAAATTTCAAGCAGTGCGCGAAGAATGATCATTTGATTATTTTCAGCGTCATTAAACCATTTGCGCTCAGCATCAACTTTTTTACGTTCTGTTGCCATTTCTCTAATTATAATCAATTATAGGCTCATTAAACGAGTGATTGTGAATTATATACTTGTTAGGATATAGTATAATTTAGTTTCTCAAAACAAATTCTGTCACGTAAAGAATATAATCGTCAATAAAGCTGTTTTGTTAATAATTCAGTGAAGCGTCGCGGGCCATAGTTTGCCGACCCCTGATCTAAACCCTTCAATGAAAGTTTGATCATTCCACTGTGTCGGCCGATATTTGTCCGATCACTGCATCTAGAAATCACTGATACATTCATGCATAGACCGAATTCGATATGAAGGTATCAAATATAATTGGCTTCATAACTGCAAACTCTCCCTTAACAACGAAACATTGCGATAATTCTAAGTGCTGGAAGAGAAACTCAAAAATACGATTTCAATCTATTCATTGCTAGTAGACGGTTTAACAAGTATTTCATGGCTGCCGTAGTACAAGTCTGCCCAACCTTGCGGCCCACCCCATAAAGTTGTAAGCAGACTTTTGATGTTTTCACTATGCTCCATATCAATATATAGGTTAAGTATGTTTCGTGGTTTTGGTGTGATTATTGCTGTCATCTATCTGCATTCAAATGCCGGTTCTTATTATTACGTATGTGTCAAGTCTTGCACCATGGTGGACATCGACGATCGAGATATTGTGCGATCATTGAGAACGAACGCTGAGTGCAATTATATGAATGAATTTGGAGCCTAAATTTGCAAATTAATTTCATTCTGATTGTTCTCTTACGTGTCTGCTTTGATCGTCTTTATATCTTTATATCAATATCTTTGATACTGGTCCCGGGACTCGTCCTTTTATGTTTTTTTTTATCAATTGTTTGGGTAAAATAGATTTCGGAAATGTCGTCACTGCGTATCCGTCAATAATTCTGATGAAATTGACATTGCTGCATATTGGTCACGAATCAGTATATATAGGGTATTTGTCCAGAAATCTTCGTAATATTACTTTATTAAATATTTGTATTGATGTCAAATTTTACGAAACGGTCAACTTAAACTTGGTATTCCCGCGACAGCTACTGAAAATGAATGAATAAAAACGCTATATATATAATGCAAATCTAACACTCAATTTCGACGTGATTTGTTTGCTCTGGTGTGGTTGTCAAAGAACGCCCCGTGTTACCGGATATTCGAATAGTAAACTGTTATTCTAATATTCGACTTGATATTCGAATTATTTGCCAGCCCTACTCAGTAACCAGAAAGCATTTATTAAATTGATTGATTTGATGTTAAAAAAATTGTTTTTTATGTATTATGTAAATTACCTACACCGAAATCAGGGCTTAGCTGGTATTAATGATTGGTATGAACGTTTGCGGCCCGCAACGAATTTCGTAATTTGAAAGTGGCCCGCAAAACGTAAAAGGTTGGGCAGGCCTGCCGTAGTATATTAGTCAACTCAAAGGCGAGCATCGATGAACACAATTGAATTGATATGACAAGACATTTTAAATTCTCGGGTCGGCCATGGATTGAATATTTTACGCAACAGAAATCTCATTATCCGCTGAAAAAGACGTTTTTTAAGAAGTGGTCTAATCGCGATGAGTGTTGCGCGGGAATTTTCTATTCTGAACCCCCTCCCTTTTAGAAAACCATGGCTGCTGCGCCCTTCGTTATAGATAATGTTATGTTTGAATCACTACCACATTTCGACACCACCGTCGTCAAATTTCATTAGTGACGTACTGACGTTGGTTGCTTCTTCACAGATACAAAATTAACCAAGTCAGTTTTTTAAGTGAACGAATAGCTCGAGGAGCCCTGAGGCTCCGTACGGAGCACTTATAGCAGTGGGGATCAACGCCCGACAAAAGACTCATCTTCTCACCCTCGTCGGATAAAAATACATCACTCAAACCATACATATAAGCGGGATAACAGCGGATAATGTATAAAGATTGGTTTCACGTGTATTCTTATAAATGATGATTCACGTCCTCAATGTGTTGTTTGTTCCAACGAACAAACGTTCCTCATGTTCTTACCAACAAACGCTTGAAAGCAGCGATATTGAAACGCCATCTTACAGCAATGCATCCAAAATTCATTGAAAAACCAATACATTTTTTCCCGCCTATCAGCGTTTTCATACATAAAATACAATTACAGATCAAGGCTAGAGGTAGAAAAATATCTTCGAGTTGCCGTCTCCCAAATTAAACCTCGATTTGATATGTTGTGTATTATACACAAAGCTTATAAATTGCATTAGTCATAATAAACGCTATTACTCACAATTTTATGTGCTAAGTTTCATATAATTTTGTGCAAGAAAAATGCTAGTGTCGACAATAGTCAAATTTGGGGTTGCGATAAAAAGTAGTTGCTGATCCCTGCTCTAATGAATACTTTCGGCTTATATCCACCGACCGCATATGAGGAGTAGAGTTAAGATTCACCTCACAAAGATTAAGAACATCGGGATGTTTATCAGTCAAAAATGTCCTCACGAAATTCCTTCTCATTCGACATGCATTTGCAAAACAGATTCAAATTAGAACAAGGGACAGATTAAGAATCGTGAGATTCTTAGCAAACAAATGTTGTTATTATAGTTTGGTTTCCAACTTGTGGGGAATAGGATAACGGGCATCTCGGGCATTTGAGAAGTAATTGAGTTGCACAACATGAATTGTAAGTTTGTCGATGTAGAATATTTTCAGATGACAGAATATTAAAATTCATACTACCAGAACTTGACTATGAACCGCAAACATAACCATGCAGCCAACCATATGATATACCAAATCGTAACTTACAACAACTTACCAACCTAAAACGAATTAAAAAACATTTACATTGAAAATTAATTTCTAATATACAAATTATACTGCTTTGTGAATTTTAGTAATTATTTTCGATTGACATATTGCTGAAATATCGTTTTCGAATAATTTCAATTGATTATGAATATTGATCGGACATTCTTGGGCTAGGCAAAATATCCAAAAGCGATTACTAGAAATCAAAATTGTTTATTTTCATACTTTCAATTTTTTAAAATACAAGCATTTTAGAGATATTGTGTCATTTTTCCGTGAATGCATGCCACATGAAAAATATCCCTCCCCTGGGAGAAGTTAGCCAAGAATAAAATAAGATCATTTTCTTGAATTACACACTTCATTCATCGCTCCTAATAAATGCGACGCCGACAGGAAAATATAGCTACGAGGTAATGAAAGAACAATTTCATTTATATGCATGTGAAACACTCCTATATATAAACTCGTAAAATAAAATATCGTGATACTCTCATTGTGCCTGTTGCAATAGCCCTTAACATTGGGAATCTTCTAAACTTTTTTCAATTCCTGCAAAGTCTATAAGATGTGGTTGATCGGCTCATTCCTGCCCTACTTTTTGATAAGCCTCGTTTAGTAGGAACAGCTACGCTTGCGTTAGTAATTTCAGCTTTCCTTCTGGGAACTACAGTACGTAATGGGATTGTTGATTGGAAACGCCTTTCTGCGCAGAGGGAGTCCAGAGCTTTTGCTGATTCCGCAAATTCAATATAATCAGGGTATATCCTGTTATGTACTCGATCATGTCTTTTTAATAATTGGCAATCTTTTTGCAAAATGAGTTTTCTGAGGCAGCAAAGGTTGCTCTGTTATCAAGCGGCTTGAGAATTTGGTTAGTTATTTCCAACGTGGCTTCTTCTGTAAAGTTTTTTGGAATGTCCAGCTACCAACTATGGCGAGAGAAGTTTGCGAGAGCAGTGAGTATTGAGAAAATTTCAGCATGACTTCCCAGCTCCCTTCTCTCTGGCAAGGACTCGCATCAGGGTTTTCAATAACTTTCAAACGATCAAACCTATAAATCAGGGGTTGGGAACCTTTTTGGTCAAGAGAGCTTTGAAAGGTACATATTTCCAATTGCATTTCAGTGCGAGCCATATAATATTTTCCATCACTTAATCATGCCTTAAATTTCTATCAACAGTTAAAACATACAATGCTAATATACAATTAAAATGACTTCTGGTGCTGCATGTTGTTGAAGTTGAAATCCACGATACTCATCACCTTGTTTTCTTTTGGGCATCTCCGTAGAGCTTTGAAAGTTAGCTTTGCTAGTCCAATCTAAATATTACAAATAAACAGTACAAACGGACGGAATACTTTTATTTCCCGGCGACTCTATCGCTTCGTGATATCACAAAATATGTTCCAGAGTCCTATAGTTTTGTCACAATTCCTGTCTGGCAATTTTCTCGCATAACGTAGACATTCGCTGAGCGCTCGTTCTCAAACGCATTGGCAAATTTTCTGCCAAATTTGTCCATAAAAGAGAAATCTGGTAACAATAGTAAGTTTCGCCTTAAAATATTGAATTTTTCTGGGAGCCATATGCCGTCACCAAAAGAGCCATAAACGGCTCGCGAGCCATGGGTTGCCGACCTCTGCTATAAATGTTTACTCAAGTAAGGTCTTACGTAGCCTAATTGACCAATTTTATGACCT
This sequence comes from Styela clava, assembly GCF_964204865.1. Lineage (NCBI taxonomy): Eukaryota > Metazoa > Chordata > Ascidiacea > Stolidobranchia > Styelidae > Styela > Styela clava. The sequence goes on along the minus strand of NC_135258.1, from coordinate 23,331,496 downwards.
AATCTCATCGGAAACTTCAGTAGTTTTCTCCTTTGTTACATGTGTGGATGCTTTTAAATAAGGGATTTCTTCAAGTTTATCAAAATCATCCAAGAGGAACTCGACAATTCCATATATCTCGTTAGTAGCTATAATATAGATGAATACCTGTAGTGTAGAGTCTGTTAGCTTATAAGCAATGATAATATATGTTCTCAATGCTTATAAGTTACGGAGTAATGAACTAAAGCTAGGCTCGTGTATAATAGGAAAATAAATTACAATGACTTGTCCGATGTAACAAATATGACAATCTGAATGTAGGCATATATATACACTTTTTTTTTAATGTTTTTGACTTTTAATCAATCAATATTTTTCTCGCGTACCATGTAGCTGTTGGTTGACTTCAAGCGTGAATGAAGTCCTTGTGTAAAAGCACTTTATTACTTATCGATCTTGAGATCGGTAAGTATGTTGATACTTGATAGGTATTTGTTTGTTACTTATCGATTTTAATCGGTAAGTATGTTGATAGGTATTTGTTTGTCTGTCAGATGCACGCGATATCTCACGAAAGCAACTTTGAAACTGCTCCAGATTTTGCATTAGCATTCATCATATGTCGTACCAGAAGCCTATTGATTTTGGATGAATTATGTAGTATAATTAGCGAGTTATTATTTAATTAGTGATGGGACACACGGTGTCACTATGGAGTAAGACCACTGTTTTGGGGGATCCCTAACCTTCGATCGGTAAGTCTTCGGTTTTCAACCGAATTCTAGTTTTATTTTTTGAAGCTGCTCTATTCGATAGCCCAATTCTTACAGTTCAAACCCCTTGCTTAAAGTTCTTTATTGTCGAATTCGGTGAATAATTTGGCATGAGAAAAATTGTTAGGATGAAATAGCAATCCAATTAAATCCGTTACATTGCTTTTTTCGCAGGAGTGGCCAATATTAACTTGATAATAAACAAAGGGGAAACATATTTAAACTACGCTACACTGAATGATGCAAACTACGCTGAATGATGACCCTATGCCCGTGATTCTCAATGTGGGCGTCACGACGCTCAAGAGTGTCGTTTCAATTTTGCTAAGGCGTCGCAAAACTTTTCTTCTTTTACAATCGTACATGTTTTGCGGTCCGTATATAAAAACATCAAATTGCACTGGAGAAAAAAATGTACAAGCGTAAAATGATACTGACCAGGAAAAGCTCGAAAATAAGATGATATGAAAGCTAATTGGACTTTATATTCACTTCCGTTCAACAAAATGGCGAAGAAGACTTGCATCGTGTTGTTTCTAGCAAGATTTTGGCCAGTAAAAGAAGGTTACCTAATAGGAATAAACGATATTCAGTAACATCGCATCCTCAGTTGCAGCAAAAACCCCGGAGCTCTTTTACTCGAAAATTAAATGAACTTTGTCGTCAATTATCTACCCTTTTCAACTTCACCAAATTACGATTAAAGGCATCCTATTTAGTTGCAAATCGCATTTCCAAATGTAAAAAGCCTCATACAATTGATGAGGAACTCATATTATCTGCAACCCTTGATTTCTAAGTACGATGATAGGCTCTGCATTTGCCGAAAAATTGAAAAACATACATGTGTCCAATGACACTATATTTCGACGAATTGGTGACATAGTAGACGATATTCATGAGCCATTGATTGAGGAACTCCAGGGTAAAAAATTTGGGATACTACTAGATGAAGCTATTGAGAGAAGCAGCCGAGATGCCTACTGACTACTCGGTATGTTATGTACGTTTTTCGAAGTTTGATGACAAAATATCTGTAGAAGGGCTTTTGTATGGCAACCCAATTCAATTGAGCTGTCGGGGAATTGATATTTCAAAAATAATTTGAAATTCCATTACAACTTATTACAACAATCTAGATTGGATAAGTTGGTTGTCTCACTTGTTTATGAAGCCTAATTCAAGAGCATGCACCAATGGAAAACTGGACACTAGGCTTGCACGTAATTTACGGAATTACGTAATTATTTGGAGTTACGGAAGGGAAGTTACGAATTACGTAAAGTCGTAATTATTGCATTGAAACGAGCTTTCTTCAAAGCAGTCAATTTCGTCGATTGCGAAAATGAAAGCTCAACAAGTAGAAGAAGTTAGAGTTCCGGTATTGGCAGCCGTTTTTCTCTCTCTTGTTACGTAGGTGAAGGAAGGCATGACGCGTTGCCGTTTACTAACCTATTATCAACTTATCTGGCGTGGCCAATGTAAATTATTAACGTAGTTAATGGGGGAAGAACTGAGTAGGGCCGTTTGACGCCAACACACCTGGTTTTAACTTCTCCCGCAACTTAACCGTAGATAAGGGATAGAATTGCGTTGAGACCGATTGACGCCAACACACCTGGTTTCAACTTCTCTCGCGTCTTATCTAGCATGGCCATGGCCAATGTACATAATAACCGTAGATAGGGGGAAGAATTGTGTTAAGACAGATGGACGCTAACACGCCCGGTTTCAACTTCTTCGGGTGAAATGACTAATGAACGCAGGAGATCAATCTATCAAACATGGTCTATCGAACATTTGTATCCATTTCACTTTTATTTATTATTTACTTGTTCCAGTTTTCCGTTACTTATGGTATATATGTTCCGTTTCTATTTTATTCTATTTTATAGTCACGCGTTTGAATAGTGGGAATTCCCCACCAAGTGTGGATTAGCAATGCTTAACCATTCTTTATTGTTAATATCAACACTTGATATATGAACATGGAATATCATATTGTTTTTGGCTGTTTCATTTCAGACTTGGGGTATAAACAGGAAAATATCCATAACCTTTCAACACGACTATCTTGTGAAATTTAACGAAGAGCTTTCGCGACGAATTGGAACCAAATAAGCGAAAAGAGCGATTGATCACTCGCGCCAATACCTCGCCGTGATAATTAATGTCGCGCTTATCAAATAGCAATATGACGACAAAAGAGAGAATGCGTAATGAACCAAAACGACGGATTCCTCGCGGACCGTTGAAAATTTAACTGCTATCATATATAACCAAATATGAGCCTGTGTGTTTATTCTGTGCGAGATCCATTTTCTATTACAAAATCTTGATGTTCTGTTAACGGTTTTATCGTTATATATCAGTCCGGACTTGGCCTTGCTCATGATGTTTTTCACAATTCCTCTCAATATTTCGGCCATATATGATTAACTGTCTTACCAAATGCGGCAACTTATTTTGATTTATCGTCGACTTGAATACCACCGGCACTCGACCAAACTTTTGTCAATCTTGGCCTATAGGATCGCCGACTTGAGTTAGCAAATAAATGTTGTGAGTGTAAAATAAATGTCACAAAATGCATTGTTTTGTGACATAACTTTGTATTTTCGGAGAAGGCATGTCATATAAGTTCGGTATTTAAATTATACGCAAATAAATAATATTTGATCTAAATTTATCGCAAATAATGTTATAAACATTCAGTTCGCGAAATGATTGAATGTAAAATGAAGAATGGTAATAGGAATATCGTCAATAAGTCGACATCAATAATTATTATTATAAAAATGCTAACAAGGCAGTAATGTCGGATAATGCAGAAAACGCTGCAAAAACAAGTCTTCGTCGCGAGGAAATCGCAAGTATAATCAAATGAGAAAATACGCTCGTCGTTGGTTAATAAATTAGAAACCCGTAATTTTTATTCAGTACTCAGGTGGTTTTAAAAAACTATCGTTTCCATAAATATCCGTATACCAGTGTCGGTAATGATAAAATAAAATTGATCGCATAAAAATGGGACGGTTAATTTGCGAAGGTGATAAAGAAAAACCAAAGCTAACACAAAAGATAAAAATCAGAATAAAATTAATTTGAATTCACTCCTTGATAGTTGTCTTTAACATCTGCCGCCGGCGTGTAGTACTGCCAAGAATAGGAAAACCCAACTTCAATGTCCCATTCGGAAAAAAGTGGATTCAATTGGTTGTTACGATAGGTTTAAATGCGTGGAAAAATATCGCAATTACGGGGTCATTACGTAATTGATTTTGCCGTAATTACGGAATTGATTTTTGTCAATTACGTGCAAGCCTACTGGACACACTGCGTGATACACCAGCATGCGTTGGTTGCTGAAGAACTAAATCCTGCACTATCCCAGTAGCCTACGGTTGATGTCGTTACCAAAATCATAAACTTGATTGAAAACCCGTCCCTTGAAACCGTGAAGCTGGGTAAATTGTTTGAACAAGTGTACGGAAAAAATGCACTTGCCGACTGCCCCGCACAAAACGTTTTTTTTATAATTTGGCGTACCTATGTGATATATATTTGCAAAACTTAATAGATTGGATCTACCTATTGCATGGGAAGGACAAAAATGTACATGGAGTCTTTGATAAAATTACGACGTTTGTTCAAGATATATTGCTGAATAGAACTCTAGCACACACTTTTGAAAAGCCATGAGTGAAGCTTTAGGGCTTAATGGATGACAAAAAAAATAATTTTAAAATACCCATGTCAAATAAAATGGGTCCACAGCTGGAAGAGAGTTAAAAGGTTAGCTTTGTGGACAAAAATATGACCAACATGTCTAGTCGCTCCGAGTACTTCATTTCTGTCTCCAGCCTCCTTGAAAATAAGGATATGTTATTGACCGCACATGTGCAAACGGCATGAGCTGAAAATTCATCTAAACTCGAGTAAAAGTTTGCGTTATACTTCCCTGAAGATCTATCAGTTTATGAGTAAATTCGTCATCCTTCCAAAGAACCTATATCTCCTATACCTTTGATAAAAGGGGAAAATTACGTCGATCTTACCTTGGTGGTGTTCAATGCTGAAAAATTCAAAAAAAGTTCAATGCTGAAAATTTAACGAGTTTTTGGATTTCCTTGGATAAAGATTATCCTTCCTTGGTTGAAAAAGCGTTGCGCACTCTCTTCCCCCTCTCGACTTCGTATTTGTGTAAAGCAGACTGATCTAACATGGCCGTAATCAAGTGAAATATCCATCTCTAATAGGCTACATGTTGAAAGCGAAATGCGTGCGTATGTTTCACAAGTTCAATGACATGTGTAAATAAAAACAAGTACACCTTTTACAAATTTTTTGAAGGGCGTCACAATCCAAAGAAGTTTGAGAACCACTGCACTAAGCCCCTGGATTGGCCAAATAATACTAACTTGTGATGCCTTACTTCAAAACGGTTCACGCCGTAAAAAGGCGACTGCTTGATACATACATCACATTTCACCAAAACTTGTAGGGTCACATTCTTGCCAGAACAGCCCTACTTATAACACTACCACCCCTGAAGTGTGCATACCACACCCTTTAAACTTGACCAATCCCCCGTTTTATAGTATGTGGTATCATCACTCAATGGTATTGTACCTTGTAATTACTATATTTACATGCAGTGTGTTTCATGTTGTGTCTCTATTTATAGATGTTGTTTTGTTATACAAACTCCTTTGTACAAACAGTTTTGTATACTTCACCCTTACCTCTGTAACCACACCCACCCACCCTCCTTGCATAACTGTCTGTATAAGGGACCATAATATACATATTTGATTTATCTTATTATAATTTATACATATCAAAAAGGATGCATGCCGCACATTCGTGTTTTAGGCCAGTATGGTCTTGTGCATACATCGCGTCTTCAGTATTTATAATTACTAATTCTTTTATATTGCTTTTACGAGACGAATAAACATTCATCCATACACTAGTAGGCTATACTTGAAAGCGAAATTTCAAGAATCGTTTTCGGAAGAAACGCATCTTACATTAAATCTGAACGGAATGCGGACAACTCGACTACACGGACAACTTAACTGGGATAATTCAAATACCTGGAGCAACGATGAGTTGTCCGCCTTGTCGCATTTTCTACGGCGACGTTTTAAGATTATAGGGGTGTAATTTCGATCTTTCCAGGGCTCTAATGGCAAGAAAAACACATCAATATTCTCACTTTGGCATTTTTATGTGTATAAGTGATATGTTTTTCTATCCTATCCGATCCTTTTTCTCATGTTACAAAAATACAGATTCAGTTTACAGGAGAAACTGGGGTCTGTTGTAACGTTGACTTTCAGACTTCTAACGTTATGGGACTGTGTGCCCTTGTTGACGTTTTTGAATTTTGTTGATATTGGATGGGTATTTTTAAACATTAACCTTTAGTCATGACATTAACACATATATATATATATTCACGAATGTGAGCGACGTTCGCATGAGGGTTAATTCGTCTAACGAACAAGAACTCTGCAAAGGATAGGATTTACATATTTATCCCTCGGAGAGGGAAGACGGCTTGATCATATGGGGAACCACGGCCTCTCGTCTCTCAATGTCGGGTATGAGATAAGTTAGCTAGTTTTTTGTTCTGGCAGCAAGGACGTGATGGTGGAGGAAGCCGTAACCGACCAGCGCTTACGTAAACCATCGGAGATACGATGTGGATGTAACAAAATATGTCACTTGTACACGTAAAAATGCCAAAGTGAGCATATTGATGTGTTTTTCTTGCCCTTGGAGTCCCGAAAAGATCGAAATTAAACACTCATAGTCAGGGCCGGTACTAAGGTACTGCAGGCCCACTTAGAAATTTGATGGCAGCGGGGCCCCTACTCTTCATAGTTATATTTATGCGTGTTTATGGTACTTGCTATAAAACAAATTTAAGGTAATGTGGATGCTTTTTATTGTTTTTTCCGCAAATGCGGTAAACATTTATATCGAGGAAATTAATTAAATAAGAAATAAATTGTTCATTGAATACGGCCGGATATTAGAAGCGATAAATCGGTTATGTCACGTATGTGTGGAGCTATATAGCGAAAAAGGCTGTTTCTGGCCAGCGTTCATGTGAACTACCCGTCGATTACGAAAAGTTCAGAGATTTTCTCGTACATAATTGATTCGAAAAGCTAGAACTGTAGACGTTATTTATTTAGGTTCTTCTTTTCACATTATCGTTTTGTTCCAACTTTCATTTGATTACCTTAAAAAATAGCAGAGATACAATATGTTATTTAGCGGTCTCATATTCTCGCCGTCACAGTTTTCGAGTCGTCGTAATGCCAAAGCAATGGCTCTGGTAATGCTAAACAATGAGCATATATACATATATAGCAGTGGCGGCGCGTGGTCATTTTGACAACCGGGGCAAGCTACTGCGGGACCACGTCACCCCCATCTACGGGGACATGATGAGCGCTGTAAGTTCTCCCATCATTTTATGAGTATAAAAACCATTCCATCGGTAACAACCAATCGGCAAAAGCGACAATTTTTAACGATAAGAAAGTGTCTTTAAAACCGGTCCAAGTCAAGGGATTAATAAATATAGACATAGTTTATTTTGAAACCTCTTTCAAAAGGGAAAGGCAAGATTTACCCAGATAAATACAATGACATATTAACAGAAACTACGGGAAAGCAGACAAAACCTAAAATAAGGTTTAAAACATTACTATGAAGAAAGGAAAGGTAATGCAAAGATAAGGACATGCGTCGCTCACTCATAGATATATATGCTGCTAGACTTCTACTGCTCGAACATATATGCAACACGCCGCAGTTTCTTGGAAGCAAAATGCTCAATAACGCGCTGATTAAAGTCATGCATCCCAGAAATAACGTCTCTGTGAATGGATAAAACAGCCAAGGAATTTAATCTATCTTGCTTCATTGTGTCTCTGAGATACGTTTTAATACGCTTCAGCGTGCTGAATGTTCGCTCTGCGTCGGCGGAAGAAATAGGCGCCGTCAAAATGATGTCCAGAAATTTTGCAGACGCCGCAAAGGTAGTTACTAGAGTGTTATCTATGAGGAACCCATAGAGCGCGCAAGTTGATGTGATGTTCAAAAAAGTTTGATTGGTGTATATACATCGCAATTCATTTTCTAATTTACCCACGTTCATCATGGGGTAAAATTTGGAGACAGTAGCCAACAAATGGATGGGAAATTGACGTGCAAATTTTGAAAATTTTTTGGGGTTCATCAAAGAGAACGCGGCAAGGTGTTCAGTACGCAGACGATCGCCTATTTGATTCACCAGAATGTCACAGCATTCCTTTGCAGACAAAATCAAACGCTGCGTTGTTTACCCGCGGCGTAAAGAAGCACTCCATGTGTCGTCGTATTTTATTGTTTCCCGGATACGAGATACAGCATCGCAGAAGTCTGAAATACACGACTGCACAGACGCTCCATCCATTAGCCTTGACTGCAATGCGCCGTATAATACATCCACGTGATAGAATATTGTGGAGAAAAAAGCGAGAAAAAATAAAAACTCACCATCTTCTAGCAGACGCTTTAGACCTGCCGCCTCCCTCACAGAGCGTTCGTCCCAAACCGGGGAGCTCTGAATGCCATTGAAACACTCAATGAGCTCAGACCTAATTTCGGACACGCCCTGCACCACGCGTGATTGGAAGTTCCAACGTGTTGGTGCACAAGCTGGGAGACGGCGGCTACATATCTGGCGAAGGAGGTCAGAGCGCTTCGGCGAAACGGAAAAAAATGAAGAAAACCCCGAAACATTTGCAAAAAATATAGGGACGAGAGGGGTATCAAGACACATATTTTTAATAACGAGGTTAAATTGGTGTGCATAACAATGTAAAAAATGCGCATGAGGAAAATCTTCTTTTATATTAACTTGAACACCATGTTTCGACCCACTCATGACTGCCGCGCCGTCATAAGTTTGAGCTATCAATTTTGACTTCGCGTTGTAAGGCTGTAACACTTCTTTCAGTACAGCCGATATCCCGCAAGCCGTGCGATCAACGATTGGTACAAAGCTGTGAAATCTCTCGGTAGGTTTACCATCTTTCACAAACCGAAAAATCACAGCCAGTTGGGAAACGCACGTGATGTCAGTTGTCTCGTCAGACTGAATCGAAAGGAACTGGCAATTCTCAATTTCCAGAGCCAAATGTTGTAAATAAATTTTATACATTGAGTGGAGCAAATCATTTTGGATATCCTTAGATGTCCCTTTCGAAACAGTTGCGGCATCAAGATGATCTCTCAATACTGTATCTAGGGATGCGGTGTATTCCACCATATCCAAAAATACCCCTCTATTAGAAGAGCCAGCCCGTTCATCGTGCCCACGGAGGGACAGCTCGTGACAACCAATGAACTTCAAAACATCTATCAATCGAATGAGAACATGGCGGTTTTTCTCGACGTTTTGGTTGTGCCGACGAATAGAAACCGCGCGTCCTTCATCCAACTGTGCTGCTATATTAACATTTCCGAATGTTCGGTATTTTACTGCATTGTCCAGTTGCTCCATAGAAGATTGATGATCCCTGGCACGCTCGGAAAGATGTTTAAGATCTCTAAAACCAAATTTACACCAACGTGAGTCACGGGTGGTAGCAAAAAGTAGGCAATAAAAACAAAAAAGTGCATTTTTGTCCTCGCTGTAACACAACCATTCGTGTTTTTTATACCAAGTTTCTGCGCAGAATGTACGCCGACGCTTTCCTCCGTCATGGGATTGTTCCAGTGAACAATTTTTTGGTTGATAAGGCCCAAGACGTTGTACCTCTAATTTTTGTTCCAGCGGCAGCTGCGAAAACGGAGTGCGAAGTAGTGCATCAACCTTATTCATTATGAGGTCTAAGGCTAAGAAATGCGAAGCCGGAAAGAAGTGAGGAGCTCAAAAGGAATGTGGAAAATCGAAAGCAAATGGACTAAAGGTTGATTCAAATAGCGAAACAAGCGACAAAAACGAAGGCGAGGAAACTATCAACTCTTCAAGCAACCAACGAACGAGAAGGAATGCGTGAATATGTCAACACGTTGTTGTAAGAAACGTCGGCATTGTGTCGTCATAATTTCGGGGCTAGCCCCGATCGGCCCCGATGATTTAGTAAAATAAATAGAAAACAAACGAGACAAACGCGGCGAGTGGAAGATAAAAGAGAGAATACGATATACCATGAGCAACCGGGGCAAAATCGGCGTCGCCCCGTCGACGTTCGGCGAAGGCTTTGCGAGCGAAAAATGAACCATGTAGACAGTCTGTGCAACCGATATTGAGGTATTTTTCGAATATTTTTTATTATACCGAAAAACAACCGGGGCATTGCCCCGGTTGGCCCTATTGACGCGCCGCCACTGATATATAGACTCATTTTGCTAAACCAGTTGTTATCCGAATCGGATGAACTTAATTTTTCTTGTAACATACCTAATAATACAGAAAAGACTCTCACTAGCGAAGGGCCCTCCAAGATGCGGGGCCCAATTTGACAAAATCGGCCTAAAACTGGCCCTGCCGATAGTTTTTAAACGTCGCCGTAGGTAATGCGCAAAGACTGACAACTGAACAGTATAGTCGGCGGTCGAGTTGTCTTTGATTACCGGTACTGGATTAGTTGGCCGAGTGGTCCGTCAGCTACCGGTATCTGATTCTGAACAAAGCCATCTAAATCTTGCCTTGCGCCTGTTTATTACCGGTCTGCCGGTGGGCGGTGGCGGTACCGGTACCGCATTGTCTCAGGATAGGGTTCTAGGTGATACCGGTATCCTGTCTGCCTGTACCGGTACCGTACGGTACTTCTGTGCTTACAGCAGTACAGCAGTAGGAAATGATAACCGCCAGGCTCTACCGTATATGTCAGTATGTTCAGATACGGTACCGGTACCGTTAATTTTTAAGTTGCGTTATTGGTCCTGGCTCAAGTATAGTTTAGTACCGGTACCACATGTAGTTCCAGTTTGGCTGGCTCAACATATGTCATTTTGCATATGTCAGGTCAATCCTAACCCTCACCTGACTATGCCATTCAAAAATTACGTCACTACAAGTCACAATCTAACAATAAAACTTGCCAAAGTATAGCTATGATCGCCCGAAACGGTTTTGCGCCGCCGATAACGAACTCGCTAACTCCTATGCGATCCCTCTCATATCGTTGGGACGAGAAAACGAGAGAAATAGCTTATCGATTTCGGGTTATCGTCTGCGCGCTTTGGACGACCATTTCTTGGGGTCTAGTATAGTTTAGTACCACAAGTACTTCCAGTGGGCGTAGCATAACGATTTTTGCTTATGTTATTCCCAACCATCACCTAACTATGCCATCCAAAAATTACGTCACTACGACGTCACCATCACGTCATAGGGATTGCCAAAGTATATTTACGATCACCCGAAATGGCATCTGCGCCGCCGATAGGAACTTGCTAAATCCGGCGATCTCTCTCCTATCGTGATCGTTGCGACGAGAAAACGAGAGAAATAGCTTGCTCGATTTTGGGTTATCGTCTGCACGTTTTGTACGACCATCCGCATACTTCGGTGAGCCTTATTACGCTACTGTGACGTCGGAATAACGTAATTTTTCGGTGACGTAGTCAGGTGGGGGTTAGGATTGACATATGCAAAAATTGTTGAGCCAGGCCAACTAGAAGTGGATGTGGTACTAAACTACTGAACTATACCAGACCCCATTCGTGCACGTTGGAGAGCTTTATTCCGCTACTGGGACTTCGTAGTGACGTAATTTTTTGGTGACGTAGTCAGGTGGGGGTTAGGATTGGCATATGCAAAAATTGTTGAGCCAGCCCAAAACTATACCAGACCCCTAGACTGTAAGTCATGACCGATTCTGAATTGTGTTCACTTTTTTTTGTAGGCCTATGCCCGCATTATTATTATTTGGTTTGGTGGGCGCGTAGTTGTACAGGTACGTTTTTTTAACTTTATTTTATGTTATGCATGACTTCCAGGTACGATAGGCTACTGGTATCTCTGCATTCAGGCATTTCTGCATTTTGTTTGTCTGTTTATTACTTATCGATCTTGATCGATATGTTGATAGGAGTATGTTGATAGGTATTTGACTGTTTGTTCGTTTGTCTGTTAGACACTTTTGTATGTTACCAATATCTCACGAAAGCGAGGTTGGATATGCTCCAAATTTTGCGTGTGCATTCATCATATCTCGGACCAGAAGCCCATTGATTCTGGATGAATTATGTCTATAATTAGCGAGTTAGCTGTGTCGCTGTGAGTCAGAGCGAGGGATACACGTCGCTAGACCGATAAGTCCGCGGTTTCTGATCGCTATCTCATTTTTTTTGTGATGTTCTGTTTTATGTCAGAATACCGAAATAAAATGATTCATTGATTGATGTTTCTCTTTGCGTTTTGTTCCACATTTCACATTCCACAATTTTCTGAAAACTTCACCTGTTTTTGATTCGGTAGGCTGAACTACTCTCAGACTTTTAACACAATTCAGTGATTTTGTCTTCAGAATATCTGTATTCTGGTAATGCTGTAATGCGTGCCTGGGCCCTAGGCCTATTTCTTTTTTCTGGGTGACGTATTTTTTCGCAAGCACTGGAGCATAATTATCTCTGGATTGATAGACTATATCTGCATATAGATTATTTTGTTATAATGTAGACTATATATTTTATTATGTAGACTATTTGATGCCAAACCAGCAAACCTATGTCGATCACAGCCACTGGTATTTGACTTTGTCCTGCCTCCTGTTAATTGTCTTATTTGACGGCAATCTTAATGTGGCTCGCGCACACGATGGAGCACTGCCAATTTATGGCCAAATTGGCATTTATGTACTTCAAAAATAAAATGTCGAGGACATGATAAAGTGATTTATGACCTCTCAGTTTTGCCGATTCAGTTGAAAAGCTGATAAGACTGCTTAATCATTATGCCGAACCATGGCCTCTCGTTTGGTGGATATCCAGATATCTCATGGATGTACAGTTATGTACTTATCACACCATATTCACTGATTATTGCTATGCTCCTGCTCCAGTTGATGGGTTATTCAGATTCATAATAATTGATACTACCTTTTTAACACCAAATAATGAATAGAATATTAAATTCTATGGTTTGTTTCGATATTACTAAAATAAACATGATCTGGTTCTAACAGACTTTGCCAAATGAAATTATGAGCATGCATTGGTGCTTAACTGATGAACAGAGAAACAAAGTATCACAATTTTTTTCTCCTGGTTTTTTGGGAGGTAATGTGGAAAAATCCCAATTTTAAGTACCAAAAATTGTCCTCGTCTTATTTGCCAGGTAGACTTATTGGCTTGAAATCATGGTAAACATGCTATTATAACACTCCTAGAGTTGGCAAACTGTTACATTAGGAACAAATTTATAAATAGGACAATTCAAAAATATATATGAACGTGAACCCTTATGGAACCTTCAAAACATTGTCAGTGAGCCCTTTGTAGGATTTTTAATACTGTAATTTATGACTCAGATATATTCTTTACTTATTTGTTTTTAAATGAAATGATTACCCTTATAGGGGCTCCCGAAGTATGCGAACCAAGATGGCGGACATCGGAATGTAATATGTGTACTAGGTTAGGGTTAGGCTATAATGTTAGGTATAAATACTACGGGAGGCTCTTGGCTAGTCTTCGAACTGATAATAGGACTAAAATAAGGAAAATTGGAAAAAAATTATCGACTAATCCTAACCTGTTACCCATGTTACGTTCCGATGTCCGCCATCTTGGTTCGCATACTTCGGGAGCACCCCCTTATATCAAAATATTCATCTATAACAGGGATGGCGAACCACTGATCCGCGGGTCACAAATTTATTCGTGACCCGCCAAAGCACGAATAAAAAAAATGCTAACATATCAGTGAAAAAAAATGATAAAACCGGCCTTAAATTAATCTAACAAGAACTAAACTATTATAATGTACCATCAGTGGGCAGTCAGGCTTGCGATCGCTCATATTCTAATTGTTAATTTCTGGGCCGGTATGATAATTTTCAAAACCCCTAGGCACTTTTCAAAAGCCCTATTGGCTCCGACATCGTTTATGACATAACAATGCAATTGATCTGTTCATTTCTCGCAACGTCTTGTCTCTTTGTGAAGTCTATCTGCTGGCTGTTTCAGGGGTTATCTGAGAACCAGATACTAATTTGCATTTTATTGTTTCGCCTACAATGCCGATGATAAAACATTCTTTCAGACTTTAAATATAAACTTAGAAAATCTGAAATAACAATGGGGTAGTGTGAAAGCGCCTTAATGTGGTTGAAAGCTGATCGAAAAATATAAAACTATCCTCCAAACTATTTGGTAATTTGCCGCATCATCCAAATTGTTTTTGGTAATTCGTATGCGTGTTTTCGTACTCTAATTTCATAAAATCGAGTGCTGCAAAAAGTTCCTGCTTATACCATTTGTTTCAGATATTTCTTATAGATACAAACATTGATAAAATATCTGTGACCCACTCTCTTCTGTTTCGCGATAAAAATACAATTTTTGACACATTCATTGAAAAAGGTTCGCCATCCCTGATCTATAATATTGTTTTCAAACCCAGTCATACTGGGTGTTAAATTTAGTACAGAAGTATAACTAAAATAAGAGAATGTTTTTTATAAAGCTTTCTAAAAGGAATCTGTTATTATTATTGTATAATATCTAAAATCGACTTATTGTATAGTTAATATTTTGAACCAATGTCTTATGATCAATAACTTGTGATGTTGTTCATAAATTTTAGGCAAATCAATTGTATATGAGTTTATAAATATGTATTTCACAGTAATATCATAGTATACTGATCAATCAGTTTGGTAATGTTCTGTGAGTTCAATGATATGTCATAAAACGGTGTTTATAAACAGTGTCTTGTGATGTAATTGTTCAAAATGTGCAGAATTCCAATTTCTTATATATAGGAATGGTTATGTTTTTTGAAAAAATTGATTAATTCAGTATTATTACTGCATTATAATTTATTATATAAACAGTTGTTTTAAATATGAAAGAACTAGAGACATTGGCTCATTACAGAGCAAATGACTTACTTGTTCCACATATTCACACAGGCTTACATAGTCATGACTCTCATGAGGCTTACCGAGGTACTTTACACTTTACCAAAAATATCGAATAATGTAATAAGTAGTGACATATCTTATGACTGTTTTGCTTAAATCTGTAAATACCGTAGTTAAATTTTATTGTTATTCCATCACATAAACAGTGTATACCCAATTCAAAAATGTCAATTTCTACACATGATGTTATTGTAGATCATGTGTGAGTGTGACCGCATTTTTGTTTGGATCATTTATCATTTCAAAATATTTTTAGCAAAAGCAATAGTGTAAAAATACTAAAAGATTTATTTTTAGTTTTATATCGAATACTGGATGTCTTTAAATCTTGTGACAGGTATAGTTAAACAATCTGACAATTTGGAGTTGTTTATTAATATTGAAGACCTGAAGTATAAAATTTTACACGAACCATCTCATATTTCCTGGTTTCTGTTAATGGAATAACTTTTACTTATTGAAATTCAATATTTGGAAAT
Source organism: Styela clava (assembly GCF_964204865.1). Classification (NCBI taxonomy): domain Eukaryota; kingdom Metazoa; phylum Chordata; class Ascidiacea; order Stolidobranchia; family Styelidae; genus Styela; species Styela clava. The sequence goes on along the minus strand of NC_135258.1, from coordinate 23,316,097 downwards.
CATGGAAAGTGATGACTGTTTTTCCGAACCAGAAATTGAAGCACAGGACCAAAGAATACTGGTTAGTCTTTTCGATTGCATTTTTTGGAACAGATCAATTAAGATTTCTCTGGTTGAACTGCTCAATATTAATTAAACTGTATCTATCTTTGTTAAAAAGGCAAGTATGATTTTGATTGAAATTTATTTTAGTTGGAATTTTTATCCAACATACAACATCATCTGCTGGATAATGCCACTCTAGCAGACTCGTTAGATATTCATCATTCTGTTTTGTGAGGTGGAGGGAGACATGAATTTGCCAACTCTTAGTTATTATTAGGCACCAATGATATCATAGCATAGTAAATATTTTTTGAATGATTTGTTCCTGGTTAATAAAATATGATTTTATTTACAATTTTTGTAAGTTCATGCAGAATTCAGTATATCGACCAACATGTATTGTAGTTTATTTTTATGTGTTTTCCACTGGGATATGATAATATTTTTATTATCACATTGCTCGCAATAAACATTCTATACATTTTATACCATGTCCTAATATTGTCATGAACAATTCGCAACCTTCCATAAGGCTGTCAAAGTAAAAACAAAATAATATGAAATGTTGTAAATGGTACTGATAACTCACAGGGAATTTCGCCTCCACGAAACATGGAAGGAATGATGGATAGCAATGAAATGGATGCGGAAGATGACACAAATGAACAACCATTCACATATGATGTTGTAGGTTATTTAATAATTGTTTATGAATGTGGGTTGGCGAAGTTTGTTTGTTTGTATGGATCAGTGAGAGATTTTGCCCCTTGTTGCCCTCATGAAGATCTCTCAAATCCGAATAATTGGCAGCGATTTCAATGTAAGTTCTGACCATGTGATGTTAAGTATACTCTTTCTGGTATATATACCATACTTCACTTTTCTTGGTAGCCTATAAATGTTGTGCAACCGGTGTTCAAAGCCTATTAATAGTGTACTAGACATTGTTAAATATTCACCCTGCTCAAGGTTTAATTCTTGCAGGTAAGTTATCATTTATTGATGAATTTTATAGTTATTAATATATTCATATTGAAACTGCTTCATTTCTAAAGTCTTTATCATTTTCAAACCTTTGTTTTACGTTAACTTGCAAATAGTGTTATAAATTTTACAGTATTTCCCCATTTCATTGTGACAAGAAAAAACGCAAATTTAATTCACCTCATTAATAAAGATATGAAATTTAGTTGTTTATGAACCTATTATTCGTACATAAATGAATGAATTATCGTTTCTATGTTGGGGTCTCAAACCAGAATGCTGGTTAAATTCTGCTTGCAGGTTTTCCAGATCAAGGTGTAAAAAAGAAATACTAGTATGGAACAGACAGCAATAATGCTGTCCCCTGCTGTACACTCGAATACATAATTTATATTTCATGACACATTCTAATATACAAGCACATTGGTGTTTATCATCGGTCCATGACTGAATTTATATAGATGTTTTGGACTTTGAAGTAAAAGATCGGTTTTAGAATGTCATATAGAATGGTAAATGAAATATTTATTAGTAGCTGGCAATTATGGCCTTTCTCATGTTCCCATAAATGGAATTAGGTAGTTGGTGTCCTATTGGGTGTTGCAATAAATTTCTAGTTCATAATATTTTATTTTGTAAAGCTGTCTTGTTACAATTTATTTCAATGGCAAGAACCATCAACATGAGACGCCTAGCGCATGGTTTTTTCTCTCTGAATTTTTTAACTTGAAGGTTGCAATTGCAATACAGCAAAACGTTTTAGCTTTTTGGATATCTTGGAGGAAAAACAGAAACACTAGCCCTTTTAGGCTATAATGTTATTAAAATAATTGTTAACCAAGTCTTTGATAAGAGCATGATAGGTGTCTAAATTTTGCAGGTAATGTTCTGGATTCTTGAATCACACTCCCCACTTATCAAACTTGTGCATTATTTCCATGCTGATTTACATACATTTAGTCTTTACTTTGGCATAATTGATGACTGTTTTTACAGAAATTTGATGAAAATATTGGATTGATTGAGATGGATACAGCACAGCAAGTAACAGTTGAAATTAAACCTTCAGATAAAGTTCAACAGATAAATGTATCATGTCCGCCAAGTTTCTTTGGCACAAATAATGGAACTTGTGATTATACATCAGCACTTAGTCCCACATCCAGAACAAGACTATCAGATTCAGTAATTCCACTCAGAGATGGTGAAATGAATCAAGATTTACGTGAGAAATATAGAGAAGAAAGAGACTCTTGTACGAAACATTTTGACATGTGGTCTGAACAAGAACAGGTATGATTTTAACTTGGTATTGGAATTATTATTAAAAATCTATTCAATAAATTTTGTTAATACTCACTATTTAAACATTAGTTATTGTTTCTGGTCTTTCATGTATCAATTGGTTATTCCATATCTTAATAATACCATGCCCATAACCATACTTTTAAGATCATGGTTTGATTGAAATTTGAGAATGCAGTCATTTTTGGTATAATTGATTCTGAAGGTTATAAATGTTTTTGATGATAAGGACTGAATGATTAGTGTTGAAATAGTGAAAAGAAAATTCACTATTAGCACTGAAGGTCGACATTCAATATTCTTACTTGTCAACACAAAGTAATTCGGTAACCAAGCAGTTACGGGCTTACGGCAACACGAAAAAATCTAGCGGACCACTCGTTAGAAAACACTGTGTCAGAAATCCTTTTGAGTATCAATACTGGTATTGGTTACCGTCATCTATAACAGTGGTTTTCAAACTTTTTACATTATCATCACCTCCCAGCTTTACAACAAAACATAAAATTACAAACAAATTTATTGAAAATCAATGAATGAATAGACTAATTATGGTGCATGATATTTTTAATAAGATAAATGAATTTCATTTAAGACATTTAGTCAGGTACAATCTCAAGTTATTATCATTCTTTGATTTGATGACCCCATTTCTACCAAATAAGATGTTAGAAACGAAAAAACAATCAACCGTTATACTTCATTTAAATGCCAGATAACTAAACTATATTTTCAGTAAATTTTTTATCTGTATCTAAATTCTGATATGGCAATTCTAATCGAAGCAGTCCTTGCTCGCGAATATGCCATTCGTTAAAATTGCCTATTTTTCAGAGATGATTATTTTTATGTTGCGCTAAATAGTCAGTCCATGGCCGATACAAGTATTAATCCGGCGGTAATTAAATAATGAATGATAAAATGTATCAACTTCATCTGACTATGGTATAGTTTCTGATAGAAAATTGCGAAATTTTGCAATTTAACCATGTAGAAAATAAAGTTTTTAATCTGACGCATCACTCCCTAAAACAAAATTTCTGGTTTTCCCGTTTTATATATACATGCATATTATAACACCGCCTTTTATTTTTAATATTCACATCCCTATTAATTTTTAGTTGAAATTGGATTTGCATATTCAATCCTTAGGTTGTATTTAGCGCCTCGTCTCGAGTATTACACACTTCATTCACAGTATCGGACGAGAAAAACTTTTCATCGACGTCCTCTGGCATATGTTCAGGGTGATACTTGTGAGATGGGGAGAACTCACAGAACTATAGTTTACCGATATAATGCTTGTTCACGGCCTAAATCCCCATGTCATGAACGTGGGTTCAAATGTACTCGGGTTCAAATGTAATGGAACCGGGAAAAACATATTTGACTTTTTGAGAATGTACAATGGCCCCCCTTCGATTTTTCCAATCCTCCATCCCCCCCGTTTTATCTTTTTTGCCCTCGACTTTGAGAACCACTGATCTATAACATCTATCTATGATTCAAACTTGACTAAACTATCTGTTGCCTATGATGAATTATTAAGTTTTGAATTCAAAGGCTGGTACCATAGTTGACATGGAATGATGCGACACACAAGGAAGAGGAACTCAATATTTCTCAAGAATTATTTTAACAAATAATACAAATCAAAACATATAATTGATGTACAAACTAAAGCAACTTATTGTATTTAGTATATTTTGATATTGACAACATCATGCAGTATGTTTTCCCCGTACTAAAACTATTTACATTGTAACTCAGGACTGGGTTAATTGATGAATTTTCTGTTGACTTAAAACTGACATAGAATGCTTGTTATTAGTGATTCTCAAGGTTTTATATCTTGCACTGGAATAACATAAAATTAAAGAAATAGCTGATTTTTATTACAAACCAAAGTTACTTTAGTCAGTTATTCTGTAAATTTTATTTCAATGAGCCTGGTTCTCAAGGATTAGGGATTGAAAGAGGCAAACATACTCATACTTAATAATAATCATCAATTCCATGAAAAAGTCCCATTTTCACTTTCTGATAGAGCAAAAAATCCATAGTTGCGAAACTACGAAAGGGCAATATTATTTTAAGGCTGCTAAAAGTGGCCATTGAATAGGGTTCATTAGAAAAGATAATTGAATAACTCATGTTCACTTTAGAATTCTGTGTTTATAAAATAGTGTTTATGTCAGCGCTTGCACTGAGGTAATTAAACCTTGGGCTGCTTTGCATCTTGTGTCAATCTTGTCATTTACAAATGTATATTAAGCCATCATCTAGTTTTCCATTTTCTTCTTGTTAATGTGATCGCTTGTAAATTCACTCATAAATGTGTCTCCTTTCTTTCTTAGTAAGTACATGTGACCTCGCTCTGAGAAATTCATTATAAAGAAAAATAGATACTTAGTGATTTACATTGGGTTTTGCTGATTTCATTTAATTCTGTCCATCTCCAATATAAAGTTGTGTGTTATTATAATATGTAAAGTTTTACAAGAGCCCATAGGCCTACACGAAATGGTGTTTTTTACCTATAAAACAGTGGTTGTAATGGTCTATATTTTTTAATTAACATTTTTATTGTGAGAATTCTTCAATAATAAGCTACAGTTTAAACCTATCAACAGTAGACAACAATCCTTATATTACACCACACTGCAATTTATTCTTGTGATGTCATTTATGAAGTTATAATCTCATATAACTCTGATAATCAATAACTGAATCAGCTTTACAGTAATTAATACATCTGCTAACTGAGTCATAGCATGTGTTTTCATGCATTTGGCCTTCTTATTGATTTCTAATTATCTGATCAATGGTCTTTTGCGTGGAAATTTAACAGAATTAGATATGTCCTTTATTATGTCACTGCATTTCTCATACTGAGCTATCCATCGTTTCAGTATGCATCTTTCAGGCCCTGTTTTATTTTAACGGCAGGGATTTTATATATTATTGTTTAATATGAAATAGGAATTTATACATTTGGTCCTAATGCGGTGTGTTATTAAATAGACTTCCTCTTATAGCTTATTGTAAATATTGTTGTTTAAATTGTTATGAAATATATTTGTCTATGATTTTTACTTAATTAACACAAATCTACACAAAAGTTATATTTTTGGAACTTTGTTTTGCATCAGCCATCAATGAATGATGAGAAAATATTGATTACTGCCCTTCAGCCTATTTTGGCTTTCGGTTCTAAAAGAGAATAGACTCTCAATTTAGTTATGTGGTTGACAGAATGTGCTTGAATACAAATTAGTGATGTTCAACCACTCGTATTAGGACAAAATACTGAAAATTCTGGATTCAATAATTAAACCATTGAACATATTGTGACACTCTGATTAAAATAATTAAAGATTTTGATATCCTTGTCTTTTGTCTAATTGATTTGCTGAAAATTGCTCTTTTGAAGCCATACAATAAAGATATTGATTTTTGTTCATTAATGGATGTGCATTTTAATTGTATTGTTTTGGTTGTTTGTATTTCTTGCAATCAAATATCATTCCAGCTTACTGGTTTGTAAGCACGAAATGTTAGTGCAAATGATGATAATTAATAAATATTTGAGACATATTTTTTAAAATTTTACAGACAGATTTTGTTCAACACCTCTTATCGCGGATGTGTCATTATCAACATGGTCAAATCAATACATTTCTTAAACCAATGTTGCAAAGGGATTTTATTACTGCTTTACCTGGTAAGTTAAAATCTGATATATCATTGAAAATGTTAGTATGTGTAGTGTTTTGTTATGTTGAATTCTCCAATGAGAAGATTTATCATTTAATATTTAATATATTGGCCAACAAGAATTGAAGGAAAGGTGAAGCAATAACCACATTTATACCTTTCTACATCTAAATTTTCAGATGATTATTAGTTTGAATGTTGTAAGCTCCAGATATGGAATATTTTCAAATGATCTTGTTGCAACAAACAAATTTCTAAACTGTTTTTCTTTATGCAAATGCTAGAAATGAAAACTTTCACCATTTATTTCATATAAAACAGAGCGGGGAATGCCTCATGTTGCTGAAAATATTTTAACTTATTTGGATGCCAAATCACTCTGTGCAGCAGAAAGTGTTTGTCGAACATGGTACAGAGTTATACAAGATGGGATGCTGTGGAAACGTCTCATTGAAAGAAATGTACGAACTAATTCGTTGTGGAAAGGACTGTCTGAAAGGATGGGATGGTGAGTTGTTCGTATTTGCTTCATATTCTGAAATATTTATAATGATTCCATTTTTGAATATTGTATGTTAGTGTATAATGTATCTTTTTTTTTCAATTCCTATTTATATTTTGTCAATTCTTTCAACTCTTCATACTGAACAATGTGGTACATTTGTGTAAAATTTATAAATGTTTATAAAATTTAGTATAGGTGTACCTCCAACATTCTTCTGAAAATATAGACTGTATAGTACTGCATTAATAGGCTCATGGCAATATATTCTTGGAATCTAGACACTTTCTTCAATTAATTGTATTTGTACTAATACCTGAAATATCCTCCTTAACAAGTTGAATAATTTATTAGACTACAAGGAAGGCCTACTTGTAGATCAAGGCTGGTAAATCAGCCAACATGACTGATGGAGCATGGAAGATAATCATTTTTTCGTTCAGGCATGGAATGTCTTGAAATTGATTTTTTCATTTCTCCTGTCTGATTCACACCAATGATCTCCTGCATATTATATCAACTTGAATCTTTTGTTAATATTTTTTTCAAGTTTTCGAAGTTGACTTGTTTCATTCATTAAATTATATGAGTGTAATTAAATTAATGGGATGACATTTTCTTCAATACCGAAATATATGCTCTAACAATACAATATTACATGCATATACCAGTAAATTGACAAAGAAAACATCCTTATTTTTTACTATTCTAATTGGCTGCCGTAATCAAATTTGTATACAAAATTAATTTTGTTCCTGAGCATTATATTGTGACATTTTTTTGATAAACCTTGTAGCATTTTGGATTTTTTGGAACTTAATTAAATATCAACATGCCTGTCTATCTCAACAAAGCTCTGTGGGAAAAACAATGTAAACCGTTTTTGTTTAATGAGTTTGTTAAGATTGCATTGACATTCAATATATTTCACTTCAACCATGGCGATTTGTCTGAATTCTAGCTTGTAGAATTCCCCGTTGGAAGTTTGTCAATACTTTGTTTTATAATATTAGCAACATAAATCATTTACTGTGTTGTTTTTAAATCGTCTTGAATGCTAAGATTGGATTAGCATTTGGCACTGTTAGGGATGGGTAAAACAGAATAATTTACTATTCTAGAACAGTGCCCTTCAACCTTTTTGTTATTGTGGAACCCCTGGTATAATTTTTCGATTTTTATGGAACCTCAATTAACAAAATTAACACGAAATATTTGCAATTCAAATATTTCTACCTCAACAACGAAACAGAAAGGTAACAAGCTTGAAATTCAATGACTAGGTTGTTCTTGCTTTTCCTTTGCAATCTTCTTGAATTCTCATACTCATGTCTAAACTCTTCAAACAACTTCGCAACAATGCATCAACATGATGAGGCAAGAAATGATTCCCCCTCAAAAAAAAACGCGGAACCCCTAAGGAACCCTATAAACTGACGGAACCCCACTGCATGTATTGCGGAACCCCTGTTGAAGAGCACTGTTCTAGAATGAATCGAACCTATTTTGATTCGCCTCTGACCTCAATACAGGCATGAACAAGACTACTAACATTGAAAAGACTTGTTAGATCAGTATTGCTAATCAATGATCAACCAACTAATATATGATTTTGAAATATGCTACCCAAATTTGAAGTACTAGATGATTAGATATTTCCCAGGGTCACCCAGATTTGACTGTAGATGTCTAACTACTAACAGATCATTATTAAATTATGCCAGTTCAATTGTTAATTTCGTCCCCTTGTTACTCTATGAACTCGAATGTATATCACTAAGCAGACCAGTTTTGGTTTCTATTATTTACTAATTTATTATTACCGGTGACCGGTGTTAAGATGAATGCTTCTAAAGTTAATACTGCATTTTTTGCAGGGCCCAATATTTATTCAAAGGAAAGACAGGGGAACAAGTTCCTGACTCATATTTTCGTGGTTTATATCCAAAGGTTATTGAAGATATAGAGGTATAGAATTTTTCATGACGTGTGCACCTATATTAGTTTTGCTATGATAACTGTAAGTGTTTAGTTAAATCATGTATGTTCTGACCTAAAGTTCTCATTAAACAGTATTGAAAATATGTAACTTTAAACTCAGTTTGAATTAAGAGCTGGGTACTCCCGTAGTATGTGTACCAGGTTGGGGGTAGGCCATAATTTTATTATGATTTTCCTTGTTTTGGTTCTATCACGAATTCGGGGACTGTAGGTGCTAGCCAAGTGAATATACCCCCTGCTCATAGGCTCCCGTCCCTTTACACAACTTGATGTAAAATAGTGGTAGACATACTTCTGGAGCACCAAGAGCTGGACTTTCAATATCCAAAAAGTTTAACAAAAACAGTTTATTCCAGAAGCTAATTTTGTTTTTAATAGGAAGTATATGAGTGCAAATGTCAAATATCCTTATTGAGCAGTAATTCCCAATATTCAATAGCATTTAATTAAATCTCGATATAAAGAATATTTAAATTCTAAATATTAGATATTAGATTTCAAATTTTAATTGAATTGTTTTACTCCATATATGAAGTTGAAAATTATAAATTGTATGAGTTGGCTGCTGTGTTTCTATAATCGTTTCTTAAAATTCTCTACTTATCTTCACTCTAAAATGTCATTTTCCCATTCGTCGATCATAATGATGACGATAATTTCAATCCACTTGTAGAAAATTGAATACAATTGGAGATGTGGAAAGCACAGGTTGGAGAAAATTCAATGTCGGAGCGAAAACAGTAAAGGAGTATATTGCTTGCAATATGACGACGATAAAATTGTATCTGGATTACGAGACAACACTATTAAAATGTGGAATAGAAAAAGTTTAGAAAATGTCAAGGTAAAAAGATAGTGAAAAAGTTTCTGCATCTCCTGATTCAGTTTTGTGAAATTGTTATGTCAATCACATGTTGCTTATTAATAAGGGTATAGTTATTAGATATCTGTAAAAAAGTGCACATAGAAATATTTGTACCACATACCACCGATGTTGCTTAGTGGAATCAAAATTTTGTTAAAAATAAATCATGTTCTCGTCTGATAATTGCTATTGTTTAATGATAAATCCTTTGTCTGTGGAAGTTATTATGATTTAAGGTGACCAAATTGCAGGAAAGTTGTGAACAATCTTTTCAAGTTTTTTTTACATTCAGGGTTGATTGGATTACAATTACATCACTATATTCTTCATTTTATCTTGCTCAATGAACTTTTTGAATACCCTTCTTGTTTATTAGGTGCTCACTGGTCACACGGGATCAGTTCTCTGTCTACAGTATGATGATAAAGTTATTATTACAGGATCATCTGACTCTACTGTAAGGTATGATTATAAAAACAATTGCTTAAACGTCTTGTACATTCGTGTATCAATTTGGAAAGAAAAGATTATTGATTTACTGATAATTTAAAACAATTTTTTTTTTGATGTTCAACATTTTCGTTTGTTGCCATATTTGTTGCATGGTTTATAAAATAATATCACGTCAAGTGCATTTTACTGTTATTTAAACGTTTGTTAAAAAATTCACAATTTACTAGAGTATGGGATGTGCACACAGGAGATATGGTAAACACACTTGTACATCATTGTGAAGCTGTATTACATCTACGATTTGCTGATGGACTTATGGTAACATGTTCCAAGGTATGGCTGAGTTTGGTTTTCTTTCATCTGATTTACTTTAATTTAGAGGTAGTTCTACCTCTTTGGGAAATCCACACTTCCCCTACTACAAGAAGAATAGCATATTACTTGCAATTCAGCAGTATGTTGTCCACCTTATTGTTAGTAATATCCACTGTCAGAGAGAATGTCTGTTTGTTAGTTAATGATGACACTTTGCATTCCTGTATGCTCTAATTTATGTGAACTCAGCGAAATCATTTTTAGACTTCTAAATCAAAACTCTTTCTTCCAAAGCTATTTTTGTCATTTGGATCCGTGATAAAATTATGTAGAATTGAAATATAGAAAAATGACGTTAATTTTACTTCGAACTTTTTTCAAGAATTAAACGAAAGGTTGATAGTCTCTGACCTAGCAAGGACTGAAAATTTTGAGTTTTTCACCGTTGGTGGACTCATTGTGCTAAGCATTAGGAATGAAATCATTATCGCCCCATTTGGCGTTTGAATAATGTAAATGATTTCATGAGAAGAAAAATGATCGCCAGACTCATTATCACACGGTTGTTTACAGCAATGTATGCAATGGCTTCGTTTGTTTTGGCGAAGTTTTATTCACATAAGCAATATCTTATCATCAATGTACATGTGAAGTTACAAATATTCTGTTTCATTTTTGATTCAGGATCGATCAATAGCTGTGTGGGACATGGTTTCCGCTACTCAAATTAACATGAGAAGAGTGTTAGTCGGGCATAGAGCTGCTGTAAATGTAGTTGATTTTGATGATAAATATATTGTATCAGCATCCGGAGATAGAACTATAAAGGTAAAGAAATTTTCAACAGTCCAATTACATGTTACTGAATTTGCGTTTTGTTGCAGTAACCCACATTTTTTTCTTGGAGTTTTTTCAAAGTCTATTGGTCCATCAAAAATCATGTGGCTGATTAACAAAAAATACCATTTCATTTGTTTTGTGTCAATAGTTGCTAATTTAGATTTTATTTATCGAATTAAAATTAACTTTTGTACTTGTTAGGTTTGGAGCACTTCAACATGTGAATTTGTGCGTACTTTGAATGGTCACAAACGTGGTATTGCTTGTTTGCAATACAGAGATCGCTTGGTTGTCAGCGGATCATCGGATAATACGATAAGGTGTGATAAAAAAAAAAAATTTTCAATTCTACATTTGTCGGTTCGTATAACAACAATTTTTGACTTTCATTTTTTGTCAATTCAGATTATGGGATATTGAATGTGGTGCTTGCCTTAGAGTTTTAGAAGGACATGAAGAGTTAGTTAGATGTATTCGATTTGACAACAAGCGTATTGTCAGTGGAGCTTATGATGGGTAAGGCATCTTGTTAACGTACTGGGTTTGGTCTTCTGTGTACTATTGAAATTATTGTTCAATTTTTCAGAAAAATCAAAGTATGGGACTTACAAGCTGCCCTTGATCCTAGGTCACCTTCTGGAACTTTGTGCTTACGGACACTTGTGGTACTTGTTTTTACACTTTCTTGAAATACAATTTGAGAGCCTCTTGTCAGTTTTCTTTAATGTGTGATTTAGGTTTATTTCAATTGAGGGTTTACATTTTGATTACAAATTTTATTTTAACCAAAATCTGTTTTGAAATATTCTTTCAGGAACACACTGGCAGAGTATTCAGACTCCAATTTGATGAATTTCAAATTGTCAGTAGTTCTCATGATGATTCCATTCTTATTTGGGATTTTTTAAATGTAGCAACCCCTGAAGAAGAAAGCAAGTGAGTAATCTTATTGATGAAAGCAATGTGTATTTGTTTTTCCACCAAAATGGTTTTAACTGAGCAGGTGGAATAACTGCTGAAATGAAAAAGTGTTGAACTGTTTAAAATTCATACTGGGAGGCAAATAATCATGGAACCCCACCACATGTCCCAATCCGTGATGACTATAACAAGACTGTATGTAACAAAGAATCTTATGATACTGTAAATGTGGAACAAACCATTGAAAAACTAATTGAACATTTTTGTGAATTTATTTTCAAATTCGAATTAAGGATTACTTCGTATACTAATTCGGTCAATGGGTATTTTAATTGTTGAAATGGTTTTGATTGTATCTGGTATTTATCAGAACTGTTCATCTTTACTGAATTTTTTTCCAGAGCTCCCCCTCGGACGTACAATTATGTCCCAAACTTTGGAAATGTTGCTATCAACTAAAACTTACATTGCTGCCTCTACAGAACGCTTGATACCGTGTTACGGTGTAAACAATTTGCGAAAAAGTGCTACTACTCATCGTCTGCTTCTCTCCCACGAGTCTGCACACAATGAAGTATAATAATACTAGGAATGACTGATGATTTATTTTTGTATGTTTGTTGTTCCTCCTGTGTATATTACTATTTGTATGTTTGTTTGTTTATGTGATAAAGCTGAAAGCGAGGTAATGCCACAAGCAGTTTGCTACGATCCATTTTTTTTTATATAAAATGCAGAGCAGGAAGGAACCCGACTCAACATGTATGGTAAAACGGTTTGGTTAGAAGACTAAAAATCTAAGCTCTTAAGTTATAACATATACAATTTGTGCACAATATTTTTTCTCGGTTGTCATGATCCTGGTGTATCAATGAAGAATTCATATTGTAATTGTCACAAAAAACAGCATTTTGTACAGTCTATATAAATGAATAAAATCAGTCTTATTTATAAATATTGTGTATTTTCATGGTTGCCTAGAGATTTTCCGTTGAGCTACAAATGTCCACTTGGTCATCCGCCAGTTATTTTGACGACATTTGAACCAGTCGAATCTGGATCTTGTTTTGCAGATTTCTTTAATTGGAATTTATTGCATTCGAGTATTTCGTAAATTAATGTTGAAGCGATTCAAATTAGTGCAAGTACTCTGCACTTCTGAGGAAGGAATTATTCTCTGTTATAGGCCTGCCCTACAGGATTCGCTGTCAAGTTGAATAGCATACCAGTTGCCATGATGTTGGTCGTGTTAGCTTCCATTTGGTCTGATTGAGGTATACTATCTCTGAATAATTTTTTGGGATAGTTAGTGTTAAAACGTATGACAGATATGGTGCCTCTAGTAAAGTGGTCGGCAACCTTTTTAGGTGATGGACCGGTAAAGCCCGACCAAAATTTTAGCGGACCATCTTCATACAAACGAACTAAGCTTTAATAAATTACAAGCGTTAGAAACATCATGTTGACATATACCCCAAAACAAATTTGATGCAAGATCTGTATTTGTTTGCTGACCAAGTTCAAAATTTGGAGATGTTGTCGACACTGATACACAAAGTGTTTCTCACATCCACCCCGATATTTTGTAGTTGTCAATATCAAAAACCCGGTCTCGCAAAAATAAATACGATGTCGGGGAAAGCTAACAATGCCTGTAAAGATTCTGTTGATATGTATGGGTATTGATTGATGTTTTACTAATAATATCATTAACGCTCTCAACTGATCAGAGGGTGATCTTCGATGGTGTGTATAAGACCGTTTTGGGTGAATCCGGTTCGTGATTGTTATCGAGTCCTGTGTTGCGTAATCTCGTTATAGCATACATATTACATAACGTTTGTTGTAGTCGGTGTCCATAGCTGCTTGGTAATCAAAATTAATCAAATAACTTTAATAATTATTGATTCAATAACTATTTGATATCTGGATGTAATTATGTCTTTTAATTAACCAGATAAAAAAAATAAAGGATATATATCAAAAAGTAGCGGCTGGTTCCATACGGAAAATAAAAACCCTTTTATTCGCACTTTATTCGTTCTTTATACATATTATAATTATATACTTATACGGTATATTGTAGTACCCACGTGCTATTTTGTACAACAAACTTTATTACATCATAACTTCCTCCACATTGAAAGGTTCAGTGATTTAAATATTACAGTAAGTGTTATAAACATGTAATTCAATGTAAGTAGCCTACCTGTTTATAAAGTTGCAGACCAGACGACAATTAATTGCAGTGTGTTGTTAGTTTACTCAACTTTTTTCATCATACTATTGACCCGCATCAGCGATTCTTTAATCTCTACATATATACTAGTATATATATATATATGTTTTTCTTGTTAAAAGTAAAAGGCCTTTATGCAGTAAAGGGTACGTAAACGAGTGAGTTCCTTGAGAGAATTTGATACATAACATTATCGCATTTGCACGGTCGCATTTTGGCTAAAATAGCCGTAGTCCACTAGCCGTAGTAGTGCATACCGTATATCTGTAAGAAATCGCACACTTACCTTTTAAACTTGACTATATATATTAAACCACTGGACAAGTGGTGAAAGCAATGTATCCTTCAAGATATATTGTATAAAATCTAATTTTATATATTGATTTAGCACTTCGTCAGTAACCAAGTATTTTGCAGAATAGGAGGAATAACGATATTTAATCAATAAATTCAGAGAAAAGAAAATGGTATACAACCATGTTCGGAAATCATTTTTGACCGCATTTTGGCACATTTTGGAATCAAGCATTTCATTGTTAATGAATATCTGAAGAACAATTGATGGGTTAATAATTCAAAAATATATACAAATAATGCAAATTATGTAAATTCTTGAGGCAACACAAAGGTGTCATTTTGTGCGTGTCGAGTCATTGCACTAGCGTTATCTGATTACTCAATTTATGCAATAAATTGCTTTGAAATAAATTAATAATACTATTTTTTTTTAATAAATTTACAAGCCCCTCACTTTTACGTTTGAAAAGAAGTAACTACACAAACTCTGACCAGATCGATCATTTAAATGCAATATCAAAATTTGTATCATGCAGCAATGTCAGTAGTCATAAGTATAAGTCTTTTCAACATGAGCATATTATGGTGACCTTGCTGAGGTGCATGGTATATCCCAAGAACACAGAATCGACCTTAAACTGATAAAACAAAAACTAAGCCTCCACATTCTACACCAGTAGTTTTTAACGGAGTTACACCAGTATAGTAAACCAAGCGCAGGGGTTCCTCAATCTCTTAGTAGAATATTTCACCATGTTTCCCACCACTGAAATGTTTGAAAACCACTGGCGTACACCATCATTTATTTCTCTTACTTTCTTTATTATATGCCAGACCGCCAGACGAAGTCATCAAAGGTGGCGATGGGTGACGATTCTGTGGCAATACCAGTTCGAAGGAATGCACTATAAAGGCGCCGTTTGGATATTTGTGTACATTTACGATCTCCTTATGCATTGTGAACAGTAGCCTACCTTTCTAGCATATTTTTGCCATATTGCGTTTTTTTATGCTTCTCACAAATTCTGAGACAACATTCTACTTTCATAGAAATTAAACTATTTTAATGACATGCAGCATGGAACTCACAGTAACTTCGCGTGATTACTCGAACAAGCCGCAAATACAAACGCACTTGCGACAGCCAATATGACATGAGGATAACACCTTATTTTGGGTTAGTTTGATATGTAGTGGTGGAATTCGAAATCTTAAGAACGGGTTTCGTATTGAAGGCACCAGATCTGGATTCCTCATTTCAGAAGATATTTGTATGTCACTAACTAAACTTGATTACCATAGCATTCTTTAAATAACTATAATATCACTTTCGAAACGCGGAATATGACGCAAACTAGTTACATCACATATATTGATTTTCATATATATATCCTTCGATTTTTTCTATTTCAAGTTATCATTCCTTTTGCCATACCATGCAAAGCTTGCCTACATTGACAAATTATTCTTGAAATATAGAAGGAGGTGAGTCCATAATCTGTCCAACATCATCTTAGTGCCGCTATTTCCCTATTGAGCTTAGGGGAATATTATATAAAAACAATTTGAATCTTACCACAAATTTAATAGAATTTAGACTATGTTATTGTTTAGGCCAGGGGTGGGCAACCATTTATTCGGTACGCGAGCGAGGCCTCGGAAACGGGATTCTTCTTCTTCGGATAAAAAGTTTCAAGACTTTGAATTATCTGATGAAACTAGGTGTTCGTTTAGTTATTATCGTTCGTTAACATGGCTGTAATCATTGGCTTGCTTTCGTGAATTTTCAGTTTTTGTCGCATTTCCGAATATTATGTATAAATCAAATAACTCAATGAAAATTTAATTTCTAGAGCATTTTAATTTTGTTCCAGTAATCGAAAATAGTCCCGAAATATTTGGCGATTATCTCAAGCAGCTACTGCGCCTTGCATCCTCCACGATTACGACCCGCTTTGACAAACTTATTAGAAATCAAAGCCAAATTAAATGGCTGTTAGTCTAGGGCGGGCAAAATGGAATCTTTTTTCGAATCGAATAATTTGAATTTTTTTAGCGAATACCGAAGAGTCGAATAATGAATATTTTTTTTACATAACAGGGATCCAGACGTCGGAGTTTGATACTCCATTTGGAAATTAATCGAAACATTAAAAAGTCGGCAATAAAGCGTTTTTACTGGTTAATAGTTAAATTCATCATAATCGCTGATTGTCTTTGTCACCGAGATCGTTTCGGTTTCGGTGTCGTT
Source organism: Styela clava (assembly GCF_964204865.1). Taxonomy (NCBI): domain Eukaryota; kingdom Metazoa; phylum Chordata; class Ascidiacea; order Stolidobranchia; family Styelidae; genus Styela; species Styela clava. The sequence continues at coordinate 23,299,362 of NC_135258.1, read as the reverse complement.
TTTTGCAAGAATAAGGGGTCGCCGGATATCGAAGTTTCATATTTCTAGTATACCCTTGCGTTCACATCAGCGACAGCTGTTGAATACATTAAGGTCTGATTTCAAAATCAAATTAATTTTATTCTGAGTTTTATCCTCTGCCTTGGATTTAATGTTCTGTATCACCGCTTGTAAATTAACCGTGCCTGTTTAAAGTGAACGGTAATCGAGATGCAGATATTTATTAGAATGATAATTGAGTTTTTCATGCTTTTCTATGGTGTTCGTGTTCGTGTTATTTTACTATTGGATATATGAACCTAGCAAATTTACGATTGCGTGAATCCTGAATGTTGATTTAAAATAGCGATAAAATAAATTAGCAAAGGCATTTCTAGGCTTTTGTGTCTAATCGAGGCTCAAACGCTAATTATAACTAATTTCTTCAAGTTTTAACGTTTTTTTTTCAACAAAACATCACCCCGATGGTTATTATAGCTAAAATACTTCTGAATAATGCTCAATTTTCTTTGCGGAATTTGCAAATTCAGCACTTCACTTAATGATTTTGATTATGTCATGCCTTAAGGCTTAATTATTACTGCCCAAATGCTTCAAATTTAACAATTGTAATCATTTTCGATTATAATAGACGCAACAATTCGTGAACGAGTCAGTGTGCATTGTTACAACGAAATTCACGATTGATTTTACGTTCTACTCTTGGCTCAACGGCCATGCATGGTCGAGTAAACTGTTTACATATTCGAAACTTTACTTGGCCAAGGATGAAAGGGATCAGTAAAGAGCTAATACAAAGTGCATTAGGGAGTAGGACATGACATTTCGTATCTGGTTACAACTTAATGAGTGTTTTCATACAAGTAACTCATACCAGATTTTGGAAAAACTTTCGGTCATTTTTAAATTCATGCTATTTATATAACTAGAGTTTTCTAACGACCTAATATCGCCTTTTTCACAATGAAACGCCGAAAAGTCATTTTAACAACTTAATCAACAATTTAATCAACTTTATGTTCGGTAATGCAAGAAATGGCTAATGACATGTCACCAAGCATGTGGAGTTTAAAATCTGGGAAATTTATTTTTAATACCTAATCTGGTTTGACGTTTCTAAATTTACGGAACGGTCGGTACGTTTTTTTTGCAATACTTTAAGAGCAAAGATAAGCATATAACACCATAACCCAAAGACAACGACTTTTCAAATTTGTCTTTTTTTTTCTGATAGCGAGCGCCGTTGGGAAACCTCGCACAATTCACGATTGAGTTGGAGACGCGCGAGTTCGGTGTCCAAGCAGAGCGGCGCAGGTCAGGTGGTACCGGATATTCGAATAGTAAAATGCCAGCCTTAGTTGTGTTGTTGTTACGATGACTTGATATTTTAAATACGCGCTTAAGGTTTGTTGCTATTTTACCTTGCAGTGTTTGTGTGCGGCTCTTCATAACTTTGAGGTTTGAAATGCGGCTCTGGGACTAAAAAAGTTTGAGAACCACTGATATAGACTATGCAACCACCGTACCAGTACCAATCCGGTCTACTGACTGTCTCATCCAATCATAGCACTAGTCAAATATATCACGTTAGTGTTGTAACGATATGACAAATGAATATTCTATAGTTATTTTCATGACGAAACAACATGAATGTGATATTTTTGTTACCTTTTATTCGGGCTATTAAACTTCAAAATCATTAAGTCATGTACTTTCACAAATTCGATTTATCAGTACCGATATGGCCAGACCTTCGTTATATAACTGATAAGCCGCGAGCCGAGGCCATTTATCTTTCAGTTTCGTAGCGCACATAAGGTAACTACCTGAAAATGATTTTAAAATGTTCCTTAAAAATTTAGTAACAAATATTACCTTGTTCCCACTTCCAAAAGTTGCACGTTTTACAGAAAAGACGCTTTTACTACAATAAATATGTGTTACCATCTGTCCTATTTTCTCTGATTTTCCGGTATCATGGGCCAATGAACGCAGACTTCTGCATGACGTAACAATCAAATTAGTCAGCTGTAGGTGGATCACCAGTGGTCGGATTAATATCAGATGTACTACTACTGCTCGCTTTTGCGTTGAGTAGCCTTTCCATAGTTTTTTCAGTTATTATTAGTTCAGTTATTCTAAGGAGGTGTTGAAAAGTATAAGTAAGATATTAAACACTTGTATATCCTTACCATAAATAGCAATTTTAGTTGAGCACTAGCTCATAAGACGTTGTTAAATAGGTACGGTGCGGTAACTCCAAGGAATGCTAGACCTAGAATAATATGTCACAAACAACGATATTTTCTGGCTTGCATGAAATGTTTATGATTAATTTAATGACTCTTCTTGACTATTCAGCAGACTTATACTACTATATAGGCCACAGCATATTTGGAAATAGAAATTAATTGCTGTTTCTGTAATGCACGGTTGTGTGAAAGAGAAGAAAATAATCAATTTTACTAATGTCGGTTGGTCTAAATCTAAATTCATAGAGTCGACAAGAACCTGGGAAGCAATGATAAGTTATGCCGGAGTGGAAAGAAAGTAGCATTGGAAACGATTGAGAGGTGAGAAATCAAGTTGTAGACAGACAGTTGATGTTTTAAAATATAGTCTATATAGTCCATACTCATACTGTCATAGGGCATTTCAGACTGTGATATATCAAAATTTAATGTTGATATAGTCTAGTAATGGTATGCAAACACTGCTGGGCTGTAGTACATGCAATGAGCATATATACGCTCATTGAGTACATCAGATAAAATGCATTATGTATTCAAGGTATTAGTTAGTATTTAGTGGTATTTTTACACTCATGCTGTTCCAAATATGATTTTCTTCCTCATTTTAGATACTGTACTACAAAAGAAAACGGCAATGTTCCACCAATCCGACCTAACGCAGGCTCTAATCCCTGCTGCTATCAGTGCTATAAAATGGATTAAACAAGAAGTCTTGAAGCGTAAAGGTATATGAGAATCATAATAGTTGCAAACAGCTTAGATGGGCTATTCATATTGAAATACTTTAGCACTTTTCTGCAATTGGAACTGCCCATCAAACTCATGTTGGAGACTTCATTGAGGTTTTCAATTCATTTTTTTCTCAACTATGAAGATCTTTTGAGGTTAACGAGGCATTAATAAATAAAGCTGAGGAATTTGTTTGTTCACTGTATGAAGAGGATATGAAGAATGTAAATGATACCAGGGCACGTCTATTTAACACTGACAAACATAAGGATTATACTCTTTCACCCAACAATGATTCACTGAAGAAGCATGTGGCCCTCAAATCAGTTCTTGAGTTGGCAAACTGCAAGTGTAAGAAAAATAGTCAAAATAATTTATGCAAGTGTGCCAAAATCAACTCAAGTTGCACAGATTTTTGTATTGACTGCAAAAATCACAGTACACTTATAGAGGAAAAGTCGATTTTCGAGATAGTGGATTTCGAAAGCAATTCAGAAGAAAGTGAATTAGATATCGCAGTTTATTTAATAAGTATCATTTATTTGTTTGTTTTTTCGGACATTTGTTAGTGTCGCAGTCCTGTTTCTAGAAATAATATTGCCTTTGTTCAAATACATAACCACAGAAACTAAAAAAAGACTAATTGTAATATTTCTGTTCACTATGTTATGTACATATTGTACATTCATTTAATTTTCTTGACTTTTCCGGTAAATTTCTAAGTGAGAAATAACCGGTTAATTTGTGACTTCATTGCTTAAAAATAAATACGTTTGATAGCTTCTATAAAATGGATGTAGCTTTTTATGCTGTTCTTGTTGTAAACTGCTTGTTGTTATTACATAAAATTTATTCGCTAATGTGAATCAGCGTTGTTGGTGTCGTTGCTTTCGAGGTCACTCGCGACTCCTGTCACACAATTAAAGTATTTTTTGTTGTTGGTTACATGTATGCCATATTTTTCGTAATCTACCTAATAAATTATGATTGACTGAGGAATTCCGATTTTGGTCAGGCAAAACATTACAGGAATACATTTGTGTTAGTGTGCTGTAGGGCTCTCGAATTGCATATAGTTCTTATGTATGTGTTGTAAACTTATGGTTATTGAATTTCCGGGAACCTCTTATATTCAATTTCGCATCAGAATTGTGGAACAAGCTCGCTAACAGCTGATTCGATTCAATTGTTACGTCATGCAGAGGTCATTGTTCATTGCCGAAAATGTAGAGAATATAGGACAGATCGTAGCACATATTTCTTGTAGTAAAAGCGTCTTTTCCGTAAAACGTGCAACTTTTGGAAGTGGGAACAAGGCAATATTTGTTACTAAATTTTTAAAAGAACATTTTAAAATCATTTTCAGGTAGTTACCAGATGTGCGCTACGAAACTCACTTTCTAGGCGTTTTTCAGGACCTCGGCTCGCGGCCTATGAGAGCAAAATACATTGACGAATAATCGTTACAAATGAGCGAGCTGGCAGAATGAAGTGTGTCCATATTTCCAAACGTGTGCCATTAAATAAATAAAAAAGTTATGAAATAGCCGGTTCCACAGGACTCAGGATTTTAAAAAAATTGAAAGCTTTCTTGGGATTTCAATCATCTTCTCGTAATGAAAATTCCAAATCTATCGTTTTATTAGGTGCTGAAAAAGGCGATTTGATTTGTGAATAAACATTGAAAACATAAGAAAATTACAAAAATACCGCAAAGCACTGAAGCAGGTAAGTCTGTAAGTCCATACTCATAGAGATCTATCGCTATGATGTAACATTCATTTCGTCTGTGGTTCAGTGGCATAGACCTTATTCATTAAAAACCCATCCTACGCGCAAAAAGAAAAGTGATGTAAAAAAAAACAATTTTAACATTAGCTCTTATGGGGAATGTGATCACCAGAGCAGAAATTTGCATTTTTTGTAATTTTCTAGATATCTTTCATTGTATACGTGAGCAGTTTTGAGGATAGAATATTTTTCACATCGTTTTTGATATTTTTATCATGATAAACATGGTCAAGATTTTTGATAATCGTTCATTGAAATTTTAATGAGCGCGGTGTTTCCGATTACCAACTTTCATGACCTTTGACCGATGCTGCCAGCTCCGTTTTTTGTGCTGTTTAGGGGGACACTCGTTGCGTAGCACGTTTCGTCAGGGGTATACTTGTGCGTTGCTTTGACTTGTTGGAATATATCGCTGTGTGTTAGCGTTTTTTCAACAGTCTTTTTCTCATTTATAGATTCAATACAGACTAGCTTGTATATCTGTTATGCATTTGAGCTGCTCTGTTACACAGTCACACAAATCAGACGGAGCTACTTCAAAAGTGATGGTACTGGCAGACTGGATTTTCTCATTCAGTCATTGCACTGGAATACACCGAGCAGGATTTGCCTGATATTTGGGAGCTAAACTTTCCAGAGGAAAAGGATTACATACCTAAGAGCTATCTATGAAATGACGTATTTTGCAAAGTAAAAGTAATCGAAATGAAATTGTATTGTATATTGTAATGAACTGCAAAAGAATGTAACTATATGGAGGGAGAAAGGACCTATCAAGAAAGGAAATTTCACCCTTTATTAGGTACCAATCATGTTTTAATAAGAAGATTACAATTGAAAATTAGGAAAACGAATGATCCCCCAAGTTGTCGGGACTCTGCATAAATGCCCTACTGGATGTGGAATTTGTTTAATAGATTATCGGGGCTGAAGCCTGGATATCATTTGGACGCATTCTCAGCGCGGTAGACCAGAGGATGTCAAACTCGCACCTCTCGAACACTCAACAATAATTATGATATTTTTCATTTTTATTAAAAATGAAATTTTACATAAGTTGATTTGTATAAATTGCAATAATGGTGATATGCAAGAAATTAATAAGTGAATGGCATTTGAAATTTAAGGTAGACTTAATTTTTTGAAGAAAGTTATGTCTCAAATTTACAATAAATTGGGATCTGGTCTTATTACACTGGCTTTGGTTGCAACAGCATTAAAAAAGAAACAATTTCTTTATTCAAATTTGAACACAATAATATTTTGCTTAATTTAGAAATCCCAACATAAGTAGGTTCTTTTTTTATTGCCACAACATGAGAACACAATTCAACTTTCCCAACCAAGAATGCTTAGCACGGGTACACTTTGTTTGAACTTCACCACAGCTCTTTTTGTGATTGTATAATCACCATCTGAAATATATTGAGAAAAACATACATGATGAATAAGGTGCAATGCAAATTTTTGAATATATTACTTATGTAGAACAGCGAACGAATCATGAATTGTATAAAATGGTGGTGATTTTGGGAATGAAAATGATAGTTTTTACAGTCGCGATGAATTGATTTTGCTTTATCAAATATGACATAGTTCAATCACCTCATTCTAAATTTTATATTACTCATGCAATCACCTTTAGACTTATAAGGGTTGAATATGTTTCTGTTCTCTGGATTTTTGATGGCCCGGCTGACATTTGTTAGTTGGTGGCAATAAGTTCACCGAGACTGTTTTTCCTATTTCACAGTCAGATTTAAACTGCATCATTTTCTCTTCTCGCTTTCAAATCTCATATGTTGGATGTACATGGAGTATGAATTCTGCTTTCGCATTCGTACCTAAAAGTTATGTAATTTTTTATTTATTTATTCTTCTGCAAATAAAAAATATAGCTCGATTTGATGTTGCACGGACAATATTTAATAGTTGCCATTATACAGAAGTCCAGCAAATTGATATGCTAAACCGTTTTTTTTCTTCTCAAAACTACTGTGTCTTATTGTATTTTTCAGACTTTTTTTTTTATCTCATTCTATAATTATATGTGATGTTTCACAGGAATCTTTACCCTCCCTCCCCTTGTTGGACAATTTTTTCGAATGACTAATATTCTCTACCGTTACCTTTTTTTATTATTTCAATTTTTGACTCATTTCAAATGTTGGTGTCGCAGACCTATGATGACCCCTTCTGTTTCTTGCGATGAAAGCCACCTGCTTTTAAATTGCGACTAAATCCGTTTCTGTATTGTATAAGCTGTGCCTTGAATTTGTGTATTATTTCCTGCATGACGAAATGAACGAAGATAAAAAAAAAATTAATCACTGAATTTTCCCGCCTTATGTTTTTTTTCTCTCTCCCAAATGCTACCGTATATGAATAAGAATATTTATATCACTCCGTTTGTTGGTAATTTTTTGAATGACTAAGTTTCTCTTTGTATCCTTTGCTTTCTTTAATTGCAATTTTTACTTTTCACTCGTCTTAAATCTAGGTGTCGCTGACTTATGATGACCATTTCTGGTCCTTCGCGATTTCCTGTCAATTGCAATGAAATCTGTTACAGTAATGCATAATTTTTTATCTGTTGTGAACTTGTGTTGTGATTTCTGGCACGATTCTAATATATAAAATCAAAAAGGCAACGAACATTATATATGTTAAACAGTAATGTCATACCGGTATCGGTGTTTGAAACTTTGTGTCATTTCACCTTGTATCGAAATATATACTATAATATATGATTGTTTAGAATCAACATGTTTTGATATTTCATGATTGGAGTCTCTAGGCCCAATGCTATATTTGAAAGGTTTGTCATACTGTATTTTTGTGAGGTTTCCGATTACAACCTATATTCACCTTATGTAGTCAAGTCAGCAACAGCAAACAGACGTCTTTCAGCCTGTGATTTCGCTCCACAAATTTGCCATCAAGTTACAATTTCTTCTAATTCAGGTATGGACTATCATTTTAAAGGGCTTATATTACAATATTTTTCATAATTCGGACAAGGTTTTATTTTCGAGGAAACGCGGTAGTAAGCAGTGGCATTGACACAACTTGAAGAACTGTATGGCAGGTACCGGACTTCAGTGCTACCAGGTACTGCAGTACTGGTAGCCGGACATCCTATCTAATATAGTCAGCATAGTATATATAGTACGGTACCGTATTTTATACCTTCGAAAAAGATATTACGAGTTCCACCTGATCCAGTACACTCCAGGTGCAACATTGGCCCTCAACCAAACAACAGCTCAAACTCGCGAATGAAAAGCGAAACCGCCGCGTCCCCCAAGAGTGAGGTAAAAGCAGTGTCTGGCAGCAGCCGTCACGCTCCGATGGTTCGTATGAAAGTCCGTAATGACGTGATTCTCACTAGACCATGAGATTCTGCCAACGCGCCGTGCTTTGTGGGATATGCGCTCCAACTGCTTGTGATAACAGAATACTGGAATACCGGTACCGGTACCACAACTGGCGTTCAACGAAAGACCTATTTTGTTTTTTATTGGATGTTATATATTTCATGAATTCCATGTAACTATGTACATTTCTGGTACACCTTTCAAAATCCAATAGCTTAACTCAGTTCATATGTTGACACCATGTACCTATCCCAAAATTGGTGATGTTCAGGACTGGATTAAGACCATGAGAAGCCCCTTCATATTTTTGAGCTTAGAATTTCTCTCTAAACAACACCACATGTCATTGCTTAAAATTTAAAAATATGAGTGCATTAAACTTTTCTTTCTCCCCATTCATGGGTGTGAATTTTTAATTAAAAGAATAAAAATTTACTTGAGGCAGTTTTGCCTTCAATTTCTTTGATCAAACAACCGCTACAGTCATACTTTAACATGGAAACTTCCAGCAGAATGCGCATAATAATAATTTCGCTTATTATGATGCAAACGACGCAATAATGGCTGTGTACAATGTAGTTGAAACCAGTTGTGTACAGAATTTTCTACTCTGAAAACTGGAAAAGCTTGATATATATATATACGTTTCGTAGGGTTTAAACTTGTCAAGTTTTCAAAAGAATTACAAACTTCGAAACCGAATTTCGAGGCTCTAGGTTTCAGCCTGCCTAGACTAGTGGTAAATCCAGCCCTGGTGATGGTCCCTACAGCAAATTTTTGGCCCTAATCACTCAGCAGATTGAAATAAATGATTTTCAGCATTTATTAGCAAAGATAGATATTTTAATTGAACATATAGTTCAACTTAAAGCCTGTATAATGATATTATAAATATATGTCCCATTATTACTGCATTGTGAGAAGGCTTTCCACACTATCAAGTCTATAAAGTTTTAGCGTCTTCCAATGTCTCAGATGGAAACTTCAGTCTTCATTTCGCATATTCTTTTCATTATTGCCATTAGCATTTGAAGCTTGACTGATTCCAATGTACCTTTTCCATTGTTGTTTGATGTAATATCCTAAACGTGACTTCAAATTTTTTTCTCACTTCAATCATCACATGTTTGAATACCCGAGCTGACTTCTACTGATTATTAATTTATAATTTTGTTTTATAAATCAACTGTCGTACTTGCTAAGTGTCCACTAAGTGAAAATCTACAAAAAAAGCAGTGGTTCAATAATGGACTACATTTTTAACCGAATCCAAAAATATTCCGTAACTTAGTCAACCCTTCATCCAAGGAGTTCTTGTTAAATTGTTCAAACATCTTAATTAACTGTTAATCTTGATAGCGAACATGGGGGGGGGGGGGCAGGGGGAGCTGACTGTGATGTGATATCGCTCCCCAGTCTATACCAAATAACTGTGTGTTTTGTATATAATTTTTATTGATTCAATGTTTGTATTCTGGTTGACAAAATAAATCTCTCTCTCGTATTCAGTCATGTTTTTTAACCTAGTTAGGAGTCCGGTATTGTACCATTATAGGTTGGAGATATTCATCTTTTTTGTATACCGGTACCGTACAACTTATCCTGCCTATTGTCAGGCTGGCCAAAATTTTTGTTCGTAGGCCTATTTCAGTATTTACTAAATAATTTAGTTTTCACCTCTTGCAGCCTTGGTACCGGTAGTTTAAATACCACGTCAGCATGCCTTCAGTAAATGATTGCTAGCTGTACAGGTATAAATGCGTGAAACCAGTAAACAAATCACTTTTTTTTTGCGCGCGTAGGATGGGTTTTTAAATTTATGAGGTCTATGTCTGATTAAATTGTCCAAAACTTTAAATAAAAAAACGATACTAGTGCTTCTAAAATAAAAAAGCAGATCCGGTCCAAATTGAATACAGTACTCATAATACAGAAATATTCGCCTTCGGGACGCGATCCAAATTTTATGCCAGCAAATTGACGATAATGATGCCTGAGTTTGTGCGTAGATAAATACTAATACCCTGTTCTGCGCAAGGCTTACAACTTATCGAACCAAATAAATGGCGTATGCAGTAGAGATGTACCGATACCACTTTTGTCGGCGATACCAACTAAAAACGCCGATACCGATACGCCGATATTACAAAACGGCCGATATTCCGATACTATGTAAATATTGCCTCACGTGTGCAGGGCAGACTGGTTAAAACACTGGTATTTGAGCATTATTCATACTACACATTATTTCAGATTGAAAAAGGATATAATACATCATAAGAAATTGATGTTTGGGATTCAGATGCGTTAATTAATTTAGATGCATTGTGTACTGAAGCTAGTAATCTCGGTGTTCAATTAGAAAACTCATAGGCAGGGATGTTCAATTCGAATTTAATATTAATAACGCGACCTTCGACGCCCACACGTCGTAGCGCCGCCGTTCACGTTTTACGTGAAAACATTTCACATATATTTTGTTTCATGTTTCATCGAAATCGTGCGTCTCGACAATAAATTACAGCCGACATGAGGAGATTTCAATCAGCGCTGGCTAGAAATACCTATAACACGTCGAGGATGTTTCTGATTTTATTATTTCATAATATATCGCAAATATTATCGTATATTTCGAGATAGTCTGTGCGACCATGGCAATAAATATATGAGGAAATTGTATAGTTAAACAAAATTAAAACTAATGGAATCACAATATTTAATACCTGTGTAGAGAGATAATTGAGTCGGAATTTAGCTTAAAGATGTCGATGGACTAAATGACACTAGCGCTTAACGATAAACAGTCAGAATTTTAACCCTACCAAAAAGTGCGTATACTGTTAATAAACCCGTTTCTACACTATTATTTAAAACTGGGAGCCTATAGTTGCTCTTATTTTTGTGCTTGTCAATTACCACCACAATTTATAGGTTTAAATACCGTAATGCTTATTAAGTCTACTTTCTTAGAGTAATTTCATTTATATCACACATGTCTTATGACTGCTTTACAATGCAAACATTACCCAAAGCCTAATTTAAATCTCCCTGGATTTTAGGAAAGTGAATTGTATTCATGAGGGGGATTTTAGAATGTATTCGGAATTTCAGTATCGAAAATATTTTTAGAATGTATTCGAAATAGTCGACGGGTATGGCCATCCCTGCTCATAAGGTTTTGCTACACGGATGGTGATATAAATAAATGTTTAGCCTACTTATCATATCAAATTGATACATTGAGTTACGTAAGATTTTGTCCCAATATAACGACATATTTTGTATGTTACACATTAGAAAATCTACTAATATTCGATTGATATATTTATTCATAATTAATATGTGATATTAAAAACGTCAATATAAAAATTTGGCAGTAAAAATAGCCAAATTAGTTGAGCGTTTGGCTGATAAATAACTAAGAACAGGTAAGAATCCCATTCTTGTTTCTACTCGCGGGGGTGGGGACGTATATGGCTCATAGTTCACGATTCCCCCAAGCAAAAAATAATTTAAACATCATTATTCAAACTTTTCTGGATCATATCAAAAAGGTAAACATATCGGTCTTCATTTAGTCGATACCGATACATTACCAATACCGAATAATTGGACGATAATGCCGATACCGATACATCAGTACATGCCCTAGTATGCAGAAGACACTCGACGATTTATATACGCTGAAAACTGAATAAGAATTTCTTACTACAAGGATTTTGCCCTCAGCCAGTCAGCCGAGTTCAAGTACGTATGTAGTAGTAGTCTCCTTGAACTATGTCTGTATGTATATATATATTATTTCCAGTCAGGGACGTAGCTAGGAATATTCAAATGAGGGGGGGGGGTCTGAAATTGGCGCTTCGGCAGCATGTATACCAAGATGACGCACAACCTGAATCCAAACCTGTTACACCTACTATGGTAAGGCTGTGCGCCATTTTGGTACACATACTTCGGGAGCACCATGAAATTTGTAATTGCCAAGTTTGAATGTAACAGATGGTCTGGCCGGAGGCCGCAAAACGCGAGTTTCTAAGAGAACTGATGTTCTATTAATTGCTATGTGTGATACAGAATATTTTTAGAAATCGAAACTGAATATGTCAGGATTCGCCAGGAACAAGGGCTTCGAATGGAAATTGCGCACTGAATGGATGTTTCCCCGAGCATTGACTTCCTTGTTTACTTCATGACATTGGCCAATCAGCAAGATGCAAAAAGGGACGTAGATTCGCATCCGCTCAGACACTTTTCTCGCTCAGACAGATTTCCAGGCGTCGTCGTAAACATTACCTCGTTTTCGCGTTTTTGAAATCTATTTGTTAGTTTCTAGTTGTGTTTCGAATATTTAAATATATATCAAATAATTCAATGATCACTTTGTCCTCTTAGGAGTTTTTAGTAGTAGTATATAGTTACGATTTAAGGTATGGGAAATATGTATTTTAGAGTATGTGTGGGGTAAATATGCATTGAATAGCAAAAGCAACGGCAAGTTTATACAACGCTCCCGAAGTATGGTGCAACAAGATGGCGCACAACCTGAACATAGTATGTATACCAGGTTTTGTTTCAGGTTGTGCGTCTTCTTGTTGCACATACTTACGGAGAGCCGTTTATACTTGAGAGTGCATGTACAGATGTACGGGGTAATTGTACTAACACACATATTATCCGTATCTTAGAGTGATTTCCCGTCACTCCCACTCTTTGTGAAATTTTTCGCTTTTTAGTGAAATTTCCGTACCCACACAACCCAAGCGTATATTTCCCGTTGCTTCCGTTTTCTAGTGCAATTTCTTCTAAACATACTCTGAAATGAGTATTTCCCGTACTTTAAAGCGATTTGCCGTCATACCCGCATTTTAGTTAAATTTTCACGTACATACACCCCCAAGCGTATATTTACCGTTGCTTTCGCTTTCTATAACAATTTCCCCTATACATACTACAAAATGAATATTTCCCGTACCTTAAAACGATTTCCCGTCATTCCCGCTTCTTTCCTGTATTTCCCGTAGTTCCCGCATTTTAGTTTTTTTGCAATTTCCCGTCGTTCCCGCATTTTAGTGCATTTCCCGTAGTTCCCGTTTCCCGCATTTTAGGGTTGCCCGCCCCTCTATTCGTTTTCTAAAAATTATGATTCAAATCATTCGCAACAGGGCAACCCTAAAATGCGGGAAACGGGAAATGCACTAAAATGGGGGAACGACGGGAAATTGCAAAAACTAAAATGCTGGAACTACGGGAAATTTCACTAAAAAGCGGGAAATTTCACAATAAGCGGGAATGACGGGAAATCGCTTTAAGGTACGGAAATATTCATTTTTGGGTATGTTTAGGGGAAATTGTTCTGCGAAAGGGCTATTCCAAGTGACACTACAGGACAATTCCAGAAATTTTGCATGTTGTTAAATTCAATATATTTTCACATTTTCAGCTACATGTTTTGTTTCATTGTCCAATCAGTTGCTTTATTGAATATGTAAAAAATTGCACAAAAGTTACACCCAACCTTACTTAGTAGATAAAAAAAATAAAGTAAAATATAGCGTGGCAGTACAGGACGGCAAATCCACCATGCACTAACAGTACGTTGTGTTGTGCTGTAAATATTTGCGATGGTACAGTGGGAGCCCATAATATTTTCTGGTGCAGTAGCTGAACTACCCCTCTATGTGTTGCTCAAGTTACCTAATGTAACACTGAAAATCCATGCCAATAATGTGCATATTGTATGTGACACTACAGGACATTTTTCCACTTCGGAATAGCGGCAACTATCATCTCTTAAAATTCTGGTAATAAATCGTTAAATGGGTGAAGAAATGTCCTACAGCACTGCAAACATTTAAACTTTATTAACTTAAATCCAGTGCGTCAATTCCATATGAAATAACTGTACCACACAATCAAACACTTTGTGTCAGGAATCATCACAAAATATGTCAATTATACCAAAATTTCTACATTTCAGGCCATTTTTTATAAACCATCAAAAACCTGGGTGAAATTTTAAATTGTTCGATGAAATGAATGCAGTCCAATAAAATTCCAATGTCTTTTGATATAAAAAAAAAAAATTTACTTTCACTACACTTTTTAAAAATTTGATGGAATTCAACTTTTGCTTGGAATGGCCCGAAAGCAACGGTAAATATACGCTTGAGGGTGTATGTACGTATGTAGGTGTCATTATTAGTCATGGTTTCGCAAGCAGCAAGCAGCGTGAGACATGGCGGCTTCTTACTCCGACGTTTTGAAAAGTCAATCTGGCGTTATTCCGCCACTCAGAGACAAAATTAAAACAAGGGAAATTCGACGACCACATTGTCTGCATATGCAATTTTCGAGAGAAAAACCATTCGAAGACGGCTTCAGAAATGCAGCGAAAAACATTATTTTACAATGCTTAACTAAGAATCATGTTAAAACCATTGCAGTCAGACCATAGAACTCTATCGATGTAACGTGTATTTCAAGAGCAGCGGTACTGAAGTTATCAACGTTTTTGGAATCTCGCCCTATACCTGAATGCAAGTGGTATTTATATGAGCCTGAAAAGGTTAGGGTTGACATATCATGGGTGCCAGGTCACCTAACTACAAGTATGATAAAAACTGCTTTGCTTAAACATGTTCAATTTGATTCAGAGGTTTCTGAATCAAAAGATAAAGATGGAATAGGACAAGGAACCATGAATGTTCAAATACAACCTAAATTACTCAATGAAAATCCAATACCAAGCTATATATATGTTGATGGGTACATGCTTACAGTTAAATATTATGGTCAAAGAAAAACGTGTAAGCAGTGTGGTTCGTTTGAGCATTTTAAAATTGACTGTCCACTGAGAATCCAAAGCCAAGAGAACAGACAAAGAATGCAAAAACAAAGCAAAATCACTGCACTAAAAGATATTGTAAATATAGATAAGCTTCCTCCAAAGTCTCAACATCAACAAAATCGAACTGAACAGGTTATCAATTTGTCTAATGTTTCATCATCTACTCAGGAAGAAAATAAACAGAAAGCCTCTTTGCAAATAACACCAGAAACATCAAACCATACACTACCCAATTCGAAAAGCATTATCGAAACACCCAAGACGTCACAGTCAACCAAAATGCAAGAAAATCAAAGTCTCTTAGTCGGACAACAAAAGCGTCTTCATTCAGACAGTCCAAACGAACAACCCCGTTTCCAACGAAAATTTGACAATGTATCTAGTGATGGACATGAGGTAAATATGATAGATGAGGAAACCAGTAAACTTCTAATGTGTGCCAAATGCGGATCAGAAATAATACTCTCTGATGAATCAAAAGAGGTCATGTGTGAATACTGTAGCACATCGAATTTGATTCTCAAACAGTGCTGTCAGAATGATGGTTATTTTGCTCTACCCAAAGACGTGGCAAATATCAATACCCCTATTCCTTGCAACTTGTGCCAGCAATTAGTCAATTATTCACCTTGCTGTTTAGAAATAAGTGAATGGGAAAATAATTTACTGAAGTGCAAAACCTGTTCAACTGTCTACATCAAATGTCATTGTTCTTCATTAATCATGCCACCTGTAAAAGGTATGTTTAAAAAATGTGATAATGTTCATTGCAATCAAATAATAACTTTTTGTTCCTGTGGTATAATAAGTGCAGCAGAAAATGGTCCTTCATGTACCTGTGGTAATTACCAAGCAAACTATAATTGTGATTCTCTGACTAATGGATAGTACAGCACTAAATATAGGAGAGGGAGTGGTCACTTTTTTGTGGCTTTGGGGCCAGGCCACTGAAATGGGGCCAGGCCACGGAGAAATTGGGGCCAGGCCACGGAGAAATTGGGGCCGGGCCACGGAGAAATCGGGGCCAGGCCAGGCCAGGCCATGGTGCTATGCAGTAATACGGAGCCACACTCAAATTCTGGTATGAAAAGGTGATTAGTCCTATTTTTTGTTTGTTTAACAGGTTAATGATGATCTTGAAGGTACAGGCAAACCTAATTAGTGAAAAGAATACGCTTGAATCACATTTAACCGAGAATTTATTGCCTGGAAATACAGGATAGAAAATGGAGCCACAGACTAGAGCAGTTCAGTAATATAGAGCCACACTCAAATTCGTTTTGAGAAGTGGATTAGTCTTATTTTTTGTGTGTTTAACAGGTTAGTAATGATCTTGAAGGTACAGGCAAACCTTATTAGTGAAAAGAATACGCTTGAATCACATTTAACCGAGAATTTATTGCCTGGAAATACAGGATAGAAAATGGAGCCACAGACTAGAGCAGTTCAGTAATATGGAGCCACACTCAAATTCGTTTTGAGAAGTGGATTAGTCTTATTTTTTGTGTGTTTAACAGGTTAGTGATGATCTTGAAGGTCCAGGCAAACCTAATTAGTGAAAAGAATACGCTTGAATCACCTTTAACCGAGAATTTATTGCCTGGAAATACAGGATAGAAAATGGAGCCACAGACTAGAGCAGTTCAGTAATATGGAGCCACACTCAAATTCGTTTTGAGAAGTGGATTAGTCTTATTTTTTGTGTGTTTAACAGGTTAGTAATGATCTTGAAGGTACAGGCAAACCTTATTAGTGAAAAGAATGCGCTTGAATCACATTTAACCGAGAATTTATTGCCTGGAAATACAGGATAGAAAATGGAGCCACAGACTTGAGCAGTTCAGTAATATGGAGCCACACTCAAATTCTGTTATGAGGTGTGGATTAGTCTTATTTTTTGTGTGTTTAACAGGTTAGTAATGATCTTGAAGGTACAGGCAAACCTTATTAGTGAAAAGAATGCGCTTGAATCACATTTAACCGAGAATTTATTGCCTGGAAATACAGGATAGAAAATGGAGCCACAGACTTGAGCAGTTCAGTAATATGGAGCCACACTCAAATTCTGTTATGAGGTGTGGATTAGTCTTATTTTTTGTGTGTTTAACAGGTTAGTGATGATCTTGAAGGTACAGGCAAACCTTATTAGTGAAAAGAATGCGCTTGAGTCACATTTAACCGAGAATTTATTGCCTGGAAATACAGGATAGAAAATGGAGCCACAGACTTGAGCAGTTCAGTAATATGGAGCCACACTCAAATTCTGTTATGAGGTGTGGATTAGTCTTATTTTTTGTGTGTTTAACAGGTTAGTGATGATCTTGAAGGTACAGGCAAACCTTATTAGTGAAAAGAATTCGCTTGAATCACATTTAACCGAGGTTCATATATAGGTTATAATATATATATATAGGTTCATAGTTTGTATATTTGAAAATCTCGTAATTCTCTACTTTTTAAGTTTGTTTTTAATAAATAAAAATATAAGATATCCCCCGAAAATAAGCCCTAGTGTTATTTTTCGGAAGAAAATTGAAATGAGACCCAGTCTTATTTTTGGGGAAATATGGTATATCTGTATATGGAGCCATACTTGATTTCTGTTATGGAGATGATTTTGTATTTTTTTTTTCATGGTTTTCAACAGGTTAGTAAAGATCTTCAAGTTACAGGTAACCATAATAGTATGAAATCATGTTTGACTGTCTGAAAAGTAAATACTTTGAAATTTGTTGCCGGGAAGTGCAGTTTGAAAAGTGGATTCATACAGCGAGGTGATTCGGGGACGCAATGTCTGAATGTTGTCGGAAGTGGAATAGTCATAGTTTTTATTTCATATAACAGGTTTGTAATGATGGTTAAGTTACTTTACAACAATAGTACCATAAGATTTGTTTCACTTTTTGGGGAATTATTGTTTTTTGTTCAGTATATATGCTGATATGAGTATGTTAGTTTCAATGTTTCAATGTTTCATTAGTCTCAATGTTAGTTTGACGTATTGTTTGTACTGAGCTTTATAGCAGGACATATGCAACAATAAGTAAAAACAGAATAGAATATAAAAATTGGCCCATTCCATTTGTTTCCTAACCTAATGAGTTTTTGATAATAAGTGATCTGCGATGTATACAAATCAGGGATGGACCAAGCAGTCTTTAGTCCAGGGGTTCTCAACCTGAGGTTCGCGAAAAGATTTCAGGGGGTACTTGGATGGCAGTCGAGTTTTTGTGTGTTGCTGTTTTTAATATCCTTTATTACTACCAGAGGAAAATGCGTGCCAATTGAAACATAGTTTTTCCCTGATCTTGCGTTGTTGTGATTGTGACGTAAACAATGTGAAATTCACAGAAAATACAGCGTGCTGCGAGCACTGGAGAGAGTGATATCCTTATTGAAACTTGAAAGGGATTTTATTAGTTAGGGCAATATTAGTAACAGGGAAATTAAATTTAGTTTTATCTGGTCAATAAATTGTTGTTTCAACAAATTGTTAATCGATATATCACAAATTTGTTCGGGGGGGGGGTATTTTGCAGAAAAAAGGTTGAGAACCCCTGGTCTAGTCGAATAAACACCATGTTTTATTGAATCTTCGTTAGATTTGAATTGACTAGTTGACAATGATAAAAATGATGTAATAATTCTATATGAAACCTACATACTTCCTTCTGTTAGATAAATTTCATCCCATATTGTTGCTAACAACCGTGCCATAAAACCCCACTCCCTAATATCACTACCATTTAATTTTACGTTTTACCTGTATTCTCAAAATGGTGTGCAGGATTAAAAAGTATTTATTGGTGAAATAGGTATTTTGATTCCCAGTACTGTAAAATAATAAACCACTCAAGTCATCCAGGGGAGGTCGCTACGCTACCCGCGAGGGGATATGTATAGAAGTATTTTTAGTAAATTAAGAAGCAGATGTTTGTTTGAAGTTTGTTGAAGGACCCGGGTCGTTGCGCCGGACGAATGTTGGAAATTCGTCCGGCGCTCTGCCCCCGACACCTCTAGTCCATTAAGAAGTTCAAATACCACGTAATAAACTGATCACCCCTAACCGGAGTCGAATTTTTCCAATTTTAAAGTCCGTGATCACTCAACCGTGACGAAATTTTTTTGACACAAACTAGACCTCAACTACCTTGTAAGACCCAAATATGGCACCTCTACCTTTTACCATTCTTGAGATATAACGTAAAATCACTGGAGCGTGACTGAGGTACTGGAGAAAAAAAATTTCTTCTAAAATGGCTTCAAATAATTTTTCTAAACATGCCCATGCCTTTACTTTCTTAATAAGTCCCTTCAGAAGCCTATAATAAGCCAAAATCACTAAAGCGTGACTGGGGAGTGGGAGAAAAAAAATTTCTTTAAAATAATGTTAAACCAAATTTTCCAACCATGCCCATCTATTTTATTTCTCGATAGCTTCAATTTTAGGTACGCAACCTTCTTTCGCCACTGGAGGGCGATTGGGAGGGGGAAGCACCGATTATTGGGTAAAGAAAATTACAATTAGTTATATTCTTCGAGAATTAGGCAATACTTTGCCCAAAATCCCATTCACATGCCTCAGAATTGCCTAAAAACAATAGAACCTAAGTGGGCGTGGCTTTGCACGAGTTTTCTCACCACAGAGGCGTGGGGGCACAGCCCCCACCGCCAAAAATACTTGGAAAAATTCCCAATACTCGGGCAAACACTTTCTGGCCCCGGAAAGAGAGGCAAACGGCCTCTAACCCCAAACTCACTCTTGCGTGACTTGACTGACAGCTGATTGACCAATAAGAAGCTCCGGGCCACTACAATCCCGTTTTGGCCCACTTCCTTTGGCCCGATCGCTCCCAAAAATTTTCTGTGTTCGTTTGGTAACTACCTCCCACTTCATGCCAAATTTCGTCCCGATTGGTCCGCCAGTTTTCTGGGAAATGGTAATTCTAACGCTATCTCTTAACAGACTTCGTCACATTATTTTTGCTCTACGAGCAAAGGCTTTCGACCACTACTGTGCTTTCGCACTAAAGTGCTACAAGTTTGCCTGACCATCCAGGGGAAGGTCGCTGCGCTACCCGCGAGGGGAAATGTATGGAAATATTTTTAGTAAATTAAGAAGCATATGTTTGTTTGGAGTTTTTTGGAGGACCCGGGTCGTTGCGCCGGACGAATGACGGAAATTCGTCCGGCGCTGTGCCCCCGACTACTCTAGTCCATTAAGAAGTTCAAATACCCTGTAATAAACTGATCACCCCTAACCGGAGTCGAATTTTTCCAATTTTAAGGTCCGTGATCACTCAACCGTGACGAATTTTTTTTGACATAAACTAGACCTCAACTACCTTGTATGACCCGAATATGGCACCTCTACCTTCTACCATTCTCGAGATATAACGTGAAATCACTGGAGCGTGACTGTGGAGATGAAGAAATAAAATTTCTTTCAAAATAGATTCAAATAATTTTTCTAAACATGCCCATGCCTTTACTTTCTCAACAGGTCCTTTCAGAGGCCTGCAATAAGCCAAAATCACTAGACCATGACTGGGGAGTGAGAGAAAAAAAATTTCTTGAAAAAGGCATTAAACTAAATTTTCCCAACATACCTATCTATTTTATTTCTCGATAGCTTCATTTTTAGGTGCGCAACCTTCTTACGCCACTGGAGGGCGATTGGGAGGGGGATTTCCCAAGATTCAGGTGGTGAAATATTCTATATATTAGTCCCTTTGAGATTTAATCATCACTTTGCCCAAAAACCAATTCCAAGTGCTCCTAATAGCCCAAAAACCATATTACCTAAGTGGGCGTGGCTTTCCACACGTTTTCTCACCACTGGGGGGGCGGTGGCAGTGCCCCCACCCCCAATTACACTTGGAAAAAATCCCAATACTCGGGCAAACGCTTTTTGGCCCCGGAAACGCAGCTAAACGGCTTCTAAACCCCAAAATCACTCTTGCGTGACTTGATTGACAGCCTGAAATAATTAATGACACGCAACCTTAAATTTGGGCCACCAAAAGCCCGTTTTGGCCCACTTCCTTTGGCCCGATCGTTCTGAAAATTTTTATTTGTTAGTTCGATAACTGCCCCCTACTACATGCCAAGTTTCTTCCCGATCGGCCCGCCAGTTTTCTGGGAAATGGTAACCCGATGGGTCTTAGCCAAGAGACTTCGTCACATTATTTTTGCCCTACGCGCAAAGTCTTTTGACCATTACTGTGCATACGCACTAAAGTGCTACAAGTTTGCCGGACCATCAAGAATTTTAACATAATTTTTTTGTTTATAGCTTGGAGAGAAGAAGAAATTAAATCATGATGACAACAATACAGACTCTATATAATTTTGGTTTTATATTGTGTAGGAGATACTCAACCTTACCAGTGTAGTTGCTAAAAACAAATCTGAAAAAATACCAAATTGAATTTTGCGAATTTTCCCTTGAATCTCTAAACCAGTTCCAGTCAAAAGAGTCTTACAATTTCCTTGCTTATGATTATCTAATATGCGTTTGTACTACTGTTACTTTTCCGATATATCTATGATGACTTATATTGAAAAAACAGTCTTATGATTGAACATTTATCCCTGATATTCATTACGCTAAATATAATTGAAGTAATTATCGGTAATAGGAAAGTCTTAAGATGCTAACAAAAAGGACTCCCTCGGAGATGAATCTTATTTTAAAAAAGATTATGTTGGAATCCTGCCAATCTGGTGTTTGCAATTTTTTTTTGCATATTTTCCAATAAATGAAACAGTTAATCAACTGGTATGCATGGATCTTGTTTTCTGTTAGGGATAATGTATAACGGAGAAGAGTAGTCTTTTTTGTATGTTGAGTATTGGGATACTAGTGGTTGTGATAGCTACCGATATGTTGTGCCTGCAATTTGTATTACAAATCTAAAATATCTTAGCGTGTAAACCCCTGTCAATTGCCTATGCAATACAGGTAGAACTACACAATTTGTCAGTACGGACTTCATTTAATAATAGCATTTGAGTCACTGGAATTATTCACTGATCTATTAACCATGTATTGTATGAAAATAATTAAATAACAACACATATTTGCTAAAAAAATAACAATCACAAAAAGGTATGCAATATCGATAATGTATCGCTCGCAATATAACCCCCTCACATAAGTAATACATTGGGTGAGCGAACACGTACTACTTCTTTTTTCAATACCTTTCCATCTAAAATATGTAGGCTTCAAACTTTACTTGAGGTTTTGTTTGCTTTCCCGATTCTATAATCAGTTACTCTATCATTTGTTTTTATCTATTATTTTATCGTCTATTGCTGATTATGGAGTCGAAATAAACTTATACCTCTACATTTGTAATGAGTAAGTGTTCGAATACAGCATTTTCCCTGGTTGTAACATACGATACGGTTCAATTGTACAAGTACCGTACATGTCTTAACATTACCAGTTTCCACATTACTTATAAACAAAAATATAACTAAACAAATACGGATGTCTTAACATTACCATTGCGCTGGCCTGGCCCCAAATATTCTGAGGCCTGGCCCCATTTTCTCCGTGGCCTGGCCCCAATTTGTCCGTGGCCTGGCCCCATTTTCTCTGTGGCCTGGCCCCATTTTCTCCGTGGCCTGGCCCCTTTTGTGTGGCCTGGCTCCAAAGCCACAAAAAAGTTATCACCCCTGTTGAAATATAGGTTCCTTCAATACAGGGGGAATAGCAAACTTTGAAAAAAGGAAACAAATTTTTACATTCCTCAAAAGAAAAAAACTAGACATGATTTTCTTGCAAGAAACTCATGGAACAGATAAAGATGAAAATCTATGGTTAAAAGAATGGGGAGGTACTGGTGTATTCAGCCATCATACAAGTAAATCCTGTGGAGTAGCAATTTTGTTCAACATAAATGTCAATTATAGTATACATAAAACACTAATAGACTCAAATGGAAGATACATTGCTCTGGAAATTGTGATTCTCTGACTAATGGATAGTACAGCACTAAATATAGGTTCCTTCAATACAGGGGGAATAGCAAACTTTGAAAAAAGGAAACAAATTTTTACATTCCTCAAAAGAAAAAAACTAGACATGATTTTCTTGCAAGAAACTCATGGAACAGATAAAGATGAAAATCTATGGTTAAAAGAATGGGGAGGTACTGGTGTATTCAGCCATCATACAAGTAAATCCTGTGGAGTAGCAATTTTGTTCAACATAAATGTCAATTATAGTATACATAAAACACTAATAGACTCAAATGGAAGATACATTGCTCTGGAAACAACTATTGGAGGTCAAAAAATTGGTCTTCTAAATCTATACGGTCCCAATGTGGACAAGCCTGAATTTTTCGAAGAATTTATTGAAGTTTTAGATAATATTGAATATGATCACCTAGTAATTGGGGGCGATTTCAACCTTGTATTGAATAATAACTTGGACAAACATGGTGGAAGGACGATACATAGTAATCAAAAATCTAGAGAAACTGTTCTGAATATTATAAGTGAATATGATTTATGTGATGCATTTCGTATAACTCATCCTACAGAAAAATCTTATTCACATCTACAAAAACCAGCTAAGATTCTTACCAGAATTGATTTTTTTTATTATCAAATACTCTTTTTGAAAAAGTAAAAGCCTGTAATACTGTACCAAGTATAAGATCTGACCATTCCCTTTGCACTTTGGATCTTCAGCTCAACCCAACACCACGTGGTAGTGGATACTGGAAATTTAATTGCAGCCTACTCTATGATGAAGATTATGTTAATTCAATAAGAACCGTTATATCTAATACCATATATGATCATTCTCATCAGCCTGTCAATCCTCATCTTTTTTGGGACACCTTAAAATGCGTAATTCGAGGAGAAACTATTGCTTACTCATGCAGAAAAAAAAGACAAAGAAATAAACTGATGACTAAGATAGAAAACGACATGAATAATTTGCAGACACTACTCTTAATAGATAACTCTGAGCAGACATACAACAATCTGTTGCTAAAACAAAAGGAATATGACAATTTGTATCAAGATATTACTAGAGGATGCATCATACGAAGTAAGGCTAATTGGGCTGAAAATGGTGAAAAGAACTCCAAATATTTTTTTGGATTAGAAAAGAGGAGAAAGTCAAATTCATCTATTACAAGACTAACAATCGACAATCATACAGAGACAGATCAAACGATTATATTAAACAAAATATGTAATTACTATGAACATTTTTTTTGTTCAAATATGCCACAGGAAAACGAGATTGATAATGTTTTAAATTACTTAAACATTCCAGAAATGGCAGATGAAACATCTAAAAAATGTGACGGCTCGATTTCAATGGCCGATTGTAAGAAAGCACTCTTTTCGATGAAAGATAATGAAAGCCCGGGCATGGACGGAATTCCTTGTGAATTTTACAAAAAGTTCTGGGATGAAATCAAGGTTCCTCTATTGAACTCCTATAATTATTCTTGGTCTACAGGAACACTTAGTGATAG
The DNA here is from genome assembly GCF_964204865.1 of Styela clava. Classification (NCBI taxonomy): domain Eukaryota; kingdom Metazoa; phylum Chordata; class Ascidiacea; order Stolidobranchia; family Styelidae; genus Styela; species Styela clava. Next base: position 23,274,851 of record NC_135258.1, on the reverse strand, counting down.
CCAACGCAGTGGATTGATTTCTTTAATATTGAAGAAGAATAAAGAAAGGAATTATATCAAAAACTATAGACCCATTACATTGCTTAATGTGGACTATAAGATTTTAAGTAAATTATTGACTACACAAATGCAGAAAGTAATGAATAATATCATCAATGAAGATCAAAGAGGATTTCTCAAAGGCAGGCAAATGGGAGAAAATATTAGATTGGTATGTGATTTGGTAAATTATACGTCACATCATAATATACCTGGTGCAATTTTTAATTTGGACATTTGTAAAGCGTTCGATAGTGTTGAATGGCCCTTTTTATTCAACGTTCTTGAAAAATTTGGCTTTCAGCGAAATTTTATATCTTGGATCAAGATCATGTACAAAGACAGCACATCCTGTGTTATAAATAACAACTACATATCCAACAACTTTATATTACAAAGAGGCTTAAAAGAAGGGGATCCACTTTCTCCATACCGGTACCTTTTTTTGAGCTGCATAGAAATTTTGGCAATTATGGTCAGAGCAGATGAAGGAATCAAGGGAATACGAATTGGCGATTCGACTATCAAAATAGCAATGGCGGCTGATGACACAACTGTGTTTACAGATGGATCAAGTACCAGTGCTAAAAACCTGTTTAATATTTTAAATGTTTTCGGTGATATTTCTGGATGTAAAACTAATCTGGAGAAATCACACATAATGCAAATTGGAAAACCTATAAACATGGATTACATTTCAAATTTTAGACTTGAAGTGACTGACTCATTAAAATTTCTTGGAGTGAATATCCCTGCTGACTTGTCAAAATTATTTGAAGTAAACTTCCCTCAAATCATAATTAAAGCTAAAAATGTTATCCAAGTGTGGAAAATGAGGAATCTTACATTACTAGGTAAAGTGTGTATAATTAAGACACTAATTGCTTCGCTTTTCACCTACAGTTTTACTTATTTACCTGTTTTCATTCCAGACAGATATATTAAATCACTAAACGCTGCACTATATCATTTTTTATGGAATTCTAAGTGGGAGCGAGTCAAAAGAAAAACACTAATTGGTCCAAAAATGTTGGGTGGTATTGACATGATTGATGTCCATAGTTTTATAATAGCTCAAAAAATTAAGTGGGTGGGGTTTTTATTAGATGACACCAAAGTTTGTAAATGGAAGCTTGTAGAACTTAATTATTTGAAGAATCTTGATTTCACATCCTTGTTAAAGGGGAATTTATTCTGGAACTCCCATTTTATGAAAAATATTCCATTTATCACTATTAGAAACATGATGTTATACTGGTATAAGAATATTGTTTTGAATGTGCCTATACTTAATCAATCGATCTGGCACAATAAAAAGTTGCAATATAGCAGAAAACCTTTTTATATTTCTACATGGAAAGAACATGGCATTTCTGAATTGAGACATTTAATTTCTCATAATACTTTCTATACTTATTTTGAGCTACTTGAAGAATATAGCATGCAATATAATGTTGATGATTATAGAACTTATTACAAAATCATAGGTAGTATTCCTGAGGAATGGAATGACATTGTGCAATCATATGTTGAAATTTGTGACTTTGATTTTAGTGAATTTCTTTCAACCACCACTGAAAATTATTCGTGCAAAAATACCTATAAAATAATAATAATGAAACAGTTTGTCTCTCCAAACATGTACAAGTCCTTTTGGCAAGAATCTTTCAATATTTCTAGTGTACAGTGGAATAAATATTTCATAAATTCATATTCATCAGCTATTGAGACAAAGCTGAGATCTTTTCAAATGAAGCTGTTTTATAAAGCTATAACGCTGAATAATGTTTTATATGGATTTGGGATAGTAGAATCAAACTTGTGTGAATTTTGTAAATTACATATCGAAACCCTTTTGCATTTATTTTATTATTGTGAGATAACTAGTAAATTTTGGTCCGAGATAGACCAGTGGATTGTTTTTAAGACATTGTTTTTAAGACAGAACTTGAATTTTGATCTTTCCATCAAAGAATGTTTTATGGGCTTTGATGACATTCCTGAAATACAATTCATCAATTGTGTACTATTGGCTGCCCGCTTCTTTATATATAGATGCCGGATCCAGAAACGAAAACCAATTTTTGATGTTTTTTATAAATTTATTCGTGACAACGAGAAATATATAGCAATGAAAAATAGTAAAATCCTGATACACAAAAGAAAGTGGCATTTATTTATATAATAGTCGATCAAGTGACTTTTTGCTATTTAATTACATATTATTGTTTTTCTTTCCTTAAATACATAAAATGTGATATGTTGCTGTTTTCTTATAACATTATTAGACTACAATTGCAAACATTGTGAGAAATTACCTTTTATAACTGTATTGCTGAATTAAAAATTGTTATTTCAATATTATTCTATTTGCTATATGATTGCCCTTATATGGTATATACCTAAAATGTGAGATTTTTTTTTGCTAAATGATTGCCCCTGTATGGTATATACATATAATGTCAGATTTTCTCAGTTTTCTAATAACATAATTAGATTGCGAATGCAAACATTGTGATACTCTTCATGACTGTATTACTGATATTGTTTATTTCAATATAATTTTATTTAGTAATTGATTGTATAGTATATAGATAAAATGTGAAATTTCTCCAATCTTCTGTTTACTTATGTCATACTATTAGATTACAATTTCAAACAGTGTGAAATATTACTTTTTATGAATGTATTATTTATCTTCTAATATTGATTAATTCAATATTATTTTATTTTATGAAAATCTAATAAAAAAAAAAAAAAAAAATGGTTTCGACCCGCAGAACCCCTCCCCCTGGCTACGCCCCTGTTTCTAGCTCATTCTGAAAATGTGATGTGGAAAGTTTGCAACAAACAGATATTGATAACATAGCCTACCGTACTTCTTCTGTGTACTACAAGATATAAAATATGGTTGGAACGTAATGCAGTTATTTTTAAAAATATTAATCCAAGTGTTAATAATGTCATAACAAGAATTAAAAAATCCCTTTCAGCAAGGAGAAATATAGAACAATTTAGACATAAACCTAGTTTTATAAAAGAACTTGACATAATTTGCAAGAATCTATGACTAATTGTACAAATTTTTATTTTTCTGCTATCAATAATTAAAAAACATGTAAATTTTATATTTGCTGATAAACATTGGAAAATTTATCTGGAATCAACAATGGAATAATATGAATTGCTGGATAATACTGGATAATGTTTATGAATATATTTGTTTATTATATGTAACTATTTTCTATGTTTATTATTTTTTCATCATTTATTTATTTTTACAAAACTGTTATGAATCCACAATCAGACAACGTGGAACTTTAAAAAAAAAAAGATGGATAACGTCAGTTAACCAGTCTTTTAAATACCGGTAACACTTTTTCTTATAAATATAGATGTATTCAATCATCTTATTATTTATCATACAGTCATACCCAGGCCAGGATAAATGTCTGAATGTAAAATTTGAATGTAAAATTTGAAGTACAGCACTTAAGAAATTGATGGGTTCTGTTTTTTTGAGTCACTCTGTATTTGTGTCTATGTTTTGACAATGTAACACAGTAACATAATTATAGTAATAACTGAATCATATAAACTCGCAGATTGGACTGTTATTTGAAAACCACTGCCTCATAGAGTTAAACCCAGACAGTCATGTCTCATTCAGTCATTCAAGTAATTTTGAAAACTCATTAACGTAATGCAGTACAGCAGTAGCTTAATGTTGCTTCTTCAATTAAACTCTTTGTTCTTTTTGTTAAGAATCTTGGTCAATATAGTACAGATATAGTAGATAAACATCAGTATGTCTACTTTTGATGACTGGCTGTCCTGGTTTGTTCATGTAAATGATCCATCAGTCTTGGAAATGTGGAAAGATCAACCAACATATATATTTGTCAATTTGATCGTCATTACAATGGCAAGCCTTTCGCTTATGTTTGCTCTTAGACATGGATTGGATAGCAGATATACATATTTTTGGCTTGCCACATTGCTACATGGAATCGTCACAGAACTTGTGAGTTACAACCTTCCTGACATCAACAATTTCTGGCATAGTCAAACTTTCATGATGTTTGCTGGACGAAGATTTCCCCTGTATATTGTATTGTTTTATCCTGCTACTGTGACCCATGCTTATATTGCAGCTAGTCGATTGAAACTGCCATGGTGGGCAGAACCATTTGCTGTGGGTCTCTTTGATGTTCTGATTGACTTCCCATATGATATAATGGGAATAAAAATGGTTTGGTGGACGTGGCATGATACTGATCCTAATCTGTTTGACCGTCATTATTGGGTTCCATGGACCAGCTATTTCTTTCACATGTCATTCCATAGTTCACTGGTGTTTTTGCTGCACGGTACACGATATGTCATCACTGGAAATACATCGAAAGACAAATCGTCTGGATTTTTCAAGGAAATGTTATGTGTGATTATTACTAGCTCTTTCTCTATGGGATTTGCAATAATTTTCCAACTACTACCTATCTATCATGGACTGAAGGATGGGTTTGGTCTACATACTGAAAATATCATGTTTGTTGTTTTTGGTTTGTATTTTGCCATCGTTTGGTATGCAGATAGAACTCCCACAAATGACGCCCGGGCACAAAACAAAATTTCTAAAACATACTGGTGGAATAACGAAACTGGTATTGCTATTCTACTTCATTATATATTTTACATTATTCTAGTTGTCATCGCCAAGCCACAGTATGTTAAGTCTCATGGGATGCATGAAACACTAGGTCCGAGGTCGGAAACCATGAAGATGCCTGTTGTATCTGGTGCTGTATATATCAAGCAACGATATTTTGACCCAGCATCTTATGATGAAGGTTACATTGACTTTCATTGTCTTCCTGAAGGAGCACCAAATCTCACTGCAAATCCGCATGATGTTGGAAAGTCTTGGTACACAGTATGTGGTAATAAGTTTGAGAATCATGTCGAATATATTGTTATGATTTGGTCATTTTGTTTTCTTGGCATATTTGCATTTTACAACGCTTTAGGCAGATCTGCAACTCAAGAGAATGTTGATGAAACAATTCTAAAAAAGGAAGAAATGCAAAAAAGTCAAAGAAATAGGAGGCAAGATGTGACAAAAAAAACTGGTAAAAATAAGAAGAAAAGTCAATAGAACCTTATTTTTTCAATACTGTCTTCAGGGTAATTATTTCAAAATTGATGAAATATGTTGTCAACCTGATAACAATGTTCAAGAATTTTTGTCATAATAAATATTTTCAGGAAACACTTTGCATTGCGAGTATATGGAAATATCATAGTTTTGAGTGCTGTTATGGCTTTGTAAAGAAGATGTATGTATATTGTTATCTAAATTGCAAATGTATAAAATATTTAGTAGTTAGCATGAAATTATCTATTTGTATGTGAATTTTACTCTTAGCTGATTTTTCCATTATTGTGTACTTTAAATTGAAGCTCTAAATTTTAATTGCCTATGCATCGAAACTTTGATTTTTTATGTGTACTATTCATAATTACGATACTTCCCATTTTTGTTGCAAGCAGTAGCATAAAAAATAATATCATGATTGTACTTGGTGCTTTTAAAATTAATTTGGATTGTTTTAATTAGTAGGTCTTTATTAGCTTTAAACTTGTATAGTGTGGAAGAATAGTCTTCATAAATTGTGATAGATTTCCAATTCAGCAGGAAATATCAGTCTGAGGTGTTGAAAATTATTAAGGTCTTGAACATTCTGGATGATTATTATGCTTGATAAAATCAAAAAGTTCAGCCTGCTGCTATTTTGTTACCTGTGTGAAATTTCAAACTATATTTTGTGTTTTTGCTCTCGGTTGTTTGCTAAATTTTGTACTTTTCACCTTATGGGGAGATTAGAAACTGTGCAATTCATTTTGGCCTCATTTATATAAATTTAAAATTCGTAATTTATTATAAATAATATTTAGTTGCTAGATATAAATATGTCATGGAAGAAGCTTCGCCAAAAAAGAGGACTAGTTTGAGAAACAGTGTTTTAAAGCGACCAAACAGAAATCTAAGCCAATCTTTTGATCCCACTTTCCATCATGAGGGCATGCCTTCAGCTGGAAGTCTTTTCAGGAACTTGGACCAGTTTTTCAACCAAGATAAAGATCCATCGTCTCCGTTTGGATTTGAAGGAATGAACCCTTTTGGATCTCATTTTGATGAAATGGTAAATATGTTGCTGCTAGTTTAATTTTTTTATTTTTGGCAAGAAAATCGCATTCCCTTTCGAGGAAATTCAAGTTTCATTAAATGATAATTTGTTAGTAAAATAAAACAATTCGCTGTTTCAGATCAGAAAGTCTATGACAAACAAACAAACCTACATGTATCTCCAGTTCACCTATTACTATCCACCTTAAAAATAATATATACAAAAGTCAGACTACAACATTTTTTTGAGAATCTGAGGCAACCAGACACTTTTTTGTTTAGATGAGCAGATTTTTCAATGACTTCCAACCAGAATCTTTTGCAGACAGTCGATTTTATCAAGAGGATCGGGGTATGTTAAGATTATTAATAGTTAATATCAATACACCATCTTCAATGAGACCTGAAATAGAACTGCAAATCAATAGTGTCAGTGCACAGGACTAGAGCATCCTGAAAATTTAGAATATTTATCATGTTGAAAACTAGGAAACTATTGGCAATTACATCCTTGATGTTGATAACCTTATTTTTTTTTGAGAGAATCTTGGATAGTCAATTTGGGAAAACTATAGTTTGACTGGGTCAAATATAATTAATTTTTGGGATTACAACAAAATGTATTAGGCAGGAAATTTTATATGAACCATCCTAGATTTGGGTTAATTAAGATAAATAGTTTATAGGTTTGGGCCCAAATTCGCATCCATAGGTCTTTGATTCGATACTGAGTCCGTGTTAATAGTAATAAATTAGGTGTTTAGTCTATTCTAGTTTAGTACTACCACAAGTAGGTTACTTCTAATGGGCTTGTTATAACCATTTTGTATATGGTATTCCTAACCCCCACCTGACTACGTCATCCAAATATTACGTCACAATCACGTCATATAGCTTGCCAGTACAATTAAAATTTCAGTAGACAGTATTTGAATTTTGTTTTTAAAATTAATGCTTGTGTAATGGTGACTTGTAGCTTTTTTATACACACGAGCATATTCAGAATGAACAAGATTAAATATAGCTTAAAGTCAACTTTATGTATTATTCTGTTTACAGACTTAGATGAAGATATATCAAAGCAAGGACTTGACAAAACTTTAACAAGTAGACCAGACCACCATTCCCCAAACACTTTCATGGGGATTTCTTATTCCGAATCAACAGTCACAAGACCTGATGGGGTGAGACATTGAATTATCTACAGCAGGGGTTGATGACCCATGCTACTGTAAAATAATTCAGATTTTGGCGTTTTAAACTAAATTGTAGGGATGAGAGGGCCTGCTGCACATTTAAAATAAGAATTCAAACAATTTCGTTTGGAACTATCTTAGTGTAAGGAGTGGCAACCTGTCTTCGGCTTAGATTGACTGTCACGCAACACAATATCTTACACCAAAAATGGACACTTTTTGCATTACACTTCTCATCATCTTTTGCAGGCTGCAGAATTAATCTTCAAATCATTTTTATTTTGGAAATGACACATTAAGCCTTGTATTGTTATGAAAATATAAAAATCTTTATATTCTATGTTACACCCCTGAGAAAAGACGTAAATTTATGTTTCTTCAACTCATTTTCTTTATAAAATTCACAAACTTTGAAAACAATAATCTTAAAATGCAACCACACTTGTGTGGAGAACATGTTCAATCAGATCTTCCAAGTGAATAATACACTGATAGTCCCCACCAGTGAACTATCTATTCCTTTTTTTTCTAAAGACTTTTAGACCAAGTCTTACAATATTTCCTTTTTATCAACCAATATTATTTTCCCACTCGTTTGAAATAGTGTGAGATGGCATGAGAAAAAACTTCTAATTCCAGACAGTAGAGCGAAGAATTTCACACACAAATTCACATGGTAATGTTGAAACAAATGTGACAATAACTCATCCGGACGGTACTGTGGAATCAGTTACAGACAATTCTGGGTCAAGAGACTCAAGAAATCCCACAAATAATATTTTATCAGGTAAGATTATATATATTTCCATGTTTATCTATTTCGAAGGGTGATAAGGTGGTTAATCGTTTTTTAAATTATAGTCCTCGCCGAGTAATGCAAACTAGATCATTCAATACCAATTTATGCCTATCATGCTGAGACGTGGCGACTATCGTCAATAAATTTCAAAGAATAGCGCTCATGAAATTGGCCCGTATTTTATGCTAGACCTTATATTGTTGTTTCTTTTGTCCAGTGCAAACCATGATTAACAAAGATTTAAACAAAGATTTTTCACAATTCTCTTTTACAATTTTTTTCTCGTGTCATTGTCCCATCCAACGTTGGTTTCTGGCAAGTTTATGTCCCGAACAAATCTTTACGTGTTTTGTGAGATTCATTGTAAAAACATCATTCTAGCGACCTATACTTGATTTTCATCCTCTCACACCGGAACCTGGGACATGGACGTGCCAGAAACTAACTGACTATATTGTACATATCGTCGTTGTGTCGTACCTCTCTGTCTTGTGTATTTTTCTAAAGTTTTATTTGTATAGCCTATTTCATGTTTGTTGTCCTATCATAAGTTCATAACGTATCAGTCCTAAACTGCTGTTATAATTGTCAGGGGTGCATGTCGCACATCTGTGTCTTAGGCCAGTAAGGTCTTGAACAAGTATCCCGTCTCTGTTTTACTGTTTAATTAGAGGCAAATAAACATACATACATATCATGTTAGGTGTGACGGTAGCCGGTTGAGTTGTTCATTAGCTTTTTATCAGCTATTAAAAGGCAGTCATATTTGTAGTTTCTAACAAATCCCAGATTTTTGGTGTGGTGTCGCTTCTGTATATTTTTCTGAATAGCTGCAAGGAAGTATCATTTCACCACATGATTATGCCTTGGTATTTCTTCAGGGGCATTTGTCTCCCAATGAGATGAGTCTAGCTTTTCATCTGGACTTCTTCGCAACTTAGACATGCGTCAAGCAACTCCTTATCTGGAGGGACATTTTGTGCCTTTATTTTAGTACAAACACACCCCTATTTTCAAGCATGGGCCATGTGACAGCAGTGACGGAAGGCAGATCTTAAACAGTAACCAAAAGCAAGAAACAATAAAAACTCTTTGTTTGTGCTATATTTATCTTCCTTAAAATAAATAATAAAAAACGCAACCGATGCAACATAACAATAGGCTGATTGGAACCGTAAACTCTCATTCTCTAATACAGTTAAGAGTATCTAAAAGTATCTAAACTCGCAGTATTTTGATCGCTTTTAGGTTTTCCTGACTGCGGTTCGAAAGGCCTCCTCTAAATTTTTTGCGACCCTTCAATCTCGCAATCTTGGACCACCCTGTTTTAAAGGGCATTTTGGCCCTGCATTCCTTTTGGGGCTCCCGAAGTATGCAAACCAAGATGGCGGACATCGGAATGTAATATGTGTACTAGGTTAGGGTTAGGCCATAATTTTAGGTATAAATACTACGGGAGACTCTTGGCTAGTCTTCGAACTGATAATAGGACTAAAATAAGGAAAATTAGAAAAAAATTATCGCCTAACCCTAACCTGTTACCCATGTTACGTTCCGATGTCCGCCATCTTGGTTCGCATACTTCGGGAGCACCTTCCTTTTTATTTATATGCATCTCGTTAATGTCTGTTGTAAATGCTTATTATTATTATCTTTCAGAATTCAGAGGGACTGAAGAACCTATTGATGATCAAAGGGGACTTTTCAGAATAATAACAGATGAATTTAAAAACATTTTCTGATAGCCATTTGCTGGGCGGAATTTTTCTCATCTCTAGGTCTAAGTTCTTTCACTGTGAATCAATAAATTTCAAGCCATGAAATCCTGGCTTACATATGACTTTTGGGTTTATATTGTTGTACACGACTTGCGCTAATTTGGGGTCTGTGTAGTTTCGTACTTAACTTACTTCTAGTGGGCGTGGCATAACAATTTTTTGATATGTCAATCCTAACCCCTATTTGACTACGTCATCCAAAAATAACGTCACTATGACATCACAATTACGTCATAAGGCTTGCCAAATATACGTACAATCGCCCGAAATGGCATTGGCGCCGACGATAAAGAACTGACTGGCGTTATCGATCTCTCTCCTATTGGAATCGTTGCGACGAGAAAACGAGAGAAATAACTGTTCGATTTCGGGTACTCGTTTGCGCGTCTTGGATGGCAGTTCGTATAGTTTCAAGGGCTCTATTACGTCACTGTGACGTCGTGATGACGTAATTTTTGGATGGTGTAGTCAGGTTGGGGTTAGGATTGATACGTGAAAAAATTGTCATGCTACGCCCACTAGAAATATGTTAGGTACGAAACTACATGAGACCCCTAATTTGCGACGGGTCTCATGTACTTTCTTACCTGAATAACTTCTAGTGGGCGTGGCGTAAAAATTTTTGGATATATGATTCCTGACCCCTACCTGATGACGTCATCCAAAAATTACGTCACTGCGACGTCACAATAACGAAATACAGCTTGCCAAAGTATAGCGACGGTCACCCGTAATGGCGCCTACGAGTATGTCAACAAACTCAATACGTCAGCGACCTCTCTCTTATCGGGGTCTTTGTACAGAGCTCAAAATAAACAAGAATCACAAGCGACTAAATTGTCGCCAAGGAACGTTCACGATATCCCATTCTGACCAATTTCTGTCCAGCAATAGCTCATGTATCGTGCTACAATCTAAAATAGAGCGTTATACGATACAACTCTAACCAAGGCTTTAGACAAGCAGAAAATACATGTTATTTTACGCCATGGTTGAAGTTGGGTACCACACACATAAAGACTTATTATTTTATGTCCAGCAATAGCTCATGTATTGTGCTACGATCTATTAATAGGGTGATATACGATACCGCTCTGAGCTAGGCTTTAGACAAACAGAAAGAACATTTAATTCACGCAATGATTGAGGTTACGTGCCGCAGACATAAATACTTGTTATTTAATATCCAGAGACTGATCATGTATTGGGCCACATTTTATTAATAGGACGTGGAACGCTTTCACTCTATGCAAGGCTTTAGACAAGCAGAAACCGACATATTAATTTGCCTTAGCGCAATCGATGTAGTTTCTTACCTCGATAACTTATACTTATCTTAGCGTAACAATTTTTGCATATATCATTCCTGACCCTCACCTGACTTCGTCATCCAAAAATTACGTCAATGCGATGTCACAATAACGAAATTGAGCTGGCCCAATAATAGCGACCATAATGCAATCGTGATAAATACGCCTGTGTGTCCGGTATGGGTGTAGTTTCGTACCTCAATAACTTCTAGTTAACTTAGCGTAACAATTTTTGCATATAATATTCATGACCCTCACCTGACTTTGTCATCCAAAAATTACGTCACTGCATCGTCACAATAACGAAATAACGCTTGCCCAATATTAGCGACGATTACTAGCAATGCCACCTATGGATGTAGTTTTTTACCTCAATAACTTATACTTATCTTAGCGTAATAATTTTTGCATATATCATTCCTGACCTTGCCCTGACTTCGTCATCTAAAAATTACGTCTATGCGAATTCACAATAACGAAATAGAGCTTGCCTAATAATAGCGACCATAATGCAATCGTGATAAATACGTCTGTGTGTCCGCTATGGATGTAGTTTCTTACCTCAATAACTTCTAGTTATCTTAGCGTAACAATTTTTGCATATAATATTCATGACCTTCACCTGACTTCGTCATCCAAAAATTACGTCACGGCAACGTCACAATAACGAAATAGAGCTTGCTCAATAATAGCGACGATTACTATTAATGCCACCTATGGATGTAGTTTCTTACCTCAATAACTTATACTTATCTTAGCGTAATAATTTTTGCATATATCATTCCTGACCTTGCCCTGACTTCGTCATCTAAAAATTACGTCTATGCGAATTCACAATAACGAAATAGAGCTTGCCTAATAATAGCGACCATAATGCAATCGTGATAAATACGTCTGTGTGTCCGCTATGGATGTAGTTTCTTACCTCAATAACTTCTAGTTATCTTAGCGTAACAATTTTTGCATATAATATTCATGACCTTCACCTGACTTCGTCATCCAAAAATTACGTCACGGCAACGTCACAATAACGAAATAGAGCTTGCTCAATAATAGCGACGATTACTATTAATGCCACCTATGGATGTAGTTTCTTACCTCAATAACTTATACTTATTTTAGCGTAACAATTATTGCATATATTATTCCTGACCCTCGCCTGACTTCATGTTCCAAAAATTACGTCAATGCGACTTCACAATAACGAAATAGAGCTTGCCTAATAATAGCGACCATAATGCAATCGTGATAAATACGCCTGTGTGTCCGCTATGGGTGTAGTTTCTTACCTCAATAACTTCTATTAGGCTTAGCGTAACAATTTTTGTATATAATATTCCTGACCCTCACCCGACTTCGTCATCCAATAATTACGTCACTGCAACGTCACAATAACGAAATAGAGCTTGCCCAATAATAGCGACGTTATTCGTAATGGTACCTATGGATGTAGTTTTCTACCTCAATAACTTCTAGTTAACTTAGCGTAACAATTTTTGCATATATCATTCCTGACCCTGCCCTGACTTCGTCATCCAAAAATTACGTCAATGCGAATTCACAATAACGAAATAGAGCTTGCCTAATAATAGCGACCATAATGCAATCGTGTTAAATACGCCTGTGTGTCCGCTATGGGTGTAGTTTCTTACCTCAATAACTTCTAGTTAACCTAGCGTAACAATTTTTGCATATATCATTCCTGACCCTCACCTGACTTCGTCATCCAAAAATTACGCCACTGCGACGTCACAATAACGAAATAGAGCTGATCACCCTCAATGGCGTCGGCGATTATGTTAACAAACTCAATGAGGCCCGCCACCTCACGATCACACACATCTAAAGATTTGGTATTTTATATCCAGCAACAGGTTATGCATTGTGCTGTTAGTTATTATTAGGGCGTTTTACGATAGTACTCTATGTAAGGCTTTAGACAAGCAGAAAGAACATATTAATTCACGCAATGGTTGAAGTTGGATACCACACACATAAAGATTTGTTATTTTATGCCCAGCGATAGATTATGTAATGTGCTACTATCTACTAATAGGGCGGTATACGATATCACTCCAAGCAAGTCTTTAAACAAGCAGAAGCGGACATATTGATTTAAGTTCACGTTGTCCGTGTAGTTTCCTTTGTCCATAACTTCATTTTGCCGTCAATCGATACAATTTCGAGTTACGTTGAACACAACTAAATTTTACTAGACAGATAAATCGTTATACGCTGAAAAGTCAACTTTTTTAATGTTCGGGAAGAAAGACAATCGTCTCGAATGTGGGACACACTGTGCAAGTGTAAGACAAGCATGTAATCACGGAGATTGATTCGGAAATTTCGAATTTTAACCCCGCCTCATTTAAAGATCCTTCCTGCATGCACTATCGCCTGCTAGTTCTCTGATACATCTCTGTTAGAGTCATTTTCTAATATGTAGTGGGATTACCGTATATTTTTTATTGTCCCAAAAACTATTTATATTTTCAAGTTGATTTCGCAATAAAAGCAATATTGAAATCCCGTCATTCTATATTTAATTTAGCAGTCTGTATTAATAAACTGAAGAATAATACGGTAAATCAACCCCGAAAAAGTACCAATTAGGTCTGATGATCGCCAGATAGACTATATCTAAATCCATTTCTTTGATGTACCCGTTTACAACAAAAACCATCGGCTTAAGATCCTTCAAATGTTAATACCACTACAATGTTTCCAGAACTTTTTCATCTTGCGGTTCACTAACAGCGAAATATTAAGAAAAATGTTTTCTGTTCTCATACCGATCTTTGAACACTCGCTCGCTAAAATTGGTTAACAGAAATTTGACATAGTGGAGGAAGTGGTATAGTATTTGATCTCCAAGTAATTCAGGGAAATGTGAAAAAGGATGAAAGAAGACCATATTTATAGGCTCTTCAATTTTCTAACTGTTGAAATTTGGAATGGATTCGACTTCAAGCGCAATCGATAATTAAGCATTCGTTCACAATCCTGAGTTAATTTCCAGGATGCATCTCTCATCTATCTGTCGTTACGTTTTAAATAGAACTTATAATCATATTGGATGATTGTAATGAGCAATGAGCTCAATAGGTAAATTATATGAGTAATTGTCAATTTCGTTTTTGATGTTTATGAAATGATCTATTCAATTTCCTCAGCACAGAAGCATCTTCTGACAAACTTCCGAAAAAAGAAAACTTTAAATACAATGATAGCAACGGCTATGTATAGGAACCCAATATGTCTAAACGTTTGTCCTTCGGTAGAACGTGGGTGTTCTATAAAATTATAGCGCTTTTCAAAATTGAAATAGGCACCAAACAAAGCCAAATTTTAATTAGAACAAGTAAAATGGCTATGTCATAGTCGCGCAGAGAAATGGGAGTAAAATGGAAATCACAAATACAGCACACATTAAAGTAATGCATAATTATTCACACGTCTGTCTCAAATATTTTCATTGTCCTTTTTGAGAATCTGAGTACCCTGTGCCAAAAGTCTTCCGAATCCGACTATAGGGATAGAATGTCAAGATCCGTAAAATATTTGCTTTGTATATGTGGCACTACACTCATTGGGGGACCGTAAATTAATATGCCTGTTTCTCATTATCCAAAGTCTTAGTCCGGCAGATAAGGGGACCTTTTTGGCCCAAGTTTGATTTCAGACATAAAGTTTTTTTTATTTGTGATTATTCATCTTGGGGTCATTGCCCATCATTTCTACATGGGTGTGGAGTTTGCAGCCTTGAGCACTTTTTTTACGGCTCGATATTTGTATTAGTGTTTTTTGTCAAACCTGTGCATCATAATGACGCACAACCTGAACCATAACCTTTTACAATACTATGTTCAGGTTGTGCGCAATCTTGGTGCACAAACTACGCAAGCACCAAATTTACTAGGAAATAAAATCGATACCTTCTAAGTATTTGTTGAGCCCAGCTTTGGGTCGCGACCCATATACAGTATATGGAAATACTGTCGAAACATACGCGTAAAATAAAGAGTACTATTTCAAAATACCCATTTTTTGTTGCAATTAACAGTACAAGCCTGCTAATGTAGTCGCCAGTGGTTCAAGTGGATATATACCCGGTGGAGAACAGTCAATTATTTGTTGGCGAGAATTGTTATGCAGCGGGATGATCACGACGACGCAGTGAAAGATAATGATATCACGAGAACAAGAATGAGAAAATTACTACATTTTATAGTATATCCCTGGGAAAGAATGTAGTTCATTCTTATGTTCCATGCCAATGCTTTTCAAACTACCAAAGACTCTCAACACTTTTGCTTCTTCTCTTCTATAAAAATACATTGTTATTATATATTCGCATTTCCATCTGCTTGTTCGTGCTCCCAGATAACCGATCAGCGCCTCCAAGGAGGACGGGGTCCCTTTTCAAGAAATCCTGTCATAAACTAAAAGAGGCGACCGTGCTTCTCTTGCCTGTTGTCATGCTGTCCCTGGAATTCAGCTACAACAAAAATTTCACGAAAACGGATTTTCAAATTTTATGATTTTATTAATATTCTCAGCAATGAATGATATACGGTTGGTAAAATGCCAAGTTATTCCAACAACATGATCATGTTTTGCAATTTACAACCAATATTCTGTATGTAACTTTGTTTGACAGAGCCCCAAGAGCTCTAACTACAAATATCAAAAATGTGAGGCTAAAATAGTCACACTACAACATTGTCAAATGTGCTGTATTTACGACAGATAACAGGTTTACCAAAAAGAATTACATGCAAAATGGTAAAATAAAGATCAATTCAGCAATATCTACTTGGTGATATTCATCTGTTGATGATTTTATGTGTTTGTTTCGGAAGTTTAATAACAGAAGTAATTGTGGTTGTTGGGGATGTTTTAAAAAAGGTTGCATGGAAAAAAGTTTTCACAAAATGTCAAGGTTTGATAGTAGTAGAGAAGTAGAAAAAATACTCCCATGTTTGTTTTTTCATTTGATAACCACGCCACAGAACTTCCCCGATAAGTATACGCAGCAATTGCGAGAGGCAGAAATGCTAAGATGGGATTTCATCGCATTACAAACCAATATTAGCAATTCTTATATATATTCGCGCATTCCCATCTGAACAGCGTGGAAAAGATTGTACCCATCTACACACTTTAAGAACTATGTCAGATGAGCGTCATATTATCGAATATCAGTAAAGGAATAGTGCAATGGGAAAAGACATATAAGGCGGAACTTTCAGTAGTATGCAATCAAATAATCTTATTGTAGAATATATATTTAAAAACATTTTGTCACGCCAACTCTCTGGCTGAGCTTAGATACCAATTGGCACTCATGTAAACTGGTAAGACTGTAAGAGGCACGCGATGGAGCAGATACTAAGAGTATCCATCCCCTAGCTGTCATTTGAGTGGGTACTGCTGTTTTTATTGCAGATGTTACTGATCTTTTTGTATTAAAGATTTACTGGCATCACCGATTTAAGGATGTTGGAAACCAACCCGCAATATTACAAAACTTACTTTCAACACGCGGTTTGAATGAATGAAAAAGCTGAAACTAATATTCTTTGGAACAGCATACAAATTCTATGGAATGAAATCATACACAAAAGCTCGTCAAAAACCTATAGCTCAATAATCAAATGGAATTTGATGCATGTGCGCAAAAATGTGCGCGTTACCACGTACAACCGAAGCACGCAGGAAAATGCGTGTGATGTACTAGTATTCAAAACGTTCGACTCAACTATGTTGGCATAACAGGTGCACATCTCGGTTTTGCATACGCATACCTTCTATCTCCACAAGGATATATTAATTTTGCCAAAGTCAATGCAGCACTGAAAGGTTGCGGTTCTTCCAAAAGAAAACATGTTACACATCTTTAGATACCAGTGGATGGTATTACATGGCCTTGTTCGGAGTGAAAGACGAGGTCAAATATTCCAATCCAATTCAACTAATAAAATATTTCACAAGTCCCTAAGCTTAAACTAGGAAAACGAAATGCCAGATGTAGTTTGAAGAGCGCAATAGAAAGTGGCTAGATGCTGTCGATGGATCTTGGCTTGTATTAGTGAAATAAACTACCATTTATTCTACTACAATTGAATTTCTGACATTGTAAGGAGATTCAATGTTACTATGTATGCAAACCTAAACCATGTAGTTATGAAATAATTGTTTTTAACAAAAAGGCGCTCTTGAAGTATTTGTACCAAGATGGCGCACAACCTGAACACAACCTGTATGGTTACCAGGTTAGGGTTCAGGATATGCGTCATCTTGGACCGAATACTTTAAATCCACTTAAAAAAAATTGCTCAACATTACTCCACACCCACCTGGGTATCATTATATATGTCACATACATTATATCTAAACAACAACAAAAAAACTTTATGTCCCAAAACAATGTTAAGGCCCGATTCTGCCGGACTATCTTATCCAAAATGTATAGTTTACAAAAAACAAATTAAAATATAAACCTCACTGATAAATGGTGGCACAATACAAAATATACCCATATAATGTGAACGTAAATTAATATGTCCGTTTCTGCTTGTCTAAAGCCCTGCTTAGAGTGATATCGCGTAACGCCATATTGTGCAAGCCGTATTTCGTGATTGTGACGTTTCTGTGACGTACTTTTTGGATGACGAAGTCAGGGCAGGGTCAGGAATGATATATGCAAAAATTGTTACGCTAAGTTAACTAGAAGTTATGTAGGTAGGAAACTACATCCATAGGTGCCATTACGAATAACGTCGCTATTATTGGGCAAGCTCTATTTCGTTATTGTGGCGTTGCAGTGACGTAATTATTGGATGACGAAGTCGGGTGAGGGTCAGGAATCTTATATACCAAAATTGTTACGCTAAGCCTAATAGAAGTTATTGAGGTACGAAACTACACCCATAGCGGACACACAGGCGTATTTATCACGATTGCATTATGGTCGCTATTATTAGGCAAGCTCTATTTCGTTATTGTGAATTCGCATTGACGTAATTTTTGGATGACGAAGTCAGGGCAGGGTCAGGAATATTATATGCAAAAATTGTTACGCTAAGTTAACTAGAAGTTATTGAGGTAAGAAACTACATCCATAGGTGCCATTACGAATAACGTCGCTATTATTGGGCAAGCTCTATTTCGTTATTGTGAATTCGCATTGACGTAATTTTTGGATGACGAAGTCAGGGCAGGGTCAGGAATATTATATGCAAAAATTGTTACGCTAAGTTAACTAGAAGTTATTGAGGTAAGAAACTACATCCATAGGTGTCATTACTAGTAATCGTCGCTTTTATTGGGCAAGCGTTATTTCGTGATTGTGACGTTCCAGTGACGTAATTTTTGGATGACGAAGTCAGGTGAGGGTCAGGAATGATATATGCAAAAATTGTTACGCTAAGTTAACTAGAAGTTATTGAGGTAAGAAACTACACCCATAGCGGACACACAGGCGTATTTATCACGATTGCATTATGGTCGCTATTATTAGGCAAGCTCTATTTCGTTATTGTGAATTCGCATTGACGTAATTTTTGGATGACGAAGTCAGGGCAGGGTCAGGAATATTATATGCAAAAATTGTTACGCTAAGATAAGTATAAGTTATTGAGGTAAGAAACTACATTCATAGGTGGCATTACTAGTAATCGTCGCTATTATTGGGCAAGCGTTATTTCGTGATTGTGACGTTGCAGTGACGTAATTTTTGGATGACGAAGTCAGGTGAGGGTCAGGAATCATATATACAAAAATTGTTACGCTAAGCCTAATAGAAGGTATTGAGGTATGAAACTACACCCATAGCGGACAGACAGGCGTATTTAACACAATTGCATTATGGTCGCTATTATTAGGCAAGCTCTATTTCGTTATTGTGAAGTCGCATTGACGTAATTTTTGGATGACGAAGTCAGGTGAGGGTCAGGAATGATATATGCAAAAATTGTTACGCTAAGTTAACTAGAAGTTATTGAGGTAAGAAACTACACCCATAGCGGACACACAGGCGTATTTATCACGATTGCATTATGGTCGCTATTATTAGGCAAGCTCTATTTCGTTATTGTGACGTCGTATTGACGTAATTTTTTGATGATTAAATCAGGTGAGGGTCAGGAATATTACGTGCAAAAATTGTTACGCTAAGTTAACTAGAAGTTATTGAGGTACGAAACTACACCCATACCGGACACACAGGCGTATTTATCACGATTGCATTATGGTCGCTATTATTGGGCAAGCTCGATTTCGTTATTGTGACATCGCATTGACGTAATTTTGGGATGACGAAGTCAGGTGAGGGTCAGGAATGATATATGCAAAAATTGTTACGCTAAGATAAGTATAAGTTATCGAGGTAAGAAACTACATCCATTGCGCTAAGGCAAATTAATATGTCGGTTTCTGCTTGTCTAAAGCCTTGCATAGAGTGAAAGCGTTCCACGTCCTTTAATAAAATGTGGCCCAATACATGATCAGTCTCTGGATATTAAATAACAAGTCTTTATGTGTGTGGTACCCAACTTCAACCATTGCGTAAAATAACATGTATTTTCTGCTTGTCTAAAGCCTTGGTTAGAGTTGTATCGTATAACGCTCTATTTTAGATTGTAGCACGATACATGAGCTATTGCTGGACAGAAATTGGTCAGAATGGGATATCGTGAACGTTCCCTGGCGACAATTTAGTCGCTTGTGATTCTTGTTTATTTTGAGCTCTGTACAACGACCCCGATAAGAGAGAGGTCGCTGACGTATTGAGTTTGTTGACATACTCGTAGGCGCCATTACGGGTGACCGTCGCTATACTTTGGCAAGCTGTATTTCGTTATTGTGACGTCGCAGTGACGTAATTTTTGGATGACGTCATCAGGTGGGGGTCAGGAATCATATATCCAAAAATTGTTACGCCACGCCCACTAGAAGTTATTCAGGTAAGAAAGTACATGAGACCCAACATTTAATACCAATAAAGTTCAAAAAATTAAACGAACACAGTCCTATAAGTCAACAGTCAAACTTCGCTAACGTTACTCCAATTTCGTCTGTAGACTGTATTTGTATTCATACAACATGATCAAAATACGCCACTTATACAAATAAAAATGCTTTCTAGAGCATATTTATGTGTTTTTCTCAACACTTGAGCACTTAAAAATATCAAAAACGCATTTCTATAGACCTAAAACACCACCGTAGAAAATGTCAAAAGACGGACAACTCACCAGGCCTCTAGGTCAGGGGTTCTCAAACTTTTGGTGTTTCGGAGCCCTTGGAAAGGTTGACTATTATTCACGGAGCCCCAAAATAAATGTTAAAGTTGTTACTTTCAGATTAATATTCCTGAGCAAGTTAAAAGTACTTTACTTAATTTAAATGCTGAACCTTAGGGTTAATACAAGTCATACATAAATCTAAATTTCAAACATAAATTATATATACACTAAAGCTGTAAATTTGACACTTGACAAACATATTAATAAATAAGGGGTCGAATCTTTTCCCTTTTGACATGTTTGGAAGACTTAAAAGGCCTCTAATAACGTGCGCAATTGCCTTTTGTTACAATCGCCGATTTTTTTCGTCAGCATGGCGTGTCTTTGAACCTTTTAACATCTTTACGCCGGTGTTTATTCTCCCTAAATCAAAAATTTCCCTCGGCATATATATACATGTATAGTTACACAATGACGACGTTATTCGCTTTTTTGTTCTCGTGGGGAATTATGAGTTCAATGTGAAAGACATGTTACCATATTATAATCATCGTTACGAAATGCTAAAAATAATAATTAATAAAGAGATAAATCCGCAACTAAAATTTCTTGATTGAAAAGCGGCATTCTAAAATAATAAAACTAAAACTTAAAATGGAAGATCACAGGTTTGGTTTCAGCAGACTCACCTCAGATTGAAAACGTATTTATAGACATTGTAAATCACAAAAATTGGTGTTATGTTAGGTTTTCATCGTAGTAACTGCGAAATCGAAACAGAGTCAATTGTGCGCGCGATATACCTTTTCCCCCATTATGAAACTACCGACGGAGCCGCACGCAATCAATTGTGCGCGCTCCGCGATGTACCTTTTTTTTCATTCTGAAACTACCGACGGAGCCGAATGCAATAAAATAAATTTCAATTGTTCGTTAAATGCTCGCATCGGTCATGGATTAAATATTTTACGCAGTAGAAATCTCTTTATCCGTTTTTTTTAATCGCGAAGAATGTTGCGCGGAAATTTCCGATTCCAATTTTGAACCACCACCCTCTTAAGAATCCTGGCTGCGCTCCTGCTTATAAATAATGTCATTTTTTAATTCCGCCTCTTTGCCATATTTCGAGGCTATTTTGTTGTCAGATTTTATCAAAGCTGTTATTGCTTCTTATTAGAACAGTTACAAAACTAGTCAGTATTTTGAAAAGTAATCCAATAGCTCGCGGAGCTCTGGGGCTCCGTACGGAGCACTTTGAGAACCTATGCTCTAGGTAGTCGAGTTGTCTCTGGTGAGTTGTCCGTGTAGTCGAGTTGTCCGCCTCCCGCTCAGACTAGGTCCCTGAAGATTAAGAAGAGCAATCTAATGTGAACAAATCCTGAACTAACCTGTCCTCTCATTTCATTTTTCTTTCGACTTTTCGTCTAGAACACAAATAAACAAAAATAAAGGATACAGACAAGGAAGATGGGCAAAACCTAGAGCAGGGTGGTCCAGACCCGCGGGCCAAATGTGGCCCGCCACTTCATTATCTGTGGCCCGCGTCGCATTTGCTGGAGGGTAAACAAAAAAACGC
This sequence comes from Styela clava, assembly GCF_964204865.1. Classification (NCBI taxonomy): domain Eukaryota; kingdom Metazoa; phylum Chordata; class Ascidiacea; order Stolidobranchia; family Styelidae; genus Styela; species Styela clava. The sequence goes on along the minus strand of NC_135258.1, from coordinate 23,252,718 downwards.
ATTTGGTGTTGCTTCGTCATAAAAAAAAATAACCAGAAAAACTTTTGACATATTTTTACATCACTAATGCCATTGAATTGACTAGTGTTATGGCTAGCTGAGGCAACTCGCAAAGTTGAATAATATGCTTGGCTAAATTCAATTGTTAACTGGCTTTCTAACTTTTTGGTCGGGAATGTATGATAAAAAATAGGATTCAGAGAAAACTAAAAATCGAATGAGGAATCTATTAGCCTATGTTGGCTATGCCTGATAAAGTGATAACTAAATATTAATGATATGGAGAAACAAAATAATTCCCGCCGGTTTTTTTTGCAACCAGCCTAAACAGTATTACAAAAAATGCTTCTTATATGTCCGAAAATTTAGTATCTCAAATTAGGTAAAATTCTGCAATCAATCAATCTGTAAATATTTGTAAGTTATTTAGTAAACATGAGTTTGAAAACATAGCTGACCAGTTCAAACAGATTTTTTGACTGGGCATCGGAGGAATACCACAATGCTTGCTTAATATGTGTCTGCAAGTGGTGTCGGCGACAATCTAAATCTCCTTATCGCACTTTCTCCGTTATGAAGAGTTTGAAATCTTACACTAAATGTTGATATAGTAAGATATTTGCACGTTTTGATGAGTTTTTGCATGTTTTAGCTTGATAAATGACAAATAATGCCAATGTGTTTGGACAATAAAATCGTTTGTTTTGTATTGCACTGTTTACTTGTTCTTGGCACTATTGTGGCCCGCGAACAGTAGAAAAATAATAGTGTGACCCGCGAGGTGGACAACCTTGGACCACCCTGACCTAGAGGAAAGTTTATGGCAAACGCTGTAACCTGTAACCAGCGGTATTTACCATTAGGTTACTTGACAGCTTGGCTGACAAAAAAAAAACGAAGAAAATAACAGAAATGCATTTCCAACCTGCAAAGTATAGTATACATTATTATACAGTACGCAGTATTATAAAGACTTATCGGCCGAATGATAACGGTAACTAGATTGTGGTTAAACTATAATGTATTAAAATAATCTTTCTCATCACAAAGCAAATCATTTGTATATATATTTTGTGAATGGCAATAATTACGTTTTCAATAATTGTCTCCACTATTGGCATATCTGCTAGTAATAATACGCAATATGTCGTGTATTGATCATTATGTCACGTGTATTTTGCAAAGCGTAGGATAAGTGATATGCATAAGCAGCAAAGGCTGCGAGCTATGAATTAGATTGTTGTTATTAGCCGCCGGCGCTTGATATTTAATGAATTTTAAAATATTTTTCCAGTGGCGTTGATCTCTACACTTAATTTAAGGATCAATGGAGTATATTAATGCATTCGACTTTGTATAAAGCGGCTGTAGAAATTATACGAGTCAAGAACAATAGTCTACATCTACATGCTACTATGGGCATGTAGTTATTGTGCGGTCGCTGATGCTTGAAATATATGTGCCGTTTGAGTTGAGTCATGCATACGACACGCACATGCTACAGAAAAGCGGTTACGCAGATATAGACTAAGTAAACACGCTCTAGTTCTTGTAAATCTATGGCCTTATGAACTGCTGTGTATCATAATATGTGCCCGTGTGTTCGAGCGGATTGAAAACACTTTAAAACCCTGTTGTTACTTCACAGTGTATGTCGAGACGAGTTTATCTTAGGCTCATATTGGATCGAATTCAGTCTTGAATAAGTTGACCGAAATATAAAACAAGAAATTCTAGCGGATCAAACTCTGATAAGCGTCGAGCAACACAAACGGACGTGAGTAAACAATAACAAGACTATTAATGTACAAACAAGTACAATGTCAGACTGACTATTAATAGATGTTGGAGTATACGAAATATAAAAGGCCTGCTTAAATTATGGTTAGAAACGAAAAAGAAGGAGATATCATATGGGAAAGAGATAACCAGAACATATTATATTGGTATTTTATTAGGAATTTTTTCACCGGCCTCAAACCAAATTCGTTTCTCTGATTAGTGTTGGTTGGCGTGACCTACATCAAATTTGTTTTATATCTGTTGTAAATGTTCTTGCGCCCTGAGCACAGTTGCCTCGCTATATCTCTGTGCTCTATTCATACATTAGTTGAATTTACTTTTGCAGGGACACGGCGAAATGTTTTTGCTCGAGCTAACAAAAGGCCTTCAATTGGATCCACTTCCACCAGCAAAGTCATTTCTCAACTCTTCTGTACCACACGCACCAGTTCGCAAACCTGATCTCACTGAATTAGAGCGAAAGGTAACTAATTATATCCGAAGTGTAATTTTTGGTATCGTCTACTCACTCGTTTATGTCTTCTTTATTTCCAGGTTGCATTGAAAAATGCCCTTCGATATTTTCCTAATAGCTGTCATTCGGTTTTAGCTCCTGAGTTTGCTGAAGAACTAGTGGAGTATGGCCACATTTATATGTACAGATTTATACCAGATTTTGAATTGAAGTAAGTTGTATAGAATATTAAAATGGATAAATTCTCCAATAAAGAGATTATGCAAAGGCTAAAACGTTAACGTGGTGGCAATTTGGTCATGGTCAGCATTCTGTGTTAAGAGCCGGATTATTTTAGGGTGGATTTTCTTCCAGTATTTTCTGATTTTAATATCATATTGGCCGGGTACTTTTTCATGTTGGGTTTTTGTTATGCAACCACTAATTTTATTTTTATATTGACCCGATTGTATTTAATTTCAAAAAAGTTATTGTGAATGTGTTAAAATGTAATAAATAAACGATGAATTAGTCATTGTTCTATATCAAATTAACAAATGTCACTAAATATAGTCTTCTTAATATTTATTTGAGTGCTATGCACCATTGAACCGACCAAGTTACGTGAAACAAAACATAAACCTTCGCATTAAGCCCTTTCCTGTAACACATGGGATAATTCTACAGTTCTGTGCAGAATAATTAATGACAAATACTCCTCATAGCCAAGTCAATTTCCGGAGTAGAAACGGCTAGTTTACATGAATCTTTCGATTGACAGAGCATATCCTATCGATCAATACCCATGCAAAGTACGACATGCAGCTGCGATAATGCACATGATAATGAATAACTTGGATCATAAAGTTGCACAGGTACATTTTCACTATAGACATTTTTAAAACAATTATAGTTTTAACCCAAGTAGTCTGCTTTATTTCTATTTGTTCTCTATTTTACAGTTTCCACATGAGCTTGTAACGTACGGAGGGAACGGACAAGTTTTCAGCAATTGGGCGCAGGTAAAATACAACTACGGTAATATTTTATATACCTAATATTTTGCTAGTGCATTGCGTTACTAGTACATTCATTGCGTGCCGCCTTTGATTTCTATGGACATTCGAATTGTATAGAAGTTAACAGCATGTTAACCTTTTCCCCTTTTAGTTATGGATTATAATAACGGAACCCGCTTTACAAACATGTGTTGTCACTGTAGGACCGGGGAGCTGGTTTGAAATCACTGCGGCTCCGACTCCACAGTCACAGTATATATATATATTCAAACTGTAGCTGGGTGGGCTCCAGCTCCGGCTCCATAGCCATTATTAGTGGCGCAACCAGTTGGGGGTTCGGGGTCGAAGTCGCAAAAAACGCATGCTTTTGCATTTTTCCGATTGTTTTCGTAAGTGTAGCGTGTTATTTAGGCTGTGAAATTTTTTGAGTCGGTGTTATGATAACCCTTTTATTTTTGCACGTAGGCTAACTGTGAATTCATTGAGAGTTACACCATAAGCTCTGCTTTAGTAGAACCGCAACCGATTAAAACGCCTTCCCAGACATTGTATATCTCATAATTTCGTGTGCCTACGACACATATATATTATTTACTGATTGGCTTCGGGAATCATACCTTCAGTCCGTCACTGAAACAAATTTAAACACAGTCAATCGAGCTCGCGATGTACCATTTATCTATTCTGAGACTAACGAAGGAAACTGATGCGACTTTTCCCCCAGATTATGATATATATATAAGATACTTAATGAAGAGTAAATTCTCTCATATTCCCGCTCTCGCAAAACTTTGTAAAACTATGATTTCCAATTTATTAAGACATTGTGCTGCGCTTTACATTTACTGCAACAGCATGGTCTTTGTTTCTTTTTGCAGTTTTGGATTACTATGCAATATCTATCAGAAATGGCGGAAGATCAAACTTTAGTAATGTGTTCTGGACACCCACAAGGATTGTTTCCAAGCTCAAAACAAGCACCAAGAGTAGTTATCACTAATGGTAATTCATTTATTTAATGACAAACGCATATTTTTGTTAGATATCCGGATTTTTATACAACAACTGTTAAGACTGTGAGATAAATAGTTAAATGAAAAAGGATTCTGCAGAACGAATGAATCTTCGTGAGACAGAAATTTTGATATTTTTTTTTAATTTTTGCCCGCCAGCGTCTACCTAATGAAGGTTACGAATGGCGTCTTACGCTGGGCAATAATGCATCAGTATAATTCCTGGAACACAAAGAAAGCGCCGATTTGCTTCAGATTCGTTATGGCAATTAAAGTCGAATTTTCACATATTCATATAAATACAGACAGACATTCGTAACTTCAAAGTTTGTTGGCCAATAATCTACCAATAACCGATTTGTTTTTAGGGTTAAGGCTTGTGCAATTTTACAGTTCTGTGAGTTTATGTGAACAATAGGGCAGATGGTTGCAATATAATTGACAAGCCTTGATTTTGAATTGTCTTTATGTTGACCAGGCATGGTGGTTCCTAATTATTCTTCCAAAGAGCAATACGAAAAGCTGTTTGCTCTGGGGGTAACAATGTATGGCCAAATGACAGCTGGAAGTTACTGTTACATCGGGCCTCAAGGAATCGTTCATGGAACAACATTAACTGTTATAAATGCTGGTGAGTTGCAACTTCGAATTATGCTTGCGACGATATTATCTCAAAGAAGTTTCATATCTATGACTTATCCTATTTATTAAACAGTAATAATTCTTTCTTTCATATGGAATTTTTCGGAGATATTCGGGTTTGAATTTTGTTTGAAAACGAGCCGTCAAACGAACAAAACACATCTGCAATAACTAGCAGCAAAACTCGTCAATTTGTACGTCCGTGATGTTTGGCAATTGCTTTTGTTTTCGGCATATATATGCTCGTTAGAAAAGTGCAATTATATACTTTGCTCGCATGTTTATTATATTGGAATTTGACATTATGAAAACGCGATGCCCTGAAACATATCAAAATGTTCTGACTGGAAGCGAGCGATGTCCATGGAGCTAATATAGACAGCTATGGAGTAAATTTACTTTTATGGGGTTTGACTTGTAAATTAGGACCCCATTCTAATTTGCAATTTGATTCACTTTGTTTTTGGTGGTATTAAGGCCGCTTATATATACTGATTTCAATGACAATCATATTTCTTATGATTAGAATCTATAAACTTTTTTAGGCAGAAAATATCTCAATACAGAGGATTTGTCTGGAAAAGTTTTTGTTACGAGTGGACTTGGTGGAATGAGTGGTGCTCAAGCTAAAGCTGGAGTGATAGCCGGATGCATTTGTGTAGTAGCAGAGGTAAATAAAACGTCAAAATTTCTAAAATACTATATTGATATAACTGCATTTCAAAAAGTTTTCTGTTAAACAGGTTGATGAAATTGCACTTTTGAAAAGGCACGAACAAGGATGGTTGATGACATGGACCGACAATTTGGATGAATGTATTAAATTGATTAAAGATCATAAGAAAAAGAAAGACTCTATTAGTATTGGATATCTAGGAAATGTTGTTAATTTATGGTAAATATTTAATGCAAAGTTAGATTTTACTTTTAATTGAATATTAATCTTTAAACCTGACTTATACGAGTTGAAGGCGCATTTTGATTCATGGACTCGAGCAAAGCATTGGTCAAAAGCCGCGCTATTCTAATAATCTGTTCTGCTACAAATTTATGATAAAATTTTTAATTTTTTTTTTATTTTTCTTCAAATTATTTGATCAATTTTCAATCAACTTTTTAAAAAGTTTTTTTTTCATAATTGAGGGAGCGTTTGGTACACGAATACGAACAAACCGGTGAACTTCTCGTAGACCTGGGTTCTGATCAAACATCATGTCACAATCCTTATGGTGGAGGTTATCAACCTGTGGGAATTAGTTTCGAAGAATCCATACAATGCATTGCAAACAATTCTGACAGGTTCAAAGCCCTCGTGAAAGAATCGTGAGATCTAATTTTTTATAAAACAGTATAAAAAAAAGTTTGATACTTTAACGTAAGTTAGTTAATTGTATTCATATAATGATATTTTATTTGATAAGTACGTAAATGTATACTAGCTTCTTCTGTGATGAACAAATAAATACAAACAAATATATACTGTTTTCTTGAAATGAATTGCTTTTAAGAACAGCACTACACTAAATGCAGAAGGCCAAAATTTTATTCTTTGTTCTCCACTTTTTTAAATATAAAAAATATTGTCTTGATGTTGCCTTTAAAACACCAACTATTGATTAGGACAACTTTGTATATGTATGGCTGAATATGACAGCAGCTGTGACGTTGACATTCACAAAGCCGAATGTAAGTTAGACATTTCCCTTCTGAACAGAGTGTATTTGGGCGTTTCAATAAAAACACTTCAATTCAGATTGAAACGTCACATAAACGCGATAAACAAGCTGGCAAACGCTGGAATGTTTTTTTGGGATTATGGCAATGCTTTCTTGTTAGAAGCAAAGAGAGCTGGGGCCGATGTTTTGAAACCAGGTTGCGGCGATGAATTCAAATATCCTTCATATGTGCAGCATATAATGGGGTAACTTTTAATATATAACCGTTTATTATTAGTATATATGTCAAGTCCAAGAATAAATAGGCTATTAAATTTAATAGGCGTTGCATCTTTTCTTTTATTCGTTAAATTTTAATGTTTAGTGACATATTTTCTCTCGGATTCGGGCCGTTCCGCTGGGTGTGTACTTCTGGCAAAGACGCAGATCTTGAACTTACCGACAAACTAGCGGCGGAAGTAATCGAAACTTTGATGAAAGAGGTGGGCAAGACTTTTTCATATGATTGCTGGGGTAAAGTATATTTACTTGAAAATATGTTAGAAACTAATTTCACTGCTGGCAAGAGATGCACTGCCATAACTGTTGCAGAGGATCGAGTAATTAACTCGAATAGAGTTGGAATCGAGTTAGCATTTATTAAAGACTATAATATCCTAAATAGAATGACTCGACTTTAGCTTTTCTATGAAACGTTGACGAATAGTGACGAATGTGCGGGTCTAAACTTGACATGGAGCAGTTAAAAAATTTTTTGGTGCTTATGAAGGACGTTGGGTCGATTTCAATGGGGCACCTTTCGCCAGTGTTTCACCCCATTGAGTGCTTAGATGCATAGACATGCGTTATGTTTTGTGTAATATTGAGCTTCCCTCTGGCCCGAATTTGAAATATATAAATCAATATTCAAAAATATTTTTTCAGAGTGTACTCGCAGAGTAGGCCTACATTATTTGCTTTCGGTCGAAATTAGACATTTCAATTGTTGATATATCTGTTGGATTTGTTGAACACAGTGAATAGTTTAGTGATTGTGAAAAATTACACTTTCGTGTAACACTATAAAATAAGTAATAGTATATTCTTTGAACAAAGATCTGTTGTCGAGAAAGGAAAAATGTGTGAATCATCTTCCGGCTGGCCACAAACCTATTAAAAATTGCTAGAGTTATTGATAAACTTAGTTTCATTTGTGAATGATGCTTCTATTGGGTGGTGTTTTTCATTCATAGTGAAAGTGTCTATTTTTGCGGAAAGATTTTTCGCTTTGCTTGTAGTTTTCCCTTGCAATAAATAGTTAATTTATGTGCAACAATAATGGGCCACGAAAGAGAAAAGGTTGAAAACCACTGTAATTAGTCGCTTAATGAAAACTACATTTATCCTCTTTGGTATTCCTGTAATGAATGTGCGGGGTATAGCCTGTAGGGCTGAACAAAAATAGTAACAAAAATGTGCCAACGTTCCACACTTTCCCCTCTAATAGAAATATAATAATGGACATTTGTTCAGAATCCTCCTGCAAAAGTTCTCAATCAATACAAAGATAATCTTCGATGGATCAGGGAGGCTGGTAGACATAAAATGGTTGTAGGATCACGTGCAAGGATTCTTTATTCTGACCACAGAGGTCGAGTTTCCATAGCAAAGGCCTTTAATGAGGTAGGCTTGAATACAGATTACAATAAAACATTTATATTAATAACAGAGTGAAATTCAGACCAAAATATGTATGCAGTAGAAGCAAATTCACAACATATTTTTATTTTTTTATGGTAAAACAGACGTTTTCATAGTTAAGCCATGCACTTGCATGTATTGGATGATTCTCATACTAATGTTGAGATTATATTTTCTTTGAAAAATTCACACACATCATCGGATTAAACTGACTTACTGTTGTTGCTTCTATTATATTACTAACCGAAACGAACATTTCTACTATTTCAAAGGCAGTAAGCGACGGTCGTCTCTCTGCTGAAGTTGTCATAAGTAGAGATCATCATGACGTCAGTGGTACCGACAGTCCATTCCGAGAAACGTCAAATATATACGACGGATCATGTTTTTGTGCAGGTGAGGGTTTCGACCTTGCAAGCCAAAATAATTTTGCCATAAGGGATCGGAAATATCATATATTTTGCACGTTATATTCATAACTTGAAGTTGAGCTCATAATCGAAGTAATTGCTTTAGCGGTTTTGAGAAACCGACGAGGCGCGCAGGCTACTTTCTAAATCTAGTTTGACTGTTTTATCCTTCCGCCATAAAGTCTTTCAATTTGAAACGTTTCAGATATTTGAACGTAGTTCCTGAGTATAAACTTTTTATTATATTTTAGATATGGCTGTTCAGAACTGCATTGGCGACTCCTTTCGTGGGGCGACGTGGGTTGCACTTCATAATGGCGGAGGCGTGGGTTGGGGAGAGGTTATCAATGGTGGATTCGGTTTAGTGCTCGATGGCTCTGAAGAAGCCAAGATGAAAGCTGAACTCATGTTAAATTGGGATGTTAACAACGGAGTACGTAAATATGTAACATTTTTTGTTATTTAGGTAATGATCATATTGAGATTTGGGACAGAATTTTCATATCCATTCCGTTGGATAGAATGCCGATAACACGGATCATTCGTGTGGAAAACCTCAACCTCTTTTTTCGAGAAACAATAACTTAAAATCGCTTGGTCAAAAACATATTTCTGGAAATTTAATTCGTCAAGTTGGATCCAAATATATAGGTAAAAATTTCGAAATACCTATTTAGTTGTTCACGATCTTAATTCGAATTGGGAGTAAATAGGGTTCCTGTTGATTATGGAGCTATAGTCGTACTCGTAACCAGGCCGTGTTACCATGCTTCGCTCTGCATGCTAGAGAAAATTTCAGACATTGAAGTTATCGCTATCTAGTTTGCTTTGTGATGTGAGATAACTATGTGTTGCTAGATCATGTCATTAAAAAACCGAAAAAATAGCTTGAAATTTAATTTGACTCCGTATAAAGAAATATAAAAATATAGAGTCCAACTCCCAAGAAGAGTGAAGAGAAATATCAGAGATAGCAAATATGGACACATGATACAAAAGCGAAACACTGTCATCCTTCACTAAAGTTATGTGAGATTGGGTCCAATCTGCTGCTATATTACTGAAAAACCTGCTTTACCAAATAAATTTTATTTTATGTCAATTACATTTGAAAATATCGAGATAGTCATTTCTAAAATAGTTAATTGTTTAGTCAAACAATTTTTCAGGTGGCGAGAAGGTCATGGTCTGGAAACTCAAATGCTTTTAACACGATCAAATTGGCAATGACCCAAAACAGGGACTTAAAAGTCACACTGCCGCATGACGTCGTTGATGATGAAATTTTGAAGACCGCTTTCACAAAATTACATGGTTAAAATAAATATTTTCGCAGAAATATTTTTTCTGTTCTATTGTCAGTCTCTATTGGTGTGATTAATATTAAGGATATTAAGGATTAAAATGATATATATTATGTTTCGACTGTGATCACCACTCATATATAGTCTTGTAGCCATAGCCTTACCCTCCTAGTTGCTATGAGTTTAAAGACTGAGAAAAGCGAATAATATTTTTATAATAACTAGATTTGTATCAACTTGTGCCGAAAACCACAATACACGCTAATTCGCGCGATAGCAGGGTGTTATATATATACATGTGTAACAAACTATATCCATACTAACGAATTTTATTATTCTTTCAAAAATATCATTTGGTGTTGGTATTCAAATATATATATAGATTCCTGCATTTTTTTCTCAATCCATTTCTGCTGGAAACATGCGCATCAGATTATGATAACCAATACTGTTTTGAATATTCAGACTTAAACTATACTAATTTTCCTGAAACTGTCTGAACATAATAATGATGACCCAAAAACCCAAAAACGTAATTGTTTTGGATATATATTTTGCGTAATCATTTTACATAGCAACCACTTTGTCATGATGAAGTATCACACCAATATATATATATTATTCTCCCAGAAGGCAAAGATGATATTGTAACTTGACGATATGAATGACTTGAAATATAGGCTAATTTTCTGAGCCGACCGGATAATCTCTGGTTACAGAGTACGGGACAGTCATGAATGAAAATAGCTAAATGGAGGAAAATCGCGAAAAAAAAACAGCAGTGTAAGTTACTATTATATACACTTACGAAACGTCGAAAAAGAGTAATCGGTTATGACGGCTCGGGGTTGTTTACTATTTTCTTCACATTAATCCATTTATAAAGGATAAATCGATACAATTTAAGTTTGTGAACGCGTGCTGTAATGTAAGCCTGCAACTAACATTGACATTGGTCCATAATCACACACGGACAGATACACATCTTGTTGAACTAATTGGATAGGATTCTCATATTTATCCCGGGGTAAAAGAAAGCCGACTCAATCAGCTAGGCCAAGGCTACTCAACTGGCGGACCGCGGTCCGAATCCGGACCTTTTGGGTATTCGATCGGACCGCAACTAATTCTTTATTTTGGATCATTAGCCCCACTTTTGAAGTTTCCTTTTATGAAAACACTTTTATAGGTTTAAATATATATGAAAAGAACTCTAACGCCATAATAAACAATCTTATATAGCTAATAACCATTAGTCTGTCGAGGAAGTGCGTGTTTAAAAATAATTTCTGGAAAGTCCGGACCCAAATATTTTTGAAGTTTTGGATGCGGATCTTCGATAAAAATAGTTGAGTAGCCCTGAGCTAGGCTACCAGTCTATGACGGGTATGGGATTAGTCAGTCAGGTATTTGTTTCAGATGCACGGACTCGATAATTTATAACGTTTCACAAATAAATAAACAATATGTAGGCAAAAGATTATATATATATACTTTTCAAATACCTTCTGATCCAAAGGAGAGGAGAGTCAATAAGACCATTTAGTCTAATGACAAACCAACAATAACAATTCCTCGACCTCACAAATGAGACGACGAAAACCATGAGTGACCAAGTACGAGGTGGGCAAGGCTTCAGATACGAGATCTTTCCTCCTTCAGATAAAAAAAAAATGAAAAGAAAAATGTTTTATCTTTCTGTTGAAACTTTCTTGATATATGGCTTCAAAGAAATATGTTAGGAATTAACAACCAGCTGAGCTCTCAACCTCAAACAAATTTGAGCAGATTTACGATTCTTGTGATTGTACCTTTTAGTTTTTATATTTTGATCAACAGCGTGCCAAAGACAATACACCAAGCCTGTTCAGTGATTTTATCGCATGTACGGTTTTCGCGAGTTCAAATAAATATCTTGTCTTTTAAAATATGGTTCTTGGAGATTACTACAGACATAGTTTCCATATTTTGAAAGTGTCTTCGTCGCAAAACGATGAAATCATGAATATATATGAATGAGTCAGGATGATTGATTTTTAGTGATAGCCTACATGCCGATACCAAACGTACTCTTATCACGTCTTAATAGGAGTTTCTTCTGGTACTGCACTTATCCATTCTATGTTAAATGTAATGCACCGATCTTCTGATTAGGATATTCAACGTAGACGCCAAAATATAGTATACAATGTCTGATGTATTAAGATATCGCTGTATTACTTGCTCTATGCAATGGCGGGGGCATCCAGTGTGAAATGTGTGAGTCCAAGGCAAATGCTTCCTGTCATGGAGAACAACCAAAAGTCATGAAAGTACCTAAGTGGAAATAAGAAAGGCCCTTTCATGTGCAAGATGCTTATGCCCGAATCAAAAGTTCATTACCACATGGCATTACGAATGTTGGCAGATTGGCGTTCCTTGTCCAAATCTTGTCAAACATGGTCTAATCAAGAAATTTAGATTCAAATTCATGAATATCGATATACTACCCAAAATTGATGTGCTTTTCATCAGTCGGCCCCACTTTTAAGTAAGATGTCCCAAAAGAACATTTTGTGAAGTCATCTGGAACAAAGTTTTATGAAAATTGTATGCCGGAAACGTATGAAAATATCGTGACAAACATGTCCCAAACATGCTTTTTACACAAAAATTCACGAATATCAGTATTCCACCGGATATTCTGTACTTTCCAACAGATGGCCGCACTTTTAAGTACGATATCCTAAAATAACATATCTTTTTTTAAATTTTGATTTGAGATAACTTCCCAACATGTTCTTTTAGGATATAGGTACAGAATTTTTGGTTGGAATACAGAATGCGCCTAACGTTCGACATAAATCTGGCAACCGCAACTTTCCTATTTTCCGTCGCGCGTTCTATTTTTTGCCGCCGTACATCGTTTGTTTTTTTGTCAAACCTAGTTCTGCAGTTTGCTGTTCCGAAAATCACAGAGATGTAATTTTGTCTGTTGCTAGTGCTGTAGTGTAACTTTGGGCCTGGTCCTATTTTGCGAGAAAGTTCTAGTAGGGTACCCACTACCAAGTAGGTCAGCTAGGTTTCGTACAGTCTGATAGTGCAGCCGGGTGAAGTGAACTGAAATATTTCAGTTTTACACCACTGTCGAATCATGAAATAGGAATGAAAAGGATCAGTAACGATTATCAATACAGATTAATTTGGAACTTCAGTAAAAATGTATCACATAACAAAAATTTTAATTATGGAAAGTATGTATGTTGTGTGTATGACAAAAAATTGTACGGTACCGGTATATCTGAATCTGAATCTGTATATAGGAATGGTTTCAGAGGTGGATGACGCCCAAGGTGATTTAAATTTCCTTCATCTAGCTGGACCTGCAGTTTCATTTTACTGGCCTAGCAATAACGATAGATGCTGGATTTCATTTGAAAACGTGCTCTGCACAATAGAGTAGGAATGTTACAAAACGCGCTTTTTCGTGCCAAAAAATGTACGCACCACGTCTGCTAAGTACCGTAACGCCGTGTCAGAATACCGCTCATAAAAACGACTACGGACTGCCTGCTGTTGTTTGGAATTCCATGAAATTTGGACATAACTTAGATAAAATGCGCAACTATGATTTGGTATCTGAATTTTTCCATTAGCGCATAAATTTCCCAACATTCGGGGCTTTTAAAAATTACGCTAAAGTTATACGTACTGCAAATTAATGATATTGTCTATGGACACCAATAAAATATATATGGACGCATGTATGTCATTCCTAACTTGATACTTACCAATTTTTATGAAGTTTGTTCAATCAGAACATCGTTAATTATTACCCGCAACGAGGCACTGTCAAACTAATATGCTCAACTCCAGGGTTGATTTGCGACGATCTTCCGACGGCCTCAATGATCGTTGCCGGAATAAAATCCTAAAGTAATCTGAATTTTCTTAGATGTGACGCACATCGAAAAATTAAAGATTGATATGTGTTTTTTTTTTCATATTTATTAAAGTTCTTATTGAAAAAAGTCAATTCGCATACGTTTACGAAACGGTACAAATTAATTCAAGGCACGAGAAGTATGATCTTAGCACGCGTCTGTCAACGCGCATCAGTTATCGACTGAATGCCGACATTTTCCCTCGCAGCGATTTCTCTCGTTTTGCGTTTCACTAAGCGCGGTAAATCTCCTACGAGTTAAGGAATATTAAATGATAATTAATCGTTCATTAAGGTCGGATATGAAAAACGCTAAATCAGTTAATTGCCGCGTATGCGGGGACTTGCGTATTGGGAAAGTCGTTGCCGACCAGAGGTTATGTAAAGTTCAGAAACTTTCTCGTACATAATTAATTGAAAAGCAGCTAATATCGTTAAAAAGAATTTGTAAACTTTTTTGCATTAGGTTCTTCTATTCACAATAACTTTTCGTTCAAAATTTTTTTCGATCACCTCCAAAAATAGCCGAGATACATTCTGTTGTTTATCGGTCTGACATTCTCGCGGTCACAGTTTTTGAGTCGGCACAATACAATCCTTATGGAAAAAATTGGCCTATCGGGCGGTACTTAAATGCAGATATCTCCGTTAATTCTTGACCATTTTTCGCAAACTTGGTATTGTTTTCTTATTTTCACTTAGATCTATCCACTGGTGCAGTTTTTATTTAAATCGGATGAACTTTAATTTTTTTGTAACATACCTAAATAGAGTGTCCTATATTACAAACAACTAGGGGACAGTATCAAATAAGGACAATCGTCTTCCTTAATATCGACTGTTTAGCATGAAAGATTCGCATAAAGAATTACCCAACAGCGCAGAGAATAATTTAAAGGTTTTATACTGTTTTCAAAGTTATTTTCATGCATTTTGAGCTGGTTGCTGGTGGAGGAAGCAAGACTTGTGTATTACTAATGCTGTAATGGTAAATTCTTTCATTCTTCTGTTAAAATTTTGTTTTATAATGTTTATTAAATCATATTATTGGATGTTAATGAAACATGTTTGTTTCCTAAGCTTAGCAGTTATTTTGGTTATTTCTTTTTCATATTCCCAACTTTTTGTAATTCTTAATAAATTATTGCCTGTTTTTGAGTGTTAGTTAATAAAAAAACTATGTTCTGTTTCAATTGTTTGGGCACCTGATTCATAAATGTGTGATGTTTATTGTGTTATCAGCTCTCACCATTATGATGTTGTAGAGCAGGGGTCTCAAACTCAATTTACCTTAGTGAGACCGGGCCGCATCCGGTTTTCCACAATAAAAGCATTAAACTTAAAAAGTTTAATCGTTTTCTCTGTTTTTCTATACGCTAAACATGTCAAAAACATAAATGTAAGTAATTCCGCGATGGACCTTTCCCCGACCATCCACTTCCTTGTTTATTCCGTAACAT
The DNA here is from genome assembly GCF_964204865.1 of Styela clava. Classification (NCBI taxonomy): domain Eukaryota; kingdom Metazoa; phylum Chordata; class Ascidiacea; order Stolidobranchia; family Styelidae; genus Styela; species Styela clava. The sequence continues at coordinate 23,237,356 of NC_135258.1, read as the reverse complement.
GGGCTAATCAGCAAGACGCAAAAAGTGACGTAACAATAGACTTTTTCGCAAACGCTCAGACACTTGTCACTCAGAAAGATTTTCAGGCATGTTTGTAAACATTACCTTGTTTTTGCATGCTATTTTTTAGTTTTGGGTTGTGTTTTGGTATTCAAGGATGAATCAAAGAACTCAGTGATCATTCTGAATGCTTGGGCGTCGTAGCTTAATTGCAGTAATCAAAAATTAGTCTAGAAATAGCTGTGATAGACTAGATCGAATATCATGCCTACAGGTACTGTACTAGTAGGTTACCGTACCGCATATTCCTTTCGGGGGATAGAATATAAAATATTTTGTTTTTCCCTACTTGTCCTGATCATATATCAAATGCATCAATCATTCTAACTGAGCTGAGAGACTTACGGGCCGCACTAACATTAAACTTTCATAACAAGGCGGGGGCCGCAAACTATCGTCCTACGGGCCGCAATTGGCCCGCGGGCCGCGAGTTTGAGACCCCTGTTGTAGAGGAAAATCTTATTTTATATAGGATTTTGGCCCAGATTTTGAACAAGACTTTGACAGAGCAAAAATAGTTTCTTTTTTTTAAAATACACGTATATTTCCTATTCTATATTCTTTGTATTTAGTAATTTAGGACAGTTTTATTTTAATAATTGTTATTTGCACTAATACAGTAGGGCACAGTTCTCCGATTCCAAGATGTCCCGACATTTAGTTCGATAAAACAAATGACTATTTGTCTCTGAAACGAGGGCGTCTGGCACCTGGGCAGATGCGCAAGATCGTGCCATGCTTGTCTCTATAATAATCTAAATATCTGATCGTGGCTGCCACATGACCCAAATTGCGTTTTTTGCTAAAAACTCTCCAATGCTTATAATTGATGTCTTTTAATAATATGGGGGCTATTCTTGGAATCTAAGAACAGTGCCGTGTAAATATACAGTAATATACATTATACATCGACTTCTACATCTTGGTGTTGAATATATTTGATATCTCATGTTAGTCAGTATATTCCGAATCAGAATAGTGGATTTTCAGTTTTAATCATCTTTGTAACTTACCAAGGAATTTCCAAGTATATAGCTCAAAAATAAACTTCTTTTCCGAAGATAATTATTCTCTTTTGAAAACAGGAGTATGAATTAGTTTGACAGTGGTTAACCTTGCGTGGATCGTCATAAAATTTAGGATTCTCTCATTATGTAACATGATATATATTAAGTGAAACTGCCATTGTGAAGTCTTTCTATAAAAAGGAGCCAACCTACAATGGAGTCGAACAAGTCGTCTCGGTTTTCATCTGACCCAAGGTCTGTACCCCCAAAAAGAATAAGTCACTATAGCAACCAGCCAGTTCCACGGCGTTTGTCTCAAAACAGGGACAGTCGAAATGAATTGGATAGTGGAAAATCAAAGAAAAAGAATGCAGAAGATGATGACAGTGATTTAGAATATTATAACTTTGAGAAACTGAAAAAATTTCACATACCAAGAAAAGGGGGCCAAGAAGAAAAAGGTAAAAAACAGATCGGAATAAGTTATTAATTTCATTTTGTCAAAATTCTCATATGTTAATCTGATTCACGGATATAAAAAGTTAGGGATCAGAGATTGAAATGCTCCGCTGGTCATGTACCGGTATATTTTAATATAAGTCTATAGAATTATAATTTCAGTTAGCAGATTGTGTAAATTCCTATTACATTGATTTGCGGCGATTCCTAATGTGATTTATTTGAAGCACTAATATTTGTTTTGTTTATTGCTATTTAAAATTCAGGATTTTTTTTATGTTTTGTAATGCGTATTTTTAGAACTTCTTTGCGAACTATCTCTCTCATCAAGAGAATATATTCACACGATATATCCATCTGTTCGGTCATCATTTTTCGATACTCAAGCACACAGGAAACTAATAATCAGTTCCCTCGAATTGGTACAGAATCCAAGGCTAGAGAAAGAGGTGTGAATTTACCTAAGCATAGTTTGTTTTCTATTGAATATACTTCATTGAATTAGCATAACTTGCCTGATGCAGATTTCCCATACTTAATTCAGAGGTAAAACTAATATATTTAATGAAGCATTTTTTGTAATAAATTTACTTTTTGCCGAGTTGCGCAGATGTTTGCAATGGTAACTTGTTTTAAATTTTTTTGTGATTATGTTTTATCTTATTAGTATTTAGCCAAAAAGAAAGAATTGAAAGATGAAGGAAGATCTGAGAAAGATTTGGGAGATTCGTTTGGTTTTATTCATCGATTCAAACGCAGTGAGGTTGGTGTTCATAGAAATTCCTTTAACTTGTGATTTATTTTCTTCCTTTGTCTAACGGTTAACAATATTTTTCATCATGAAATGGCCCCAACAGCAAGCAGATGCAATGTTATAAATTTTCAGCAATTCATAAATTATATCATGACTCATCATGAGATTACTTTGTAATTTTGTAATATTGTAATTTTTCCCACAATCCAGGTTGAGAAAATCTGCAAGGAAGGATTGCTCGTTGGCCATTGTAACCTGACAAGTCTGGGTAAACCTACAATGGGTGTTTATGTATGTAAACATGCTGATGTTGTCAGATTTTCAAAATGGGAGGAAAGGCAGACGGGATATATCGTTATGTTTAAAATTATTAAGGTATTGTGTAATGTTATTTATATGCGATTTACATTATTCAGTACAGGTTTTATGATGGTATCGTTTAACCATCTAACAAAATGCTAGAATAATTCGTGGAGGATTACTACCAAAGTGGCTAACTAAACTTGCAGGAACGCTTGCTATTTGAATATCTATACCATGTGACCTGTACCACTCTTATTGGACACCGAACTTGTGTATTGCTAAGATCATTGCAATAATTTACAACGATGTATTACAACTTGATTTCATCAAATTTTGTTTTTATGAAAATTGATTAATCACTGGCTTCTGAGAGCAATAAATCCCAAAAATGTACTTGTTTACCACTCACTGTATATTTTCACATTGAGGTACTGAATTATGTTATTATATTGAGAATCATTCGCTTGAAAGAAGTGCCGTATAATCCTAGAGTGCCCCTACTCTTTTCTCCTACTAGAGACAAATTTATAAATTAAACACTCAGAAAGTCTTCGTTTTATTGCTATTTGTTTAATTAAAGTTTGTTTAGTAAAAAGTCAACAATTTTTATCCCAATGCCCTATTGATTTACAGGGTAAAATGAAATGTGTGACAGAATGCAGATCACCACAGACTGATCAAGAGCCGACACCTTTATATGATTGTCATATCACAAGACTTCCAATTGATGTTGCACAAAGTGTTCCTACTCGAGCATATTCAGCTTTTCAGGTAGTTCATCTCTTGATTTATTCTTTGTTGTATTTTTGAAGTTTCTCCTGTTCTTCCCATTTTGTCCACCCTGCAATACGTATAATAAGGAGTTTCTTATCTTATTTTATATTACAACTATTTGTAAACTGCAGATTTTAATTTCAATTATCCAAAATTTATATTATTATATACCACACGAAAACCTGCGCCACTTTTTAATTCAATAAAATTCTTCCATTCTGCATACTTAAACGGTGCAACATTTATTTTTCGAGTTCTATTCACTTCCAATTATTTATTTTTTTATTTATTTCCAAGTTTTGAATCAGCTAGCAACTAGCTGATGCGTCATTCTAGAATCATGCTATGATTACGTACATATTTCAAGTAAAAATTCAAAATTATTTTCATTCAATTCCACAGTACTATTTTTATGAATATGGAGATGTCGATGTTGTTAAACGGCCACGACAAGTTCTACCATATGCAGTATTGAAATATAATTACAACGATTCTCCATCTTCAAATATACCCAGCATCAGAACTGGACGAAGAGAAAGGTTGGTTTTCATGAAATAAGGATAATCAAACGAAAGAACAATCTAATTTTTAACAAAATGAAAAAGTTTCCAACTAAGGAACTGTACATTCTATTTTTTATCATAAAGTGTTTTTTTAACACAATTATTATATTACCATATTTACTTTATAAGGCAGTGGAACAATATTGAATGTAAGAATAATCACTCAGTTACAAGTTTTCCTGAGTATATTGATGTGTAGCTGTTTTTATACAGGTCCGACTTTATAAACTATACTCTTTCTAAGTTAAGTTCTGCGCCCAGATCCTTGCATGTATGCCTAGAAGACATAAGAGTAGAAGTCTGTGAATATGTATCTAAATATAAGAAGTCTGGGGCAATGGCATTCAAATATTTTACATCTACAGCTCTACAGAGGATGTAATTTTGGATGTGGGTGCTTCTAATTCATCTATTACTACAATCTCTTCATCTGATAGTTGTTTCCGTCATTGGAGAGGGAAACTTCTTGTAAAGAATGGAACCTTTTGTGCTGTGGAAATGAAATCTCACCTAGACACTGTGTTCAATGTTGCAAACATGTATGTCTGAATAATAAGCATTATATTAATTAATTCCTTTTTATTTGAGCTTTCATAAAAAGCATCAGTACTGTTATAAATGGTAGCAGCTTTAATGGACCCAAAGCAAGACATGGTTCAAAATAGATTTGAGTAGTAGTCACATGGTATCGGTTACTTGTTGATGTGATTTTAGATATTCTTTAGTAAAGAAAACTAAACATATATGTCGTTATAAAAGAAATTGAATATATTGTCGATAGAATTTTCAATGAAAACTATTCTTATAATACTGAAAATTTATTGTTACAAGAAATCATAACTTGAACAGGTATGATCAGGCGCGCAGCCAGGATTTTCAAAAGGGGTGGGTTTCATAATCATAAATTCCCATTGCGGTCTGTAACAGTCTTCGCATTACGCGCTCGTTGAAGGGAAGTCTTTTCAGCGTATAATGATTATTCTTGTCGCGTGAAATATTCAATCTCTGACAACTACAAAATTCTAAAATGTCTTTTATATATTAGTTTAATTGTGTCCAACATAACTCGCGGTTGCTTCTTCTTACGTCAAAATTAAAACATTAGTTCTCTGAGATGCCACGGCGATCGGTGGACATAAAAATATGAGATAAACGGTGTATTAATTTAATTTTAATATGTATTTTTGGAATCTTGCCAACTCGTTATCGCCGTTAGAAAAATCTCAATAACTGATATAAAATCCCGAAAAGTACAATTTCATTTCGTACAATGAAAATGCATATGAAGCAGTGTTAACTCTAAGCAAATTATGAGTGCGAAAGTGCTTCGCAGCCCAAAAAAAAAGTGCGAAAGTGCTTTTGCCGATTTTAACAAGTTAGGTGCCCTAGCCTTTCATATAACCCATTTAAACGGCATAGATACTCGAAAAAGCGCTCCTCCGGTTAATATTATGAATTAAAGAGAAGCCTTTCCGTTAACGAGTTCCCTTTAAGCGAATTCATGTTTAATTAAAACAAGCGAATTCATCGGCAACGAAATGACATCTGCTAACACCTGCCGCGGACAAAACTTTCATGCAATGTATCACTGTGTCAGTTGCTTACTCGCGTAAACAGCAAAGACTTTCACATTTGTTACTCCTTCCAACTAACAGACACGAGGCAGGCTGGAAACCATATTAGTTACAGGGTGAATCGTTTGTACAAATCCCGTGCAAAATAATCTCCCCCCCCCCCCAAATATAAATAGCAATCGACTAATTAGGGTTAGGTGCGCTGGAAATTCAACTTTTCGATTCATCCCTAAACCTAATCTGATAATTATTAATTTGTGATTTTGAACCACTTTGAAAGTCGCCACCCGCTGTTTTAAAAGATAGGTTAACCTACGTTCCCTCCGAAATATTACGCAGGATACTCCCCTGTTTTAGGAGATAGGTTGACCTACTTTCTTTTCAACATTTTTTCTCCGAAATATTACACAAGATCACTTTGAAAATCCTCCCGTTTCGTGAGCTAGCGTGACCTAATTTCTCATTTACATTTATATTATACTATTTCAGAGCTTACCCAAAGACAAGTAATTTTTAAATGTCCACATGCCTTGGTTTGCGTGCGAGTTAGTTTAAATCGGGCAGAAAACATCATATATTGGCAAAATGTTTAGTAATGTCATGTACTTTCAGCATTCATAAATAGCACTCTTTGTAATACTGCTGACCTAGTATCAAATATTCGCACCACAATGCCACTTGCGAGGTTTCCATATATTTCAATTACACTAATAGGAACGATGACACCAAAGAGTTTTCTTTTGCGAATGTACACGAAATATAACGAGGGTGATTCTTGAGAAAAACATGAATATAAAAAATAAACGAATGATATGATAATGGATCCCAAATAATTTTGAGAATGTCTCGAAATACCAATCCATTTGATAAATAATTTTTATTCGACCACATGAACGCTGATATCCTGAAAATTAATGTTGAAAGAGAATTACGCATTCTCAGATATCGGACATCCAGTCGCGATATTCAATCGTTCATATGCACAAATCTCACATTAATAGTAATTGCTACCCAAGTTTGTAAAGTTTAGAAACCAACAAACAGAAAATAACTTATCCTAAAACACAATTAAAATTCAGTCGGCAATAAATTCGTCGCCAAGACGATGCCATACAAAACAAAAAAGATTTGATCGCGAGAGATACGTGAGATGACTACCGTTGTTTTTTAAGCAGAATATAAAAAAATTTATAATTAATAAACGGGAGTTACGACGCCCTTTACACATCGTGTGTATTAAACTTCCCTGGTAAGTACTTTGGTAAGTACTATTATTATTGTACCTATACACCTGTTGGAGTATTTCGGACAATTTCGAATTTAAAATAAATGAAATCCCGACATATAATAAAGACGCAAAAGTAAAATGAACATTTATTGAAAAAGTTATTACTTAAGAAAGACAACATGATCGTACAATTCCGCCAAAACCTAAATGTTCGCAAGTGAGATGATAAATAAATACTTCCCTGTATTCGACCAATTAACTTTAGCGTATCGTTGTTCTGCCAACAAACAGCCGGGTGCAAAATATTTCCGTCCTGTGATATGCTCACAAATATTCTCGATATTAATATCATACCCTCGCGTATGTACTTTCTATTAGCTATTTAGTGATCCCTTCCATCCTTGGCCAAGTCATGTTTTGAATATGTGAACATTTTATTCGACCATACATGGCCGGCGGGATGTTAAAATTGTAAACAAGAGAGAGGTAAAATCAATCGCGAATTTTGTTATAACGGCTCGTTTACGAATTGTTGCGCCTGTTATCTTCGAAAATGATTACATTTGTTGTATTTTGAGGCATTTAAGCAGTAATAATTAGGGCATGACATCATCAAAATCGTCGAGTGAGATCTTGAAATTGCAAATTCCGTAAATAAAATTGTGAATTATTCGGTAACGAATTCTTGTGAATTATTCGGTAACGAATTCAGCTTTCATGACCGTCGGGGTATTGTTTTGTTGAAAATTATTATTAATGTGAGAGCGTCAAAAACATACAGTCCATACCGATGCGACTGCAATTTATATGGTCGCAATTGGTGTGGCGCGTTTATTAATAGTGTAAAATAAATTAAACGAACATCAATTATAACCAAGCCTGTCAGCGTGTTTACTTTCTGTGGGCAGGAATCGTAAAATACCATCTTGAGACAAATTCACTTCTATTATAAAATCTTAATTTTCAGTTATTATCGTCATACAAATAACGTGTGGCAACTTTTTAATTTATCGTCGACCAAAAAACCACCCCACACTCGTCCAAACGTGTATCGAGATTGAACGACAGGAACAGATTCATCGACGATTAATTAATTGGGAATGCAAAATAAATGTAACAAAACGCATTTTTTTGTGATATAACTTTGTATTTTCGGAAACGGGTTGCCGTGAAAGGTAAAATTTTGATCTAAAGTAATCGCAGAAAAGGTTTTATTTTAAATGTAACAAAACACATTTTGCGATATAACCTTGTATTTTCGAAAACGGGTGTCCTGAAAAGTAAAATATGATCTAAATTAATCGCAAAAATGTTTTATTTTAAATGTAACAAAACACATTTTCGGGATATAACCTTGTATTTTCGGAAACGGGTGTGGTGAAACGTAAAATATGATCTAAATTAATCGCAATTAAATGTTTTATTTTAAATGTAACGAAACACATTTTTCGAGATACAACTGTATTTTCGGATACCGGGTGTCATGGAGAGTAAAATGTGATCTGAATTAACCGTAAATAATGTTTCATTCCAAATGTATCATAACGCATTTTTTTTGCGATAAAAATTTGTATTTTCGAAAACGGGGGGTCACGAAAATTATTAATCCATGGTTTTATCTATCGTCTAACTAACGTCTGGAACACATCATTTTCGGGGAGAACTCCGCCCGCGAAACGTCATTTAATTTAAAATAGAGAATGTTTCACGCATTTCAAAACGGAAAATCACCAGTAAGTGGACAGGGATTCAACCCTCCGGATTCAGTATTCTATATCCCCGTGTCAGAACTTTCTGAAGAATGGAACAAAGAACCCGTCAAACCGCCGCGGAAGAAGGGGAGTATTTTTTGCACTAATAATTAGGGCGTGACAATATCAAAATCGTCAAGAAACTGGTGAATTTGCAAATTCCATAAATAAAATTGTGAATTGCTCGGTAACATTTTAGCTATAATTATCGCCCCGGTATTGTTTTGTTGAAAACACGTTGAAACTTGAGGGAATTAGTTACAATTAGCGCCTGACCTCTATTAGGCACTCGAGCACTCGAAAAAAAAAGCACTCGAGTCCAATCTTTTTAGCATTAAGTCGCATACGTAAAATATCCTGTAAAAGAAGTGCTGTTCATTAACGTCATCTCGTCTTATGACCACGCAGAAATGCCTTTATAGCCGAATTATTCAATCACTATTTCAAATCAACATTCAGGATTGGCACAATTTCAGATTTGCGAAGTTTATCATCATAGAAATACATGAGAAAGTTAATTATCGTCTTAATAAATATCTGCATCACGGTATGGACAATAATATTACCATTCGCATAAAATTGGGACGGTAAATTTACAAATCCTGATAGGTAATATTAAAGCCAACGCAAATGTTAATTTGAGTCCTCAATGTCTTCAACAGCTGTTGCCGATGTGAACGAACGGGTAAACCCGAAATATAAAACTTCGATGTCCGCCGACCCACAAGAATTCATATTTGTAAAAAAGAGAGGGCGGGAATATAGATTACCCAAAACCTGGATATCGCCGCCAAAACGATCGGTGACAAGAACAATTAGCGATTACAACGGAATTAACCAGTAAAAAGGCTTTGTTGCCGATTTTTTAATGTTTCCACCACGTTTATTCGGTACTCCTTAAAAATATTCCATTCAAAAAAATATTGAATTTTGCCCACCCGTCCTCGCATATCAATGAGAAATAGTTGTGTAAATATCGCAAAATTCCGGAAAATGCCATGTCCTTTCAACATTGTGATTACAATAAAATACAATAAAATAAAATGGTATTTTGTGAATTTGTTGATTTTGCAAATCTGTGACATGCTGCTAAAAGTTTCGTCTGATTTGAAAATCGTGCAGTTTGGTCACAATTCATCCAAAGTGACTATAACACATTACTAACACTTTTATAGTCATTTTGAATTCATCGATAGTCACATGACCACTCTCGTTCAAAGAAACGCCCCTGGAGCGTTTTTTGCGGGAGAAGCGGAATCGGTGTGCTTGTATAATAATCATATTATAAACAAGAATTTTGCCGTTAATGCAAAAGCTTCATCTCCTATGTCTGCATCTCATAGGTTAGAATTCCGGTAAATATCGTTATGATATGCAGAATTGAGTTACAAAAGTACTAGTATGTTACTTATTTGTCAACTTTGAATTTTTATTCCATTCAAAATCGGAAAAAAGTGCTATTTCTCTTCAAAATCGGAAAAAAGTGCTATTTCGCAGTCCCTAAAAAAAGTTGCGAAAGTGCTTCGCAATTTTCGCAAAAAAGTGCGCTAATAGTGAACACTGATATGAAGTATATCGTTAAATCAAAAATACATATTCATCGCCGCGATTACGCCACTTGTTAAAAGAGCCGACGTTTACAACGTAAAATGATTTTTCTGTTGTGCAAAGTAATCAATTCGTGACCGATAAGGGCATATTTAAAATGTCTTGCTTTATTAATTTAATTGTCTTCAATTTAACCAGCATTTGCCTCGACAAAACAAAACAATTTTTTACAATTCACAATTTTAAAATACCTCGGCCATTTGCCGACATAAAAATAAAAATTTGTGGTAACTGCCGTCGCCTATCATATATTGTTTTGATCCGTATTTTTTCTATTTTGCAAATTCGACAAATTTGAGATGTGCTTGTAACATTGACTCCGTTCAATCGCAATGCTGACACTCCGATTATTTTTAAAGTTAAAACCTCCTGAAAAATCCGTAAATCTGCTGTAAATTCTCATGGAGTAAAATTTATTTCAGTACAATAAAAATTGATGGATATTCTTCGGATTAATTATCTTATATATCATCACAAACCAGGAAAAAATCGCGTTTTCAACCTTGTTTAATTAATGGTAACACGAAAATTTTCTACGACAATTTTAAAGTAATGGATAAAAGGCAAATCCCACCCACAATTAACCGTGTTTCGATTTTAGTGACGGTATGTTCCTAAACGACGACCAAACATAATGTTTGCCGTAGGCACACGAAATTTTGCGATTTTGCGACTAGAAAAGCGTTTTTAGACTGTCGCGGGACTCAACAAAACTTATATTGTTTACGGTTTTACTTTCAGTATTTTATAATGCCGCTTTTCAATCAAATTTAGATCGCGGTTTTACACCTTCTTTTGTCTTTATGCCTCGCCACCGATGAACGTATAATAACTCTAAAATTCACAATTCCGTGCAAAGTACAAAAATAAAATAATTATCATGTTTATCGTGGCACAAATTTATGATTTAAAAAGAATAAAAACTTTAAGAATAATAAGAATAATAATAAGAAGAATAATAAGAATAAAAACTTAAGAATAAAAAATTTAAAAAGAAAAAAAAGAATAAAAAATTTATGATTTAAAAAGAATAAAAACCTAAATAACACGCTGATGAAAGCATGGGCGATTTTAGCAGAAGCCAATTGTACGCTTTTTCAGTTTTTACATTTCCGTGTGAGTACAAAAATAAAATAATTATCATTGTTCCCGCAGCACAAATTTGTGATTAAAAGAGAATAAACACCAATGTAAAGGGCGTTCACGGCATAAATAACATGCCGCGTTGATGAAAAAGAACGGCGATTTTAGCAGAAGGCAATTGCACGTGTTATCGGCAACTTTTTCATTTTTCAGAAAATTCAAAAGGGCTGCGCCACTGGCTATGATTCTGCGACACCACAGTCCACAACTGTCCAGATTTTAGATTTTGTCATTTGTCCATTCCAGCTTCAAGCATATTTGCAATGGAGATGTAATATATAGAAAAAACTTATTGAATTAGTGTGTTGATCACACTAAAAACAAAAAAGATAAACAGTGTTGATGTACTACACAGTTTTGTAGGATTTAAGAAATAATATAACCTCTTTTTTGCAGTGGTCGTAGCATAAATATCAAAGCATGCATATCACTTGATAAACTCAAATGCCAGCTTCCTCCGACACTAATGAGCAAAAGTGCAAAAAAGTATAATGGTAAGTTGGTTGTTTGATCTATAATACATTGTGATTGTTGCTATACTTGAGAACCATTAGTAATGAATACCTTGTATATGTAAAGGTTGTATCAACTCTTGATGTGTGAATGCTCATGTTGCTCTACCTGTTCTACCTGATTTTTTTGAATTTTGTTGAATTTCGTTTCGAAAAACTAATACTTTTTTCCAGTTATTTATCGGGGCCGATACTACAATACTTTTACTCTGCATCCAACGGAAGAAGGATCAGGACTTGGAAAATTTCGCCAACTGATTGGTCATCTCGTGCAACGGTCATCTGCTGCCTATGTCCCTTTGCGAAACAGCAGTTCTTTGTACTTGTTGCCATTATCTGCCCTAACAGAAGAGATGGGATTAAGAAGCTCATCGCCAGATGCTTCAACATCGTCTGACAAGCAAAAACAAAGTCAACGAGCATGGAAAAATTTTCTTCATGTTATAGTTATCACGCCTAAAGCACTGTCTACAAAAATGAGAGGCAGGTTTTTTATGTAGATGGTAATATATGATACATTTAATAAGTGCACACATGTAACGTTACAAAGAGGTAAAATATAAAATTGCGCAACCTTGTGAAATTCATGTTTTGTTTTACCCTCATTTTGGGGCGATTCGAAGTTAACAATATAATATTCAGTTTATGTCTCTGAACCTAGCGTTGATAATTTTTGCTACAATACTTGTTGAACAAAAAATCCTTGCATTCTTTGCTGCTAGGTCCGGGTATAGCTTTATGTAATTGCTTCAAATAGTTTGGACACTCTAAATAAACTGTCAAACACATCCTACAAGTATATTTATCTTAAAGATCAAAGGGTGAACAATGTCATTCAAAGTCGGAAGAGGAAGGAAGCTTCGTCAAACCTTGCCACATCCTCGATTCGAGATGCGTTAGAGCAGGAACTTGTGTCAATGAATATTGATCCTTCTTCAGCCCTGTCATCCATGGATCCGGAACAACACGAAAAAATATATAACCAGTTGAAGCATAAAAAGAAAATGCAGGTTGGTTAGGAAGTTAGGGTGACCATATTTCCAAACCTTAAAAGGAGGACACGTCGTTTGGTAGTACCTCATTTCTTTGCCTGAGATATACATTATATATATGCTGAATTCTCTAGGATTAAAAAAACATCCACAGAAGAATTAATTTATTTGTCATTAGACCATGAGTAATTGGCAGTTCCTTCGTGAATATTGTTGAGTTGTTTTTTTCAATATCGTAGAACTGGCTCTAAGAAGTGTCAATCAAATTTAGTGGGTACAGAGAGAGAGATATTTATTCCGTCAACCAGAAAAAAACAGTCATAATAATAAATAAACTAGAGCTGCGTGCAGCTTTAACAGGCTTCCCGCGTAAAAAAAACTGAAGACGCGTTTTGCTCACTGGAGCGTGAAAGCGTGGTCAGCCATGCATAAAATTTGCAATTTATGATGGGGGACCCATTATCTGCATGTGATGTAAATTTCGAGTCTCTAAGTAGTGTCGTTCTTGAGAAGGAGATGATAATGTAAAATCCTATATTGCTCACTGGAGCGTATCGCCGAGGTCACTCATGCGTATCCTTGACATATCGTATCCGGAACATGTCCATTAATCATTGTTATGAATTTCAACCCAATAGCATGTATCAATTTTGAGAAATCGCAAAAAAACTGAAGACGCGTTTTGCTCACTGGAGCATGAAAGCCTGGTCAGTCATGCATGAAATTTGCAATTTATGATGGGGGACTTAATATCTGCATGTGATGTAAATTTCAAGTCTCTAAGTAGTGTCGTTCTTGAGAAGAAGATGATAATGTAAAATCCTATATTGCTCACTGGAGCGTATCGCCGAGGTCACTCATGCGTATCCTTGACATGTCGTATCCGGAACATGTCCATTAATCATTGTTATGAATTTCAACCCAATACCATGTATCAATTTTGAGAAATCGCATAAAAACTGAAGACGCGTTTTGCTCACTGGAGCGTGAAAGCTTGTTCAGTCATGCATAAAATTTGCAAATTATGATGGGGGACTTATTGTCTGCATGTGATGTAAATTTCAAGTCTCTAAGTAGTGTCGTTCTCGAGAAGAAGATGAAAATGTAAAATCCTATATTGCTCACTGGAGCGTATCGCCGAGGTCACTCATGCGTATCCTTGACATATTGTATCCGGAACATGTCCATTAATCATTGTTATGAATTTCAACCCAATACCATGTATCAATTTTGAGAAATCGCAAAAAAACTGAATACGCGTTTTGCTCACTGGAGCGTGAAAGCGTGGTCAGTCATGCATAAAATTTGCAATTTATTGCTAGCTGAGAACTTCTGCACGTTTGAGGTGAATTTCAAGTTTGTAGGACCAATTTGAAAAAAAAATAATAATAATAAATAAATAATAATAATAATAAAACACAGGAATACAATAGGTTCCCTGCTGACAAGCAGCGGGAAGCCTAATAATAGCTATAAAAAAAAATACACTTTTTTCGGTATAGACTGGAAGAAGCGATACGACCATGCGGTCATCGAAGTCAGCCCCCTCCAAGTTTACGCTGATAAATTCACAGTAAAATATGACTATTAGAAATGGTTAAAGTTCATGAAACAAAATTTGAAAAAACAAACAAAAAAATGAAGTAAAAAAAAGTAAATAATTTTTTTCCTGTGAAATCAATTTTTAAATGATGATATTTGTGAAATGAAACAGTTTGGGCAAATTTTTCAACTATTACACTATTATTTGAAAGTGAGGAGTAAGCCCCACAAATAAAAAACAATTTTGGCTATTGGACTACTATACTCAAATGTAAATTTGGACACATAATAATTGTTCGAATCAGCAAGGAAGCAGCAGACACAAATAGGAAACAAACTCAAATGGTTCTTTCGGCCATTGTGGCTGCAGTCAAACAGTCAGGCAGTAGTTTATTTTATCACAAACAGAAAAACAGAAAATGCTTAAACTTTCGTCAGAGCATAAAAATATTTTTTAAATATTTGAACCTGGGAAAACCTTCTTCATTAGATTTCACGTACAAATGTTAGATCTGTAACTCTGGTGATGTTGTACACAATGAAACGTCATTCTAGCTCCAGCAACAGCAACCTTTTCTCCAATATGGGTTGCAGGCGCAAAATATAGTCGGTCTCTTTCGCTGATGATGATTCTTCTCTAACAGCTGTTTTATGCTTGAACTCTCAATGTGCTAAGCTAGCCGTTATTCGCCACAGAAACGAAAGTGTCATAGACTCATAGCCGTATGTAATGCACTTCGCTATCAGTTTACCTTTTCTAAAGCATGGATACTTTTTCCTTGTTCCTGAGTGATAAAGGTATTTCTTTCCGGAAAAATTTATTGGGTCTGCTGACGTAATTTTCTGCCAAAATCGAAACTTTACTATATTGTGAAATACAACGTGAAATGATGTAAAAAATAATTGCAGAACAAAACGATTTTTACGTTATAAACGAGTATGCATTTAATAAGAGTGTGTATTCTATCACAACGCAATGCATTGCTTGTCATAGCCTATGTATAATGATATTACAAGTCTCTACTTACTTCAAAATTATCTTACCATATCAGAAGATATAATTTTAAATATTTTATCTTTGACTCAGACTTTTTGACATTTTAGAGCGTCCTCGGAGGACGCAATTTTTCTAACGAAAAAGGAGGACTTATGGTCACCCTAGGAAGAGTTTTCTATTTATACAGCTTTATCACAGGGGTCGGCAACCTTTTGTCGCTCGTGGGTCAAAATTAAGGGTTGCAAGTCATTGCGCATATTTTTAGAAAGTTGGAAACCAAACGGATGATACTTTTTATTATAAAAATCAAGCAGTGATACTTCTCTAGAATAGAATATAGATTCATTTCCTCATTGCGCATCTCAAAAAATTCCATTTGAATATTTTCGGCGCAATTGAACCCTTTGAACTTGGCATCAACTTTTATTCGTTTTGTTGCCATTTGTCTAATTATAATTAATTTATAGCAGGGGTGGGCACACCGCGGCTCGCCAGACTTTTTGTGCGGTTCTTCTCGCTAACATAAATTATTATCCGAATTTCAATTAAGAGAAAAACTTTTCGTCAATGATTAGGACAACTTATGTTTTAGTATGAAAATCGCGGTAGCGTTGAATTTTGAATTTAAGTCAGTCAAGTCAGCAAATCTTTCGTCACAATGGTCAATGTTTATTGATGCGTCGGCGGTATTGCAGCTTGATTGCGGTTAGTTAGTCTACTCTAAACTCTAAGTTACTGTGCGATATGTCCTCAATTAAAAAACGAAAGTACGAGGATGAAAACAAAGTTGTCAAGTCAGAATGGGAAGAAGAATACGCATTTACCAGTCAGGAGAATAAACCTTTGTGGTTAATCTGTCATAAGCTACTAAGTCAAAATAAAGTCAGCAATGTTAAACGGCACCATGGAATGAATCATGAAAACCTTTTACGGGACTACCCTCGTAAATCAGCTATAAGAAAACACAAATTAAATGAGCTCAAATTGTGCATATATTTGAGTAGCCTTGTTTATCTATTTATTATTGTTATTAGACACTTGTGTGAATTTATTTTCTGTTTATAGTATTTTGATAATAATAATAAATTCACAAATTCTGCGGCTCTTTTAAAGTTCTGACTTGCAGCATGCGGCTCTAATACTAAAAAATTGTGCCCACCGCTGAATTATAGGCTCATTAAACGAGTAATTGACAATTTTATACTTTTCAGATTGTAATATAATTTATTCTACACGTGTCTCACACAATAAATTCTGTTAAATCCAGAGTAATGGATAAAAAGGCTTATCCTGCCCACAATTAACCGTGTTTTCGTTTTAGTGTTGATATGTTTCTAAACGTCGCCCCAAGACAATGTGTGCCGCATTCACACGAAATTTAGCGGTTTCCGATGCCTCGAAAAGCGTTTTAGACTGTCGCGGGCCTCAACAAAACTTATATTGTTCAGTTTTATTTCCAGTATTTTATATTGCCGCTTTTCAATCAAAACATTTGCGTCGCTGTCGCCGGTTTACTCCTTCATTTGTCTTTAGCATCTCTCTGCCGACGAACGTATAATAATAACTCTCGCCAGATTTTCAATTCCATGTGAGTACATAAATAAAATAATTATCATCGATATAGTGGCACAGATTTTTGATTTAGAGAGAATAAACACCAACGTAAAGGCGTTACGGCCTTAATAACACGTCACGCTGATGAAAACAATTGGCGATTTTAGCAACATGCAATTGTACACGTTATTGGCGGCTTTTCAGTTTTTAAATTTTTTTAAAAGGGTGGGGGGAGGGGGGTTTCCACCCCGAAACAGCCCCCCCTGGTTGCGCCATTGCCTACTACATACGGTTGTCTGTTATTGTTTATTGCAACAATTGATCTTTTTTTCTGTTTTTTGCCAAATTTAATTTTTCTATTAGACATCTGAGAAGATGCTACATGGATTTTATAAAGATATGGATGTAATTGTGCAATCAGCAAAAAGCCAATGGAGGAAGAATTTATCTACAAAATGGATGGATGTCAAAAAATCTCAACAAGAAATTTATTCAGGAAAGAAGAAATTGAAGGTAATTTTGGGTTGAAATTTTCACCAAATTAGTTTCATTTTTAATTCAATTTTATGATTTATGGTTTCCATGTGCAGTTATTTTGAATAAGGTTGGTTGCAAAGTTTGGTAAAGCATTAATTTCGTTCTGATGTCATTTAAATATAGAATTTTCCATTTCTTGTTGGAAAATGAATGTTTTTAGTTTGGGTAATTGCTTGGAAACGAATACTGGTTATCTCTATATGTTATGAGTTGTTTAATGGAAGTAGTCACTTTGTTAATTTAGACAGCCTCAAGTGCTCCAATCTCATTTATTATTATTATTTAGATTATTCCTCCCTTTCCAAATATGAAACGAACTCGAAGCAAAGAACCCTCGCCCACGCGAACATATGCAGACAATACTGTGGAAGATCACACTGAAGCTACATTTAGTGATGATGATGACATAGAGCCTTCTTCACCCCTTACAGTAAAGCCTCCTACTACAGCATTCACATCATATAAAATACCAAAAAAACCAAGACTGGAAGATCCAAGAGGTATCCCTGTTATTTTTTGCTTAACACGATCCATGTACTTTTGCAATGATGTGCTTTGATACTACTTTTATGACCGCTCCAGAGGTATTCGTACCAATTTGGAGGTAACTATTTTTGTTCGCCTACTTTAAATCACGTTGTGTAAAAAGACTGAAACCTATGGGCAGAGGGTATATTCACTTGGCTAACACAAACAGTTCCCGAACTCGTAATAGAACTAAAATAGGGAAAATCGGAATAAAATTATTGCCTAACCCTGCTACCCTTTTATGGAGTTGAAGCTGCGTTTTCAACATAAACTGAGGTCATAACGATCTTTGTACAAACATCTTGAGTTATGTCCTGTATTGAATATTTGGTTTCAGTAGTTTCATCAATTACAAACATACCATTCGACACTGATGAAATCTCACCGATACCAGATTTGCGGGATATTCCTACACGACCGTTTCATTACACTCCATCACCAACATCTGCTTCCAAACAGAAGCCTCCAACTCAGGAAGGTAATTTTGGAAAATTCAAATCACAAGCTAAATTAGTTTTCTGTTGAATCACTAAATTTAATATTGCATTTTAAATGATCCGTCTAAACACAGAACTTTGACATTCCATGAACAGGGGATTTTTTATTTTTAGGTAAATCATCATCGTCTTCAATATTGCGTCCTGCATTCAAACCTCTTGAAGAACTCATTTTTACTGACAATTTAGAAGAACTGATGAAGCATCCTGAATTCAGGTAAATAATAAATGAATCATCGATCATTAAAGAAACTAAAATAATGGCAAAGGTATTGAATAAAACATGTATTGATATAAACAATGGAGCAATGCTCAAAAATATATATGCATGATATCAATACACATCAATACATTGTTAATGTAGAAACGCTAGAAGTATTATCTAAAGGGTGTAAAAGAACCGAGAATAAGTTTAAAAAGAAATAAAATCAATAGCCTTCTAAGTGACGCCTCTAACATAAACCAATGAAAATTTGCAAGCTATCAGTGATTGAAGTACTTTTTCCAATAACATCAATTTTTTAAAATGTTCCATGGTTCATTTTGTATCCAATTAGTAAAAAATACATATCCATATTTATAATAGCGATTTTCTCATAGAAAATAAAATACACTGACAATTCATGAATTTTCCATATTACATAGTGGCAACTTATAAATTTATTTCAATGCAGTTTTTCAGATGGCCACTGGGAAAATCACAAAGCGACAAGTGATATGTCTATATATGATGCAAACAGTCCTTATGTATCTTGGGAAAGTAATCAACAACGTATTTCAATCACATTTACTCATGATATACCTTATCCAATTGAGGTTGCAGATTGCCCATTTGCGTTTGAAATGGACCCATTAATATTATCAATGCTTCGTGCAATACATGGGTAAGATAATTTTTCTTCTGGTAATAATTTTGTACTGGTATATGTTTTTAGCTGCACATATTTAATATTGTAATATCGCTGGATGAGAACAGAATGGGCTTAAGTCACAAACTAATGTAGTTATGAATAATTTACATAAAACTGTTTTTGAATATTCATATATTACATAGAGACTTGATATTTAGATATGATCAATTATCGGTTAATTTGTTCACTTGTCACATCACACCTTAAAAGTTCCTTTTACCTGAAATAGAAATCTTTTATTTCAAAGATAGAAAATTTGGTTAATTTTATTGATGTTTGTTTGCAAATATTTTTATTCATTGGAGACCCGCTCTTCGTCCAAATAAATACATTTAGACTGACTGAGTCAGTATCTGTAACGGCTGATATCACAACTTACATCTGTTATTAACTAACATAATATGGTATAGATTCCTAATTTAACTCCAATAGCTTATGTGTTCAAACTGGAATTTCTGTTAATTTGATATAACAGTAAAGACTATACGAATATCTCTATTATGTTTTATTATCACTAATTATTAACGTTTGCAATTAATGTCACATAAGCGAAAACATGAAATAGATCGCCGTCGACGGTTAAAACACTAAAAAAATTTGATGCATCTAACTTATTATTGTTGATAGATGGATAAAGTTATAATAGGAAGCCTATTGTTTTTGAAATTGTTTTTAGATGGCCGCAACATTTATTATTACTTGGTTAAACTACTTTTCTCTTATTTATCTTTTAGACATAGAAAAACCATATGTTTTTATGGAGCAGGGTTTTGCGCCGGCTGATTCATTGCAACTTAATTCACATGATAAAATTCATGTAAAACATGCTATATTGCTAATAATGACATGCCCAATAAATCAATTCAGTTACATCATATGTTGAAACCCACTTTTCGAACGATATTGATATCTCAATACAAAATCTAGTTTTATTGTTGATGTTAAATACTTATATTAGGGTTCATTTATCAGGTAATTTGTTACATATCAATCGAGTATTAAAAAAAAAAAAGTTTCGATTATATATTTTAAATCGAAAATGAAAATTTTGATAATCTATATAATATTCCAACTTTTTTTGGTTGTTTATGGTTTATTATATTTGTGGTAATTTGCACTAATGTGCAGTCTGCTGTGAATTATAGTTTCTTTTGCTCATATCAAAATTGAATGACTTCATTAAACTTTAGAATTATTCATTACGGTTGACATATTTGCAGAACCTACATGGCGTTTTATTGAATTTTGCGTCACAAAATTAATGATATTGTAAATTTTTGTTCAGTACCTATAATAGGGCAACAGATATTTCTCAAGATGAACATGAAAAGGTGAAGTGGGTACGAAGAGTTCTTCATACCAGAGGATCTCTATCAACAAATTTATCCAAGACTGCCAGCATCACAATGGAACAAGCCGATACCGCTCGGAGGATTGAACATATTGAGGAGAAAGCTTCACCATCCTTCATGGAAGTATCTCCTCATCAAAGTTCCACTGACAGTGGGTTTGTTTCGTCATCAGCTACAGCAACCCCAGCAAGTATTCCGGTTCCAGACAGTCCATCATTGAAGGACATTGCTGCAATATTAGCAAATGCCTTCACACAGTCAAAAACTGCCAATGTGACTCACCAGGTGCCAGAAACTACTAGGGTCTCAGAGAAGGAAGATCAAAATATGGAAGTTGCAGCAAAAGCATTGCTGGAGGTAAAGTTTATAATTACTTGTGTGTAAAGAAATTAGGCTTTATTTTGACTGCCTTGATTAGCAATTGTAGTGCTAATGGTAGTTTGTTTTCATCTGTTTTTATATTTTATTCTGCTCTGTATTGGAATGAATTGATCCAGCGTTTCTCAAACTGTGTGTCATGATAGATTCCCAGGTGCACTGAGGATCTTTTCAGAATTCTAGAAAATAAGCTATTTGTATTACACGTAAGCATGCGGGCAAGCTTATGAGACTTGAGTGTGAGTGTGCGGCAGGCGCTATAAATTAGATAATTTATAATATTATTGCATTTGCCTCGTCGATGTAGTAAGGGTGGCACGTTATAATAGTATTGGATTGTAATGTTATAATGTATTTGTAAAGAAGACATCCACCTTCTACCATGTTGACTTACGCGCTCAGTTGGGCTAACAGGGAAGCAAGTTTTGGCTATCAGCTTCAAGTCCTATTCAATCATCGGTGCAAAAGCCATCAAAATAATCTTGCCATTTCCATCTTCATGGGTCTGAGAACACGGATTTTCTGCTTTGACTGGAATCAAATGCAATAATTGGAAACAACTTCTCTGAATTGACGACGAAATGCGAGTGTGCTTGGCAACAACGGAACCATCTTATTTGTTCCTCAAAACATACACACCCACCTAATTGGATTTCATGGACGTCACATATGCATAATTATCGGAGTCCTGAACTGATACCCATATTTATTTCAAGAAAATGACCAATAAACTGACATTTTCGGTCGATCACAACGAAAAGTTTTTCCCAATTGTTACAGCAAATACGCCAAATGGCAATAGAACAGTATCAGTATAAATTTTGAAATCTTATGGAATAACTCGCAGTCTGACGCAGAGAATATTTTCTGATCTTGAGGTCATAACATTAAATTTTTGCTCTTCTATACGGCCTGCAGGTAATATAATCTGTAATTTTGTGAAAAAAAATTTTCAACTATTGAACCAATCAAATTTTTAGTAGTTGAAGATGGGGAGCGTTTCCTTTTTCCTGTTTTTTTTATTCGTTGTTATTTCATCCCATATTATTTTAAATTATGTCATAAATTTGATTGTAATATTTATAATAGGCCTATTTGATTTTTGTGAGGATAAAAAACTTTGCAATTCAATCATATATTCTTTGTAATATTTGAATATAATTTATTCGTATATTTTATTAATCATGGTATATATATATGATGTTGTCCATCTTCATGCTATTTGGTGCATTTCTGCAGGAACTGTGGTGTAAATTAATAGATCAGCCTTTTATTACAAACATGTTAGAAAGGAATTTTACATAACATGGTTCACAAATAATAGAATTACATCTCCGTTGCAAAAATTCATAATTTTTGTTCTTCTAGGTATTTGCTGCGAAATCAACTGAAAAACAAGAAAAAGTGTCAAATGTGGGATTGCCTCAAGAAACAGATGATTTGGAAGGTGTTGACATGGAAATTGGATCTACTCCTGAACATTCTCCTTTACGTGAGGTGCGTGTCATTATATAACAATGAATCCATAACATTGAATGTTAATTTGAATCAGCAAACACTATATAAGGTAGTGTTACCAGGGTGAAGTTATTTTGTGGATTGTTCAGATATTTTACCATTCTTTTAAGCATATGCTATAGATCAGGGCTTCCCAAACTTTTGAGCTCGCGGCCCCTTTTAATATATTAAAATTTTCCGCGACCCTTGTTTGCGCTAATAATGCTAAACAGCTCGAAATACGCATTTTTGATTGATACGTTTTATTGACACAGGTAATTTTCAACCTTTAGTAGGACTACTCAATTACAAAAACAAGCACATATTTATTCAAATTAACGTTACTCAATTATTCAGTGTAATGGGTGAGAATACTTTTTGCTGCATAGCAAGTCCAGCCTTGGCTCAATGTTTGTTTATGCAGGCCTAAATGATGAATTACGATGTCTGGCCACCGGCGGCATGGTCTTTTTCCGGAATTGTTCACTCTTATTGATCAAACTTAGCATAAGACAGCGGTTTGTGTGGCGCCAAATTATTATGGAAAAAACTCATGACGCACCTACACGAAAAATATGCTGCCTGATAATAAAACACAATATTGTCCTCGTTAATATTTACTTATCTTATCTCTCCCTGGTTTTTCTTCAAATTGCTAAAAAAATCACTCATGTTTATCAAATGAATAAACTGCAGCCAACGAAATTGCAGCATGCAGGATACCCGACGTAACAGAGCGTACACAAGCCGGCATTGCTATGCATACACACTCAAATCGGGTCTTACGATCCGAATAAGAATTGTTATGCAAGCGCGGTGATTCTACTGTGTTTCCCCGAAAATAAAACCAAGCCAGAATTTTAGAAGTCATTTTGATATAAGCGCTACCCTTTAAAAAACACTTAGTCGATAGCGCAATTTTTTTTGACCTAATCGCGTGGAAGTGCGCCGTTTCAATTTTGCTAGGACGTCGCAATATTTCATGATTTGAACCGTTCAAACAACCCATAATTTCTACTTTTACAGAAAAAAGGAAGATTATATCGATCTTACCTGTGATGGTGTTACAATAAAAAAAGTTTAATTCTGAAAATTCGGTTTTCTGTAGATAAAGATTATTTTACTTGGTTCAAAAAGCGTTGCGGACTCCTATCCCCTTTGCGATTTCGTTT
The DNA here is from genome assembly GCF_964204865.1 of Styela clava. NCBI lineage: Eukaryota > Metazoa > Chordata > Ascidiacea > Stolidobranchia > Styelidae > Styela > Styela clava. Next base: position 23,213,663 of record NC_135258.1, on the reverse strand, counting down.
TTATATAAAGCAGACTTTTCTACCAAGATCCGTTAAATATGATTTTACTGACTGTCGTTATGTTTTGTTTGTTCCTTTATATGAACTCATTGCAAAAAAAGTTTTTTATTGAAAGGTATCAATACGTATTTTCACGGGTAGTCGTAACTTGAGCATATTTTTGGAGGGCATCACAATACAATGAAGTTCGAGAACCACTAGTCCTAGAGTCCTAGTGTATAAAGGGAAATCTTTTCTACTTTTTAAATGGTTAATAATCTATATGTAGCAGTTATTTTCATATTTGGCATAATAAAAAATCTCGTTATTCTCTACATCCCCCCAAAATAAGCCCTAGTGTTATTTTTGAAATAAAATTGAAGACATAGTCTTATTTACACAGTATGATGATGTGTTCATTAGGAATCGTGAAATTTTTGTTCACAATATTTCTAATAATTGTATTTCGAATCAAGAGTCTGAAAAAGTACAATAGATATAGTACTTTGTGTAAAACTGGTGCTCTTTTTGCGGCCCCTAAAATTCGTTTCGCGGCCCCTAGTTTGGGAAGCTCGCTATAGATGATTGTGTCCAACAGTAACAAGGGCAAATCAGTACCAATGAAGGGCCAAATTTGACCTTAGAATCAGATTTCCAATAATGTAAAACCAAAATTTCTTTTCTGTCACATTGAGCTAGTCGTTTCATGATTGATTTTAGTTCAAAGTTCAAAATCAATTTATTGCAGAGAGAAAGGTCTAGATCTCGAGAACCATCTGTGACAAAAATCAAACAGCCTGGGGAACAGAACTTGAAATCTTCTCTTTTACGATCAGGATCGAGAACAACCTCCAACGAAACTACATCATCACAATCTCAAGGTCCAGCTTCCATGTATGAATGCTTTATTTTTCCAAATCGCATGGTTTGGTTTCCCAACTTCCAACTTCACTCTGTATTAAAAATGACTCTACGTCACACAATTTTAAGTCATTATGTGCTGTGGGAATACTTTCCAATAATTTCCAAAAAAATACCACCAGCTCCAAAAAATTTGGAAAATACTTTAGCAGTGTTTGCTAGGAATCTCTCGTATCACAATTGAAAATTTTAATTTTCGCCACAAAATATTCCAATTTCATGGAAAGTCTGACAGTGTGAACTTGGAAGTTCCCAAATTTTGATGTAATATTCACTTTAAAAAATGGGAATATTGAAAATGTGCTCAGATCAAATTATCTGAAAATTTCTGTGAATCATTTTGCACATGGTACAAACTGATGCTAAATGCCATATTAAAGTTGTTAGTTATAAATACACCTTGTGATTACTCATTTTTTTCAATTTTTTTCAAATCATTGCAAAGCATGAAATTTCAAATAATCTGGATTTTATATATGCTTAGATTATATTTTAGTAGTTTTTTTTTGTGTGATTGGATTTCCAGTATTTGCGTAATATCAAATATGAGTATATTCGCAGATTGCACGGAAATATATATTTTAATGTGAATTTGCACATTGAAGTCTCACAATATTTTACAATTTTAATATTACTATAAATTCCATATGACCTTTGACACGTAAGATCTGTGTATATTGTGATTCTTAAGCTAGAGATAAAGTGAATTTGTGCCCCCAAACGACCCATTGTTTCCACCAAAATTTCTATGCTAAAGGTTCATTTTACAACTTCACTTTTTGTGGATTTCTTTCCACCTAGCTGTTTCCCTGTTGGTCCCATCTATTTGTTGACCTATTTTATATAGGGGTAGGCCTATATATACAGCAGTAGTGTTTTTTCTATCAGTACTGTTTCAATTTTTTGAGGTATACGAGCCTTAATTTAAGCGAATAAGAACTTAACTTTTTAGAATGATGTAGGCCTACCACATTTGTGCTGTATATACTTTTCATCAATATAAGTCGTAAATAAATAAGATATTTTAAGACTGTTAGAATATGTAATAAATTTCTGTTTTTGAGCCACTGACTAAATCTTAGAAACTCTGTGGTTCACTGGTTTGTACTACTTTATTTGCACAATATTTGTGGAACACTGATTTGGTGACTATTAATAAACAACAACGATCTTTATAAACTGTTTCTATGATCCACCCATTGTGGAGTCTTTGATTTTTAAACGATTAGATATTTGAAACTTTCTTTGGAGTATTGTCAGAATTTTCATTTTGCTTATTGTAAATCTTCCAATATTTTACCCAGTGTATATAATATTGCAATGAAATGTTTTTTATAATTGTTGGTGAGTTAACTATTTTTTTGAACTTATAGATCATGTGGCAAATGGGAGCGGCCGATCACTCCTCCTCCATTCCCTCCCAACATCTCAAACATCGAAGACGACTATGAAGATGGCGAAATCAACGACTCTCCGCGAGGAAACATGCCTCAACATTCTTCGAAAAACTATACCAGGTCTCCCAAGAGAGTCTCTCCAGGACCTGTTGACTCATATAATCCCAGTCGTATCGAAGCTGATGGCAAAAACTCGAGGCGTGAGAAAGTTGAACATTGGAAGGGATCGTGGACCACAGACGATGCCCCCCCCATCATCGAAGAGCGGGTCAACTATTCATCAGCCATGGGCTTCTCTGAGCAAAATGGTAAACCCAGTGAAAAGCAACAGTGTCGCAGAGATGCCGAAGATGACTATTCATATAAAGACAGGTCACGGTACCGTAAGCAGAGTCCCGACTGCTGGGATTTTGAATCAAGAGAAAGTGATAAGAGACACCAGTGGAGTCCAAAATATACAGAGGCTCGTCGGTCGCGAAAAGGTCACACCCACACTAATGAAGGGAACTGGAGACATGACATTGCAGATGACAGTAGGTCAAAAGAAATCAGGGAACGACTCCAGCAGAGTTGTGACTTCCCAGGAGAAGATTGGGTTGGAAAAAAATATAAACATGATGAGAGGCATTCCAGGACTGGACACCGTGAGTGGTCATCTGATGAACACAGGCACCGTCTCCACAGTGAATCTAGGCCTGAAGATGAATATACAAGAGAACCCGATATCCAACCCCTCCTTGCAAAATCAATCGAAAGATCGCGCGATGAAAGGTATGAACAACGATACCCCAAAAACGAAATCCGCCATCCTAGGCATTCCAGACACCCAGGGTTACTCGGAGAGCAGCCACCTGGGTTACTCGGTATCAGGCCAGACGATGATGAAGTCTGGTATTCCAATCAAAGAAACTACGCAGAGCATGCAGAATCCTCGATTCATTCGAACCAGATCAGCAGAGACATCCGAATGCAGCATAGGAACAATCATCACGCAGAGAGAATCCCAGTACCTATCAAAAGAGGCCGCCCCCTTCTCAGAGCACCTCAAGGCCACGCCTATAGACACAATAATAACCTCGCGAGAGCCCCAGCGCCGCAGATCCAGAGGATCCGACCTAGGCACCCTAACCCAGCTCAGTCCCGTTCGTGGAAAGGGCCCCTATTTCAAAGAAAGCCAGAGTGGGAAAATCATTCCCATCCCTCTCCGAGACCCCTTCTTGGACTCCGGCCACATGGTCACCCCATACTCCGGCCGAAGATACGACCAGGTTGGAGATAACAATGGTGCTGGTGCTTCTGCCCAAACTGGCACAAACACCATAAGCGAGCAAAATTCTGAGTTACTTAGTTCTATTCTTTATTTTTTTAATCAAAATCAAGACCCTCGTCTTGTGACTGCAAGCCTTAGAAACATGCAAGATTATGATTTTTGCGCTAAAAGTTCGATAAGCCCACCCACATCTGTCTCTGCTAAATCTGTTACTCAAGTTCCCATGAGTGCTTCGTCATCCCAATATTCAGGTCAAATAGCCTCAATTCTTCAACAACTTGTTAATCCGGCTGCCATAACTTCTCTTGCTGTATCTGAAAATAGTAAAGGGAATCTGAATTCAGAAGGCAATTCAGCATTGAAAGAACAACTTGCCATCACTACATCAACCACTATTGAGAAGTTCTCCTCTGATTCTAGAGAAAAAGTCACAAGTAGCGGAGTTACAAATGAAAATGTAGTTTACAAAGCTGCAGCGCCATCGCCTCTCAGCAGTCCCTCGGCAACTCTATCGCTTCAAGATATTCAGAGAATAAGGGAGAAAAAAGAGAGGTTGAAAGCACAAAAGCGTGTAGAACAGGAACTAAGTCGACGTGAAGCAGCAAACATGAGAGATGAACTGAACAAATCCATTGCACATAAATTAAAAAAGCCTCACAGTAAGACAGCGAACTCCAATTCGTATAAATCAAAGAAGCCCCACAGTACCAAATTGAAACCTAGCAAACGTAAGAGATCAGCAAGCCCTGAAAGTACAACTAGTTCGAACAGTAGTGAAGCAGCATCAACTGGAAAGACCAGAGTATCAGAAATAATGGTAAAAGAACATACAAAACCATTGAAACCTTCTTTTAGTTTGGATCAACCAGCCAGTACTCAAGTCCTCTCTGATGTTGCAATAGCGCTATCTGACAACAAAGCAGTAATTTCTTCAGCCTCGTCCATGCGACCCACTGGGGTAGTGACACCTACACCACGCCCTGTACATCCAGTTTTCATGCAATCGAAAAATTCATTTCCGCTTACAGAAGTTACATCTTCACCTCGTAACACGACAACATCATTCGCAGAGTCTGAAGTAGCGGCTCCAAATCCTATTCAAGTCTTGTCAGAAATTGACAACACTCTATCACAATTGAAGCAAGGAATGCAGAGCAATGGAAATGAAAATGAGATGAAAGATAGAATGGCCAAACTTCTACAGCTTGTGCTAATGCTAGGTGGTGCTGCAGAAACAGATGCTGAGCCATCAATTTCTGGAACTATTGAGCAGCCGACCTCCAGCCAAGCTAACGAAGTTTCAAGTCAATCATCTAATTCTAACGATACATCTATATCACCTGATCAACAACACCTGGGTAATGTGATTGAGGCTCAGCCATTGTTTGAACCTGGTTCATCATTTCTTCATGAAGTTAATCAAGGACCTTCCACATCCCAACATCCAACAGTATCTGAAGCTGTTGATTATCACACTGCTGGATTTCGATGGACGTTGCATCATTTTGAAGATAGTCAATTGAATTATTCCAATTCTGTTCGTGTTTTGGACGAGCCAGCTGTCGCAGATCATCAAATTGTAGCTGGGATCACTCGAGAACATGATAATGTAATACGTGACTATATCAAACAATCTGAGAGTCTATCTCTGCCACGACAAGAACAAGAAAGCATTGATGAGATTCTGGCAAAACTGAGACCATTTATCCAGAAATTGAATAAGACCAATATGCTTTCCAAAGAACCCACGGCAGAAATGTCATGTGATAATAGTGAGAATTTAATAAAGCTTGGTGACAATAATGAACCAATAACTATGACAGACCACAGTGCAAGAATGCCGATTCTACCTGCTGAGTATGTGGCTAACGCATCACCCACAAATAATCATCTGCTACAGGCACCAGTTATCGCTGAATCGGTGGTACCTATGCAAATGACACAAGTTCATCATCAAAACTTGGTGCAGCCTGAACCCACACTGCCAACAGTTGCTTGTCCAATTGCGAATCCATTGGACCAACACACCTCATCCCAGAACTCTGAAGTGAGACCTTCGAAACTTAACATCGGTTCTACTTCAGATGTGTCTCAACATACAGCTGTTATTCCTCCACACACTGAAAATCTATCTCTGCATCATGGACCCCAGATTACTTCAACAATGGCACAACAAATGTCTTCTCAATCTGATGCTGTACATCAACAGAAACCAGACCATCTCTCTCTGGCACATCACTCTATGTCATTACAAGTTCAGTCTGGACATGATAATCCACCCCTCTCAAATCAACATCGCTTTTCTATGACATCGCCAAGCAGTCGGTCTGACAGCGGCACACCAACTATGGACGAGCGATACCCTGATCCTGTTAGACAGCAGCGTCGTCGCAAAAGACGTGGTGACCCATCACCATCTAATTCATTTTTGGTCTTTGATCCAGAGAATTCTGCTGAATGTGAAGCAATTCGAGCATATTTGGCTTCAGTGAAGGGAATTCAGTTTGATGTCAAGAAAATGAGTGAGAAATGGCATTCTAATATCAACAAACAAGTACTCGAGGGTAAAGCTGAATCTGTTGCCATACAGGAGGAAATTCGAAAAGTTTTGCCGCCAGGAACTATCTGGGTTGTATTTAGGTTAGTGAAAGTTTAATATTAGATTTATATCAAAATAACTTTTATTTTGTATTTGTATCAATTTCTTTCGAATGTTATGAGTATTTTTTGTCTCCATAACAATATTAGGGTGCTATTGCTGAATACTTGCTTTAACATCAGTTTTGTTTCGCAAGTTTTATCAGCTGGTATTTTGTCATTACCAAATCTTTATACAGTAGTTGTAATCTATATGTGCTTTGGCTTTGGTATCAATCAATCTCCAGCCCTGCCACCATCACTGTGATAATTATGTTGTATATTTTATGAGGCTCGTTATTCGCTTTTCTTCCTGTAGAACTGCTGACTTGAAACATCTTCATTTACTGAAACATCTATCGCTGCTTAAAAGTGCTGGATCACATGTTCAGTTTGTCTCTGCTGACAGTGTCAGAGATGTGAGAGCAAGACAATATAAGAATATTCTTACTGGTGATGGAGGTATACTGGTTCCACTTTGCCCAAAGACCCTACTCAGAAAACCGGGTATGTAGTATATAAGAGATGATTTATTCTGAACCATACAATTTATTGGAAAGATTATTATTCATAACTGAGGTCTCTGGAACTGCATATTGTTTGTTGATTTGAAATTGAATGTTCAACTTATCTGCAAGTGTATGAATTCGCTTGTTGTTGTGTACATTGTGATTGCTTTTGCATCTAGAGCTTCATTTTCCTATTGGAAATAGCCTGTGCTTTGGACAATGCTATGTAATAGTGAAAAATATAGAACAATAAAATGTAAAATGTAGTGTTTTTATAATGCAGTACTCAATTCTAATATTCAGTCACCTTCCGTCATCTCATGCTTTGGTTGATTGGACAAACTAGCGGCATCTCAAAGAATAAAAGCAAATGGAGGATGGTTTTACATCAACACTTGTTGGATGCACTGCAGGATGCTGAGTAAGTTGTCATGTTTGTTTTTTTCATAAAAAAATGCATCAAGCGGACAAACAAAAGACTGCGTGATGCAAAAGGTAAGGCCTGATTAGCCTGTCACTAGCCACACGTGGAAACATCAAAAGAGGTTAATCGATCTCAAATAAAAGTCTTATTCAAGTTATCTCTGCACTACTCCGTTATTTTCAAATATTCAGAACACTCGAATACAGCATTGGAATTGCATTTTAGTGGCCAAAATTGACTTGTTCTGTGTATTTTTGAGGCTGCTAATAATACTAAAACTTCATGTGAATTTTCATGTTTGGTGTTTCAAATATCATAGTTTATCTGCTAATAGCAATTATTTCTTTGATTCAGGGAATCTGGAGACATGATAGAACGTCAGAATGCGGATCAAGTTGTAGATTTGTTATGTCATGCTAGTCAAGATACTACAAAACTGGCTGTGGAACTTGTAGAACACCATTGTGATAAAATTCCTTGTGTTGATGAGAAGACTCCTTCAGTTTGGAATTGGTATGACACAGCCAGTAATGAAGAACTATCTACACTGGCACTACCTTGTGCTACAAAACTACAATTGGACAGAATAAGGCAGTCCAGACATGTTGTATTGTTGATTGGTAAGTGTATCAAATTAATTTTAAACAATGTTGTTATATTAAATTTCAGATGTCTGGAATGATCAATTGACTGGGTATTGCGATATTCTAACCTGATAACAGAAAGGCTGTCTGACTTGTCACCATTCTTTTCCCTGGCTTTAAGACTGAAATAACAATTCAATATTAAAACAAATTTAACTACCAAGCTGATATAAGATTGTTCAATTATCTCAATCTATTATAGTAAGCCTTGTGAATGAGTTCTTTTCTTAACCTTCTCAATATTATTTTCTCACATGGAACTGTGAATAAAACTATCTATATATATATATACGGCTACGCTTTCATATCAAAATTTTGAAATAAGGGAAAAATTGTACTAATATATCTCATTTGGCAGATGATGATCCTTTAGCTCAATGCTGGAAACCGCTATGGCAACTTGGAATTTGTGTTTCTACTATGGAGAAGTTTGTTGATCTTGTCTGCTCAAAACCATCTGGTGCTGTGACTGATCAATCATTGAGTTGTGTGTTACCATTATATGGCCTTGCACATGAATTTTTATAAGGAAATCTTGGGAATTTTCGCCGCAAATTTTTGTTCTGTATCGCACATTCGATCCAGGATTTGGTGCTTATTTTCTGTGATTAGTTGTTGGGCTCCCAATGGATTATGTTGGTAGATGCGTATATGTTTAACTGACATGGAATTACAGATCGAGTTTGAATCAAACCTATCGGTCTATTATTCTTTGATTGCTTTTTTAAAGTTTTTGATTGGGGTGATCAATTGCTAACTGACTGATTTCAGTTTTCCTCAACTTTTATTCCTAGACTTCTGTTGTGAAAATCAGTTCTTTATAGATCTAAATCTTTCATAGATGTAACTTCCTCTGTACCTAACTATAACAGCCCATGGCAACAACATCTGTGATGATGGAGGACCATTTGTTTCTATTCGGTTGATGTGTAATGTATTATGACAACCATGTCAAAATATTTGGTAGTCTGATTACCAGATTTCACAGTCTTGTGCCATATTTTGTTCATACTGTTGCAAGTTTTTTTTCTATGGTAAACTCGTTCAAGGGGCAACAGGTTATTGTTTGAATTTTCAATCACGTCATGCCTGTTAACAAGCCTTTACTAAAAAGTGGGTCACATTTTTCTCATGGTATGTGCTGTTTTAACACAACATAGCATGTTTCGTAATCTTGGCTTGCTGATGTGGTTTTCATATTCGTTGCCTATTCCTTTTGTGTGATTAACTTTTCATTGAACTTTTAAACATTTTTAATCTTGTCTTGAATCATTAGTAGATGGATGGCAATCAGCAGTTTTAATTACAGTGTTACTATTTTGAAATCATTTACAAAATCAACTATTGTAGGAAAAATTCGATGGGAGGAATGGAAAGTTGTAGGATAGGCTGGTCACTATATTTTCTTAACCATCCATGTTACCATGTGATGAATTTTCGGTAACTGGAAGTAGGAGTACGATGCAGTACTGAACCTTGTGATGTCGATGGTGGCATTTTACTGTACTGTACTTCTATCTGGTTTCAATTAATTTCTCTGCTATATTTTCGTGGACTGGTATTAAAGCCCTTGCAGATGATGGTGGATACTCCATCAGGTCTAATCCCATCCCATGACCTGCTTGCAAGATTTTATCTTGAGAACGTGGGCGTCGTCTGTGATGTACACCTCCACTGGTTTATTTGGACGTTTGCTATTGAAAGCCAAGCCAGCCAGTAGAAATGCACGCATTGTCAAACCGCCATGAAAACACAGGTTATATGCCATCGAAAGAAACTATTCAAATCGCGATTTGGACCGTGGATGTACATGAATTGTCCATCTCTTGGTTATATAAAAAGTCTTTGAAGCTTTTTAGAACTAGAACGAATTAATATGAATTGGGAGTTGCGGATTAACCAATCACGTATGGTTAGAATCATTCTAAAGCATTGGTTTTCAAACTGGGTCCGCGAAGCAATTCTAAGGGTACCGAGAAACAACTTTAACCTCTGCACAGAAGCACTTTGATTTGAAGTAAAATTTTGATGTCATGCTTTTACCGTGTTTCTCCAGCGCACGGCGCGCTCTACGGAGACATTTTTACGTAACAAACGTTGGTGAACGTGACAAGTACCGTGAATCAGAGCGTATTGTTTACGCAGGGCGTGTGCATCTGATTGTAAATTTTCTCCGGGTAATTTAAAAATGCCCCTCGCCATATAAATTTATATATATATAACTATTCATATGTGATATTTGGTTTTGCTGTAATAAGTTTTAGAGGGAAGGAATAACCACAGTGGCACCGTCCTATCCGATGTCGCTGAGATTGCACTGAAAATGCTCGATCCATTTGCAACAACTTACGATTGTGAGGCAGCTTTTTCGACGTTACTCGCTATAAAAACAGAAAGGACGTAAGACTAGGGCTACCAACCGTCCGGAATGACCGGGACAGTCACGGAATCGACGTCGGGCGTCCCGGGCTGGGCTACGGTTGTCCCGAGATTTACTGACAACCAAGGCATTTTAAAATAGAAGGCCATGTAAGCTTCGTTCAAAGTCAGAAACTGATGTAATTCACGCGCATATTTTTTTTTAAATAAAAACGATTGCATCTGTATGGGTCATTCAAATAGAAGTGAGTTGAATCTTGTAGATAAGACAAGTTCTTTGCCCTTCAGCATCCATACGATAGACTACACAACTGTTACGTCTTGTGCCATTTGTACTGTCAATTCCAGTGTCAAACGAATTGTGAAAGAGTGTTCAGTATTATGAATGCGCTTTGAACCAACAGTAGAAACTTTAATCTCGTCAAAGCTGAACTGAAGATAAAATTAAAATTTCATATGTCATGCAATGAGTTTATCAGCAAAGACAATGATCTTCTTAAAGCGGCAAAATCATAAGAAAAAATACAAATTTAAATATCAAAAAGACTGATTGTTTGTGTTTTTTGTTAAAAATTTAAATCTACTTATCACAAATTGTACATTTTCCCTGTTTCAGTGTTTTTTTTTGCATTTAGGCTTCAAAGATTCAACTTTTCAACGAGTTTCTTTGATTATGATAAAATTATTTAGAGGCTTGGAGTTTGTGAAAGATACACTGAACGATCATCACTCTTTGACGCGCAGAGCGCACTGTTGATTTTGATGTCTTTCGTGTTTCACAAGCTTCTGTTGCATAGATTTTCAAATTCTAGATATTAAGGTGTCCCGGAATGGTTTAACACTAAGTTTGCAACCCTACGTGAAACACTATATAGGAGTTGCATTATCCAAAACAGAACCCAAGGTAGAAGAACTAGTGGGAGCCAAGCAGGCGCACCCATTTTATTGAACTGTTCAATGTCATTCGATAGATGGATGCTTGATATACCGCGTTTCTATTCGCTTTCATTTTTTTACTGGACCGCGAGGCATCAGAAAAGGTCTGATCTTGAGGAAGTATGGCAATAAAGAAAGATTCATGCCTCCAGTCTCAATGTGATGAACATCGAAATACAAAAGGATACAAGTCACAACTGTAGTTTGAAATTTCACCGGTACCTCGTAGTCTACCTCAGGGCGGTCCAAGGTTGCTAGGTTGAAGGATCGCAAAAGCTTTTGGAGGGCCGCAAGTCGGAGAAAATTCAAAAGTGATCGAAATATCGCGAGTTTACTTACTTTAAATTTAATAAACAACGAGAGTTCACCGTTCTAATCAGACTGATATTATGTTGCATGGGTGGCGCTTTTAAATAAGATATATAAAGCCCTCAGTCATTTTAAAATTAATTTCCGAGAATTAATTACCGTTGTATTTTCCGCATCTCGCGTTTAATGTCGCTTCAAATTATATTCTTTCGTGACAAATATTACTTGAAATCAAACCAGACACTGTGTGATGGGCAAGGAAATACGTTTCCGCCGTGCTTTCTTTATGCCACCTTTCTTGTGACACTTATTTTATTACGAATTGTTGTATTCGAGTAATACAAACTTGCAGCGTGAGCAAGCTTAGTGCCATCGTCAAATAACAATCAAGTCCGTCTAAGTTGCTATTTCAAGACCTAGCTAAAAACAAACTGGATTGCGCGGTGTTAAGTCGGCTCTGCGTTTTGTCACTACTGTCACATGGCCCACGCTTGAAACAAAGGAGTGATTTTAGGCTACTAAAATAAAGGCACAAAGTGTTAGATAAA